>NC_136732.1:9444000-10044000 GCF_936440315.1 Barbus barbus | reverse complement strand
ACGTCTGAGTGAAAATTGTTTTTATACCATTTTTTTCAATGCATAAAATTATATTTTTTCTCTGCGTTTTCTCTTAGTGAATAGCTCAAACTGTGATCCATTTTTTTTATTTGTTTTAAACTTCCATACAATTAAAATAAGATATTTCTATATGAACATCGTTCACAACTTCTACAACCAAATAATTTGAGTTGCTATCGATACTGAATATACACTTAACAATTGACTAATTTGTGCCCATCCAAAGGCATTAAACGAAACAAAACAATACAAAACAAAGCAACAACCACAAAAATATTCCTCTGGGAAACAACTATTTGAAAATAATCAGATAAATATCAGCTAGTATCAAAGGTCTATGGTCAAGGCGACTTTCCTTTAGGTCCAGCATGCAGTTGTTACTTTTGTTGGTATAGTTGTAAGAGCTGTTACTTTCAGGTCAAATGATCTAACATCTCTTCTAAAAATATGTGATGTGTGTGTAAAATCTTTGGTTGTAATGGAAACATTGTCGTCATTATCCCACGATGAGTGTCCTGAATTCACCTTCTGCTTGGCAGAAATCCGTCTTTTGCCATCTTCAGCCTCACCTCCTAATTCCATTACAGCATTACGGCTAAAGCACATGGGTCACAGAAAAACATTGCCACAGGATTAATCACAGTCTACACGATGTCCATGTTCCTGCCGCCCACCGTTTCTCCGTCTGTAAATGTGTTACTCCAGATCCTAAGTAATGTGCTTTACAATTGCTAAGTAGCTTGAGTTACTAAGATGAATGAATGAGTGAACAGGTGATGTTAGATTGCAACAGAACACCACTCAAACTGTGACAATAGCATGTTTATTGACAGTAGGGCATGCTTAAGTCTCTGACTGTAAACATAGTATGAGGCCACAAGGTACAAGCTTGAGTTAACCACTGGGAATGACCAAACCATACATTTAAAGAAAACAATGTCATAGCAGACGTTTGGCCATGTTTGTCATGACTGAATTCAGACTGAAAGTAGAATATTTTAACGTTAATTTCACTGTTGTCTGGAATACTTGATTCTGATTGGTGAATCACACAATTCTGCAGACAAAGGTTTTTGTTTAATGTCACTAAACTGAAGAATTGGTCTTACACTCCATGATATTTCACCCAAATTATGGGAGTCACTTAACAATCAGAGACTTGTTTGAAGGTGCGCTTTATGAGTGAGTGAGTGAGTGAAGTGACATTCAGCCAAGTATGGTGACCCATACTCGGAATTCGTGCTCTGCATTTAACCCATCCAACGTGCACACACACAGCAGTGAACACACACACACCCGGAGCAGTGGGCAGCCATTTATGCTGCGGCGCCCGGGGAGCAGTTGGGGGTTCGGTGTCTTGCTCAAGGGCACCTCAGTCGTGGTATTGAGGGTGGAGAGAGCGCTGGACATTCACTCCCCCCACCTACAATTCCTGCCGGCCGGGGACTCGAACCCGCAGCCTTTGGATTACGAGTCTGACTCTCTAACCATTAGGCCACGACTTTATGAATGCAATGATAAACATTCGCAAAAACTGGATCCAATGAGTAGCATTCTCCTCACTCTTTAACCATCAAACATAAAAAGGACTCTTAAAAGTGTAAATATAATAACAAATTACTGTCAGCGGATCGTGAATAACCCTAAAACCTCAGATAAAATATCCATAGAAATGTTACGGACAATATGTTGAGTTAATCAAACATCATTAAGTGTTCCAGAGTTCATTAATTGGAACACTGTTGGATATTTCAAAGTGCTTTCCATCATTTTGACAGAAAAAAAATAATATTGTACTACTTTAGTAAAGATTTGTATTAGAAGTAAAAAGGAAAGAAAATGATGTTTTAAAGCACCTGTGCCGAAAAAGACACATGAGTGAAGATTTAAAGAGAAAAACAGGATTATTAGAGCATTCCAGTGAATTATTCATGGGATATTGTTTATTAAATCGGTTGAAAGCAAAGCACAAGTGTGTAGTATCTGTTCATATAGTTACAGCGGAGTACAAAGAAAAAGCACAGCGAACTAAAAAGAGCTCCTACCTCAGATTCTTGTGATACCACTGTCAAGAATAATACCAAGTATTACATTATTTTCATGATGGATGAAAATAGAGCATGATATAAAATCGCATTCAGTCAAACTGATGGATAATGATTATTTGTAGAGCAACCTTATTATTTGAAATGATTTATTTCAGTCATTTTGAGCGGCAGTTACCCAAATCCCAAAATGCCACCCATATTTTAAAGTGTGGGCTTGTTTGGAAAAAGGTAGATAGAGAAAGCGTGTACAGTTTTTGTTTGTTTGTTTTTTAAATCAAGTGGTTATTCAAGTTGTGGTTTATCTGTCTGCTCACATGACATTGACTTTACTGCAAAAACTGTAGTTGTATAAGTGACCCCAGTCAGACTGTGTGAGCACCAGCCTACTGTCACTCCAGCCCACCTGAGATGACCCTCATTAAGAGACATGAGTTTAAGGGATCAGTTCATCTGACTTGTTCGATTTGCAGGGCAGAATCCATAAATCAGTGTCATTTATGATGAATCTGAACTTACTATCATTTGAAAGACCTTTAAATGTTTTATTGAACCATTCTGACTGTTTAAGAAGAGCAAAAGTTCATGTCAAAATTGGGAGGAAGTGGACTGTCCTCTATTTACTATTAAAACAAATTTAGCCTAGAGTATAAGATCTGGATACATGCACTTATTTTAATAAAATATCTGATTGTGGTGAACGTTTTGGGACTAATTTCAAATGACAACTAATGAAAAAGAAACAGGAACTCCGATGGAATCTTAGGACTTTCTTCACTGATTTACAAAGCTCAAAGGTGATGAGTATTTTCTGAACACACAAGTGGCATGGGATACATGCCTATGCTCATTAGAGACATGTGCCTCAACCTGGATTTCATAAAAAAAAAACAAAAAAAAAAAATCTTACAAATCTCTGCAGTTTCCAATTAAAATGAACACTAGGGTCAGAAAAACTCCTAAAACTTTCATCCGTTTCACAATCACTAGTATGATTTACAGGGCCAGAATTTAGAAAGCAATTTTACAAACATTTTAACATGAGGCGAGATTTGAAAACTGACATTTTGAACGTAAGCATCACATATACAGCTTCACATGTATGAGTTTTCTTACTCAGTAGGTTTGCTCGGTTGCTCACGTGATACAGCATTGCACTTATACGGTTCAACAAAACAGCTCAAACCTGCGTATAAGGAAGTTAAAATAGCATAGTTGCATCAGCGAATGTGTTTTTAATCACTTTTGCTTTCGTTGACACTATCGGGTGCGTTTGGGGTATGTTTTTTTGCAACATGACCTTTTAGTAACACTCCCCAGACATTTAAACTCTGAACCGCCACAATATGTATCTGTACTAATGTGGCTACGATTACCTATTGCACATTTTATTACTACTCACTGGACATTTCACTATGAAACTACCGTGAAAGTAAGGGATGTAATATTGGTACAGAATCCACAAGCATGCATTTCCAATGAGCTTGGTTGGAGAACACTGAATGCTAGGGTGGCCCTTATTGGCAGTACATTTTTAGGTAACACTTTACGGTAAGGGTACACAAATTACCATGAATTCATGCATAAATTCATGCATGAATTATGCGTTACTTCATGCATTAATATCTCATGAATTCTCAGGATTTCTATCATGACTTCATGGGTGAACAACACATTAATTAAGACATTAACTAAGATGGGTACATCACCATGATTTATGATTTATTATGCATGATCATGATGTTTTCTTTATTCAAAAAAAAAAGAAGGACTTTACTATCCACTGTGGATAAATCTATACTTTTGGTACATGAATCATCATGAATTCATGCTGAAGAAGTGGATTCCGATCTACCATACCCTTCACAATAATATTATTTCATTATTTCTTGTGTGTTTATTAATCAAGTTATTTGTCAGTATTTAACCTCCTAGATTATTTGATGATTGACTTGGTTCCATACTGAAGTCTATTCTGTTCATAGGGTCACAGTGTCATGATTAGGTCAGGGTGACCTCTCATCTTGAGCAACAGTGATTGGGACAACTGTGACATTTATGTGTTCTGCTGTTTTATGATATTGTTTGCAACTTGCTTACTGAGCAATTTAACTGGTTTTTGCATAATAGATATTAAATAATCCTGCGTTATTCTGTATTTTTACACTCTAAAAAGAGACAAGCATAGTGTGTGTGTAATGAACCATGCTGAATGCTGATAAGACTCTTGCCAGAGTTAGGCCACCTTGAACAGAAGATATGTGTTGTCTGTGTATGTGTGTGTCGGCATCTTTTCCTGAGTAAGTGGAGAAATTCGTCATCGGATGCTTTTTGTTTGCATCTCTGACTCCTGGTCTTCATTCAACACCTGGTCCTCGGGTTTTAACTGTCAATTCCCTTACAATGCATAGAAACATAGCATTATTTTGTGCATGTAAAACTACTTACATCATGCATGCATACAGTCTAGAACAGTATGTCAATTAATGTGAGAACTAATGTTTTTCATTAATTATGAGTTTTCAAACATGTTCATGTCATCCTCATATAACCTGCAATAAATTGCAACAGCGGCGGCGCGTCTCTGCCGACCAGCGCGTCAGGAAGCAGCAGGCAGAGCAGCGATGATCCTGTAATCACCGTGTCGGAGGATGAGGTTCGGAGGGCGCTAAAGAAAGTGAACGTCAGGAAAGCAGCCGGTCCTGATGGGATAACCGGCCATGTTCTGAGGTCCTGTGCCGATCAGCTTGCTGGTTTGTTCACGTCTATCTTTAATGAGTCCCTTGCTACCTCCGTGGTTCCCACCTCATTCAAAAAATCTGTCATTATCCCTGTGCCTAAGAACAATAAACCCTCTTGCCTGAATGACTATCGCCCAGTTGCCCTCACATCTATAGTCATGAAGGTTTTTGAGAGACTTGTAAAGAGCCACATCTGCTCCTCCATACCTGATACTTTGGACCCTCTTCAGTTTGCCTATTGCCCAAACAGATCTACGGACGATGCCATCTCTCACGTCCTCCACTCTTCCCTCACACACTTGGACAGCAACAATGGGAATTATGTAAGGCTGCTATTCATTGACTATAGCTCAGCTTTCAACACTATAGTCCCCATCAAGCTGGCATCTAAACTCACAGACCTCGGCCTAAACTCCTCACTCTGTGACTGGATTCAAGACTTCCTCACCGGCAGACCTCAAGTGGTGAAAGTTGGCCAGTTCACCTCAAACTCCATCACCCTGAACGTAGGAGCCCCACAGGGCTGTGTCCTGAGTCCCCTGCTCTACTCTCTCTACACTCATGACTGCATGTCCTCTCACAGCTCCACATCTATTGTCAAATTCGCTGATGATACTGTGGTTCTGGGCCTCATCTCCAAAAACGATGAGACCGCATACTTGGATGAGGTAGAGAGACTCACATCATGGTGCCAGGACAACTGTCTCTCTCTGAATGTGAGCAAAACTAAAGAGCTGATCATGGACTTTAGGAAGAGACAGCAGCAGCCCTACACTCCTCTTATGATCAGTGGGACCCCTGTGGAGAGGGTGAGTAACTTCAAGTACCTCGGTGTAAACATCTCCGAGAACCTGACTTGGACTACACACATCCAAACACAGGTTAAGGAAGCCAGGCAAAGACTGTACCATCTGCGACAGCTGAGGAAATTCAGGGTCACACCAGCAATCCTGAAAACTTTCTATTCAGGGACCATAGAAAGTGTATTGACTCTCTGCATCTCAGTGTGGTATGGAAACAGCTCCAATCAGGACTGCAAAGCACTACAGAGAGTTGTGCGCTTAGCTGAGCCCATCTCAGGGTCTGCTCTCCCCTCTATGCAGGACATCTACCTCAAACGCTGCAAAAATAGAGCTGTTAAAATCATCAAGGACTCAAATCACCCTGGTAACCATCTATTCACTTTGCTTCCATCCGGTAAGCGCTTCCTTAGGAGGACTTAGGAGGAGCTTCTTCCCCCAGGCCATCAGGCTCCTAAACTCTAACTCTGTCATAACATCACATGACTCCATGTAAATATCACCATATCAATAAGCTATTCATAATTTTTTCTACCTCATATTGCTGATATTTAAAAATGCTGTACAACTTTTTGCACATTCCTCTTTATTACTATCTAAGTGAACAACATACTGACCTGCACATTTATATTTATATTTTTATCTTTTATTTTATTATTTAATTTTTTCTACTTTTCTTTTTCTTTATATTTGTATACTTTATAATTGCACTGTCCTTGGAGTGGACCTGACCTACATTTCACAGCTGGTTATACTCTGTATAATTGTGTATGTGACAAATCAAAAACTTGAATCTTGAAACTAGTTGGGTGAGAGCAGAAGATTTCAAAAGTTCAAAAATAATGGCCACCATACTCTGTATATACTGTATATTTTTGTGTATGATGGACTGATCTGTGGAGTTCTGCATATGTGTAGGCCTAGTCACAGGAGGTGGTGTGAGTAGTGGACTACATGTGACTAATCAGGCTTCAGCTGATGTCCAATTGCCAGTGATCAGTCTTTAGTAGCCTTTGGCTCTGTTTCAGTGCCTTTTAATCAGAGCCAACATGCTGTGATATCATCCATTGATCACACCTAGATATCTGATTGTCAGTATCAGTGCTGGCCATTAAAAAAAAAAGAAAAAAAAGAAAAACATATTGGGCAACTAATTGGATGCTAATTGCTTACAAAAAAATACACACACAAACATGACAGATTGTACAGGGTGTTGTTGAAAATAACTAGTTTTCACTGATAGATGATGAAGCTCTCATGGAACACTGGACTAATCAGGCTATGAGCGATTTGCTTTCATCCCTGTTTATCCTCTTTTTCCTCTCTTTGTAGATGTGATAGCTAGAGGAGCAAATCCTTCATGGTTAATTACAAACAAATGACAGGAATAAGACTGTTGCATCTTCCATGCACATTCTTTTGCCTAAAATTTCTTGTAAATCATGCTGCAAGCTGTCATGTAGAATAAGAGCACAACAATAATACAAAGGCTTTAGTTGTTTAATTTTTCTGGAAGAAATGCTAAAACTTGCTCATGTTCATAGCTCAACCCAAAAGGCAATACTATGAACTTTAATATACCGTATATGTAAAATAACGCCTGACTCCACATGAAACTCAGTCGGAACTAAAATAAACCTAAATGGTTTGCTTAGCACTGTGTGAAGAAGAGACACATGACTTGCTTGAATATTGGAGAAAGAGCTCATACGATTACAAACGCAGGACTGAGCCGTCGCAGCTCTCCAAAAGTAGTTACGGAAAAATTACATTTGAGGTGTGCTGTATCCCTTTCGGAAATATTACAATGAAATTTGGGACATTTTTCACCTACGCCTTAGGCAGCACAAATAATTAATTTTTATTGTTCTGCACAGACAATCCGCTCTGAATCTAGTGGAGGCTGGAAGCTTTTTAATCTCCATCTTCATTTCCTATCGCAGTAACCATTTAGAAAAGTTCCTCACAGCTTTGTGATCACGTTACAACCCCGGGGAAGCGAGCAAGCGATAGCGCTGCGCTGTAATAATGAATTATTATTTCAAGACTGTGCATTTCTACACAGCAAGTGGACTTTTTCAGGGTAACAAAGGGGTTTTTACATCAGATAATTTGGTTTTCCTCTCTCCTCGGCTTTGGAAAACGTTCCCCAGACTAATCAGGTTAAGCAAGGAAAATCCCCGCCTTGGCAACACCTACAACCTCTGATCCTTCTTGAAAACATTCTTGAACCGCTGAGCCACAGTCACTGGCCTTTGATCTGCAGCGTAAACTGCAAATGCAATCTGAAATTTAGATTCCTCCAGTGTTTGATCTGATTCCAGCAGCTACTGATGTGACTGACACTATGATAAATGTGATATCGGCGCAAGAGGTCCTTAGATTTGCCCTCATAGGTTAAGAAGGGAGCAGCGGTGTTGATACAATTGGTTTGATTCCCTAGAGAAAATGAGAACTAGTTGATGAGCTAGTTTTGCCCCACTAAAGGGTTCCAGTAAAGAACATCCCACTGTCCAACTTTTGATCCTTGGTTTTGAACCAACCTACCATGTATGCTGAAATCTTGTTCTCTTCTCTCAGTGATATTTCACTCATCAATGAAGAAAGAAAGATAGATGACAGACTGAACAGCTGCCTCTGACTTTTCTCTCTCATTCCCTGTCACAGATTACAATGGCTCAATTGTCAGCAAATCAATATGAAACCCACCAAAATAAGAACAAGAGCCCTGTGCATAAATAACTGTAATAGACTGAAAAATATGTGATTTATTAAGTAACTTTATTGTCAAAAGAGTTTCAGAGCTTTAGTGAACAAGACCAAAATAAACAGACAGTTCTGCCTCTGAAAACCGACTAGTACAACACCGAATTATAAACAACGATAATTAGATATTTTTGTTCAAATCATGATTCTAAACTGATGCAGGACATAACTTGACGACATACCTTTGCCATCGCAAGTCTTAAGGTGTTTCAGAGAAGACTTAAAATCAACATTATTTACAACCCATTTTACTTATGTACATAATGCATATTTCAGAGTGAAAAAAACTTTTATCCATCAGTTCAATTCCAGAAGTCAGTTGTATGTAATGGAGTGCACTGAGCAGCCGCCCATTTGTACATAGTGTATACTGTACAGTGAAACAGTGCAGCCAGGTGGCAGGAGCTTATCCTACATGCATTAAGCTAATTACATGTACTGGTTAAAAACTGTCAATATATCTAAGGGTTAAATTAATGTCATTAAACTTATGTCATTTCAAAGCTGTATGACTGGATCATGAAAAAAAGACTCTTTACATGTCTTTCAAGCTTTAAAAAGACTGCATTCCAAATCAGTTTCATCAAAATAATTTTATTAGCTAAATCAAGTTTCATTAAATATATTTGACTCAAAAGGTCAAAGGTGAGCCAAGCCAGACGTCAAGATTTCCAGTTACAGACTATATAAATTTAAATTAATTCCTGATTGTAATGGAACGGGTCGGACACAGAAGGTAAGTGAAATCACAAGGTGTTTATTTACAAGGTGAACAGCAATCAGCAATCGTGCAGATTCTTCGGACTTGGTGAGTATCAATTCGTGAGGTTGAAGTAAGAGGAATGTCAGTCACAATCAGTCTCTCTGTCTTGACAGATCCTGGAGATTGGCAGCGTCAGAGCGGCAGAGACATACGAGGATTCAACCAAGCCACCGGGGACAGACGAGGAGGGTGACTGGAAGAGGACAAGGCAGAAGGTAAATAAGGACAGGTAAGTATTCACAGGTATCTATACTCAGCTTATAGGGAAGCAGAGACGGCCCATGTAGCAATCCTGAGATCGGACAACTGGTGACTCTGGTGACTGAGCTTATATGTGGCTGGTGATAATGAGGTGCAGGTGCAGGTGATTAAAACTCAGGTGAAGTGGATCGGGGTAACTGGCTCTGGGAGGAGCCTGGTCCTTCTGTTACACTGATATTGTTATAATATGACTTCAAAAGACTTGACATACAGAGTCATATGGATTATTTATGATACTTTTTTATGATTATATTAAATCCTTTTTAAAATTGAAACCTATAGCATGCATCAGTTGCATGGTGACCGGTGACTGAACTATAAGAGCATTTTATAGTGGAAATGATTTATTCCTTTAAGATTTCGAAGACTGGGATATTCATATGTTTGGAGGTGATCATGATTCTGCAGTGAACTGACTGGATCATTTACATACAGAATGAAGTGATGGATAAACAAAGTGCTGCTGATATTTCCTTCTTTAAATCAAAGGTATCAAAACGCTGTTCCAGCCCAATTTCACTCTTGCATATTTAGGATTACCATCATTGCTTTTCAGTGAATAAGACTCTGTGAGTCAGATTCATTTTATATTCTGCTCACAAGTTGAATAAAGACCACTGCTATTTGCTGAATACCAATTCTGATCGATGTGCTCTGTATGCAAATGATATGACTAATGCAACTGGTTTTGCTTCAAGACACCGATTTTACATTGGATGCCAAGTGGCAACCCAATCCAATACCATAATTGTTGTACAAAACTGAACAAAATGTTTTTGAAATCAAAGATTGAGACACAGCTTTACATTGATCCAACGTTGTTGTTTCTTCCCCTCAAATTACACTGAATATTACGGTGGCCGAGAGAGCTCAACGCGCTGCAACTTCAGAAAACACATGAAAATAGACAAAACACCAGCAAATCAAGAAAACATCTTCATCATTTTGACAACACATGCGCACCAAATGCTCACAACACATGCAAATTGAGAAACGCTGCAAATGCTCACAACACATGCAAATTGAGAAACGCTGCAAATCCTAACAACACATGCAAATTGAGAAACGCTGCAAATCCTCACAACACATGCAAATTGAGAAACGCTGCAAATGCTCACAACACATGCAAATTGACAAACGCTGCAAATGCTCACAACACATGCAAATTGAGAAACGCTGCAAATCCTCACAACACATGCAAATTGAGAAACACTGCAAATCCTCACAACAGTAAGAATAATATTTTAAAATTCATTCAGGCCCTTTTAGTAGGCTAATGAAAGAAAGGACATTTGCATGTGTTGTGAGGATTTGCAGCGTTTCTGAATTTGCATGTGTTGTGAGGATTTGCAGCGTTTCTCAATTTGCATGTGTTGTGAGGATTTGCAGCGTTTCTCAATTTGCATGTGTTGTGAGCATTTGCAGCGTTTCTCAATTTGCATGTGTTGTGAGCATTTGCAGCGTTTCTCAATTTGCATGTGTTGTGAGGATTTGCAGCGTTTCTCAATTTGCATGTGTTGTGAGCATTTGCAGCGTTTCTCAATTTGCATGTGTTGTGAGCATTTGCAGCGTTTCTCAATTTGCATGTGTTGTGAGCATTTGCAGCGTTTCTCAATTTGCATGTGTTGTGAGCATTTGCAGCGTATGTGTTGTCAAAATGATGAAGATGTTTTCTTGATTTGCTGGTGTCTTGTCTATTTGCATGTGTTTTCTGAAGTTGCAGCGCGTTGAGCTCTCTCGGCCAC
The DNA here is from genome assembly GCF_936440315.1 of Barbus barbus. Lineage (NCBI taxonomy): Eukaryota > Metazoa > Chordata > Actinopteri > Cypriniformes > Cyprinidae > Barbus > Barbus barbus. Next base: position 10,032,858 of record NC_136732.1, on the reverse strand, counting down.
CGTAGAATATGGAATTTTGATGGTTTAATTCTCCCGGTAGCCAATTATTCAGGACCCAAACAATGCAAAACAACCAAAAAACGATTTAGTTGTATTTTCCTTTATGTTCATGGTTTTAGAGTATGAAGATATGTCAATCAACATATACATGTTAGCATATGCCTGGTTTGACTAGCTATAGTCACAGATGAATTTCGGCCTAAATACCATCAGGTTTGTTTGGACAAACAACTTTTGTACAGTATGTCATTGAAAGGGAGTGTTTTCTCCACCAGTTTTGGGTCGTGACCCACCAAGTCTAATGGAGACTGTTTAATCGCATATAGCTGATGATTTTCTGTTTATTGACAGGATACAAAGCAATAGCTACAAAGTGTTTCCATTCTCAAGGTCAGTTCAGTGCTTCCCACATCTGAGTTTAATATGGCTTTAAATGGAAACATTGAATCAGTATCCCTCCTCTGAATGTATAAATCAGATGTTAGACTATGCATTTGCACTGCCATCATCCCCCAAATCCTGAAAATGGTTGGCTGGCTGTAAATCGGGTCAAATAAAAGGTCTATATTCTGAATGACAACAAGGCACAGAGAGTTACAGCCATTTGGTTAATGAACTCCGTTCAGAGTGTGCTTCTGTGTCATACTGACGATGATAGAGAGAAAGAAATCTGCTTCTTTCCTCTGAAACTTCCCACGTTTCAAGGGTGTGGAATGAAATTAGATTTTAATTGAATGGCAATAAAAAGAGGAAACGTAGTTAATGTAAATTACTCATCCCTTGCTCACCAAGTGCTTGTTGCTGCTAATATGGCTGTGAAGTGGTCGAATGATTGGAGTGACTCTAGCAACAGTTAAGTGAAGCTGTAACATTTGATCACCCTCAAATCTTACTTTACTTTATTTTGAGGCTTTTGCATCATTCCAAAGACAGCCAAAATAAAGAATGACATGAATGGAAATTGTTTGGGAGAGAGGAGGAAAATGGGATTAGGACATATCACAAAATCAGATTTGACCCTGTGTTACCCATATGAGCACCACAGCTCAATATGTCAGTACCACACACATTAAAAAGAACAGTAGTTCTGCACTTCACAATGACCATGGCTGCTAAAATGGCTCTACAATATAAAAACATCATTAATAATGGTTAATATGGCAATACGATAACTTGAAATAAAAATCAAGTTCATTGCAGTTACCTATCAATGGTTGCTGCTGCAGGTATGAAATTATTTTTCAAGTAACACACAGCTAAAGTAGTTTCACACAGGTCTTGACCCATTACAGTTCAAATAGTTTAGTTATTTCAAAGACACTTGAACAACCAAACCAGCAATCAACCAAAAGACACTGAACAAGAAAACAACTCAAATCACTCAAGTGATTAGCTCAAAAAGTGTTTCCAGATCTGGGCACTCATGTGCAACACCCGGTAGCACACTTTCAGGGTTGTTTGCATGGTAATGAATGGGAATGCTAACAGCTAGCCCTCTCCAGGTACTAGAGATCATCTCTGAAAGTGTTGCTAAGGTTGTTTCAGGTCAGGGTTTTTTTTTTTCTTTTTTTTTTCATCCAGTACATTTCCCAAGACCCCTTAATCCGTCATGATTACGTCATGATCATATAAATCTGATCATGTAAGTCTATGTGTTTATGTAAGCATGTCTTCACCTGACATGACACCAATGCAGAAGTTCATTTAAGGACGGCAAAGCCATTTTCTGTGGTACAAGTATACTTACCCATGTAACTATCAGAGAGGATTGTCGAGAAGCGTCTCGCTGCAGCCTACAAGATCCAGGGGTCGTGGTTGGATCCATATCCAACTCCTCCCACCTTACATATAACTAAACCTACCCATCTCCACCCCCTGATCCCTAAACCCACCCCATCTACACCCCTAAACCTACCCATCTCCACCCCTAAACCTACCAATCTCCACCCCTTAGATGTGGATCCAACCACGCCCCCTGGATGTTGTGGACTGCAGCGAGCCCTACTTGGGATTGTCTAGCACATAACAAGTGCATAACGGGATTAGAAGATCTACACAACTTAACGATCGCAGATCCATGGTCTTATCCTTCTCTTAGGGGCTAATGCTTGGGCCCATTTAGACAAACACAAATCGGCCTATCCATGACATTCCGACCATGTGGGTGTCCACAATCCTTGAATGAAACGGTTTCACATCCAGTTCAACTTTTGTGGCTAGTGTCTTTTTTCACTTTTTTCAATGACAGTGATTTATTCCCACTTGTCTGTACGTTACCATGGCAACCACTATTTGAAGGTTGCTGGAAAAGCATGTTACAAAACACTCCTGCAATGTCACACAAGACCAGGGTTATGGAGACCAGCTATTTTGGCCAAAATAGAACAACTAGTTTGACACTGTACAGAGATAATCATGTTACGATGTGTCCCTGAATTTCTAAGAATGTTTGGGAACTATATGCAAATTAATTATGGAAGACTTATTATCCATGTGTTATGAATGTTATGATCTTTTTGTTTGTGTTGGTTTGTGAATAGAAAATAAATAATAAAATGAGATTAACTATTTTCTAATTGTAAACTACTAAATTCACTGAACTGTTAATGAATGAAAATTTGCTGAAAATTATTCACCCTCAGGCCGTCCAAGATGTAGATGAGTCTGTTTCTTCATTAGATTTGGAAACATCTTTTAAATGTAAAGTCGGCAACACCAAATCTCCAAAAGTATCAAAAAATGTATTTAAAAAACTTTCGCATAGTGTGTGACGTTTCGAGCGCGCAGGCTATTCATCAGAAAAATGAACAACACTTATGTGCCACTCTTTATACCTCCAGGTGATCAAATGTCACATCTCCAGTCCACTTTAAATTTAAAAGATGTTTCTACTTTTTTTTAGTTGAGCACCCATTTGAGATCGATGTGCATGCTGTTGCTTGCACTTCATCAGATTTGGAGAAATGTAGCATCACATCACTTGCTCACAAATGGATCCTCTGCAGTGAATGGGTGCTGTCAGAATGAGTCCAAACAGCTGATAAAACATCACAATAATCTAATCCACACCACTCCAGTCCATTCATTAACATCAGTGAACAAGCAGCATGTTTGTAAGAAACAAATCCACAATTGAAGCATTTTATCTTGTTCAGCTGTGCTTTTTTAAGAAATGTTCAACCGTTTTTTAATAGTGAACTTATTTTTGGATCATTAGTCATCAAAACTCGATAAACACTGCAGGAGTCACGGAGATGTACCTTTATTTTAACCAAACTGACTGCTCACAAAAAACAAACAAAAAAAAAAACACCTACATACGTCATGTTTTGTAGTCATTTCAGGTTTGAATGTGACAGATATTAAGTTGTGATATCTAAGTGGGTGAGTTGTTTACTTATCTTTTAATTAGTCTTTCCATTTACACCATTCATTAATTCAAACCACTTTGCGGATGTGGAATGTGCACAAACATGAGAGGTGAGAATTATCACATGAACATCATGATAGGCCAGTCATAGTACAATGGAGGCACGGCCTCCTCTCACATAATTTCCCTCTATTCATTCTCAATTACCTCCAACTAAAACCATGGCTTGCTTTAGGGGGCCTGTTAAAACTCAATGGGCTCAGTGGAGGCTTCTACTTGAACTTCAACCGCTGATGTCACTTTAGAAAAACAAACATTTTATACACACTCTAATGCTTTATTTAATAATATTTGAATTGTTTTATTTTTATACTGTAGATTATTTTAATTGTCAATGAAGTCATTGGAGGAAATGGCCTTGCTATTTACTTATATACATTTATTCATACATACAGTGACTCTCTAACAAACGTTTTTATCATATTGCCCACCCGTACTCTCCACGGTGAATCAAAATCTTTTTTTTCTTCTTCTTTTTTCTTATCTATCCATTTCCCAAACCATTTATCCAATGTAGCGTTGTGGGAAGGAAAACCCTGTTTAATTATTTGGTTTTCATGAATGTATTACCGATAAATGACTTTTGAGATGTGTCGTACTTTCCTGCACAGACTGAGAGAATAAGAAAAACCCAAGTCACTGGAGCAGGACCTGGGAGCACTGCGGACGGTGATTCGCATAGGGATTGCTCCAGGCACAGTCATTACCTGAGGCTATGACAGCGAGAGCGACTCACTAGAGACTGGCTTCGGTTTCATCACACTCAGAAACTCCAAAGGGTTCATGTTCCAGAGGGAACAGCAGCAGCCTCTACTCAATCGTTAAACTCTTCCTCTCCGTTAATTTGTCATCATCTCTGTCATCTCAAAACTGTGCTTTGCAGCTGTAGTTTTAGCTAAGGGTGCTAATACTTAAGAGTGGACGATATACTGGTTAAATATACTGGTAAGTTAGTAATTCAGGAAATTAAATGGTCAAATCAGTCGAAACAAAGTTTCCACTACTGGACTATGACAAAATAAATTAAATTTTATTCAAGTTAGCACTTTAATTTACTTATGTAACAAAAAAACAAAATGTATTTTGTTATAAATTGAGTACATATTCTAAACTCCATAAAGAGTTTACATATTGTAATAACATAAAGTAATGTTTACATAAAGTATGGAGTGCCACAAGAATCTGTACAAGGTCCTCTGCTATTTTCAATATATATGTTACCCCTTGGTAATATTATTAAAAAATACAGGATGGTTTAGTTTTCATTGTTATGCTGATGATACTCAACTATATATCTCAACAAGACCTTCTAACTTCTAAATTATCTAAGATAACAGAGTGTGTTAAAACTGTAAAAGATTGGATGACCAATATTTTTCTCCTATTACAATTTGCAACTAGACGGATGCACTGCTACTTCCTTTACAGTCAAACATTTGAGTGTTATATTAGACAGCAACTTGTCCTTTGAAAATCACATTTCCCATGTTACAAAAACAGCATTCTTCCATCTTAGAAACATTGCCAAGCTTCGAACCATGTTACCTGTTTCTGATGCAGAAAAGCTAGTTCATGCATTCATGACCTCTAGACTGGACTATTGTAATGCACTGCTAGGTGGTTGTCTTGGATCTTCAATAAACAAGCTACAGGTGGACCAAAATGCGAAAATATGATCATATTACCCCAATTTTACAGTCTCTGCACTGCTAACTATTAAGTTCCATATCAGTTAAAAAATATTATTACTTACCTATAAGGCCCTTAATGGTTTAGCTCCTGCGTACTTAATCTAGTCTTCTAGTTCGCTACAATCCATCACACTCCCTAAGGTCGCAAAACGTCTCGGTTACGTATGTAACCCCGGTTCCCTGGAGGGAACGAGACGCTGCGTCGAAGCGCTAGGGGAACGCCCACAGCGTGACCGCGCTCTGAATCAAAGTGTAACGTGTCCAATGGAAGGGCGAGACGTCATAGGCGGGTGACGTCACTGACCGGAAAGCATATAAGCACATGCGGTGGAGCCGGCGTTTGCTTCCAGGAATGAAGCAACCGCCCGCAGGGATACAGGAAGTATGGCTTCGAGATGCAGCGTCTCGTTCCCTTCAGGGAACCGGGGTTACATACGTAACCGAGATGTTCCCTTCCAGGAACTCGAGCTGCGTCAAAGCGCTAGGGGAACGAGATGCCCACGCCTCCAGACTTCCAAAATACCTGCCCTGTGTGTATCACTGGGAGCACAGCGAGGGCGAGAAAGAAGAGCCGAGAGTGGCCGTAAGATCAAGGTGATAGAACCGAACAAAGGTGAGGGGCGTGGACCAACCCGCAGCATTGCAGATATCCTGCATCGAAACCCCTGCCAGAAAGGCCTTGGAGGCCGCCATACTCCTAGTTGAATGGGCCTTAAGCCCCAGAGGCGAAGGGATGCCTGAAGATTCATAGGCCAAGGAAATAGTATAACAGACCCCGCTTAGGAGGACCGAAGCAAACTAGCAATTGGTCCGTCCTTCTCCACAAGGCAGCTCTGTGGACGTATGCGTCCAGTGCTCGCACTGGACACACACAGTTATGCTTTCGCTGGTCAGGCTCCCGAAAGGGAGGAGGACTGAGGGCCTGCAGCATGACAGGCCGTGGTATAGAAGAGGGGATCTAGGAAATAACCCGCTCGAGGGTAGAAAAACGCTTTGGCCAGACCAGGGGCAAAGACGAGATAAGAAGGGGCCATGAAAGGCCTAGAAATCCCCACTCTCTTAAGAGACCACAGCCAGGTCCCTGTAGGGACACGTCGTACAGGAGGCCTCAGCCTCAGCGCACCGTGGAGGAAACCTGTAAGCAGGGGGTGTCGACCCACTGTAAGGCCACCGAGAAGGGCGTGGTAGGCCGATAAAGCCGCCATGTAAACCTTCAGGGTGGAGTGAGTTACCCCTGCGGAGAAACGGGCCTGCAGGACCTGCAGCACTGTACCAAACGGGCAGTTAACTGGGTCAAGGTGGCGGTCTCCGCACCAAGAAGTGAAATATTTTCACTTCAGGGCATACAGTTTCCTCGTAGAGGGAGCTCTGGATTGGAAGATGGTCTCAGCAACCTTGGTTGAGAGACCGGAAGCTATGAGCTGCGCCCCCTCAGAGGCCAGAACTTCCACACGTAATGCGCGCGTCGCCTCGGCAACGTGCGCTGCAACAGCGAGCACTCACTCAGAGGGGGAAGAACCGCACACGCGGGCTTCCACGAGCGAGAGCGCTAGATCTGGGGAATGCAGGAGGAGATAGGGCGAACCCGTCTCCAACCTGTTCACCAGATCCCTGTTGCCATCCAGAACTCCTGGGAGCAGAGTGATCGGGGAAAAACCGTACAGACAAAGCCTCGGCCAGGTCTGTACCAAGCGTCCAGTCCAAAGGAGCTGGAGGAACTAGAGGGGCATAGCGCTGACTCTCGAGTCGCACAGCCAAAAACCTCCATATCTGCTTCACCACCTCGGAGGCATCCATTCCCCGGGCCTCAGCCCCTGCCTCGACAGGATGTCTGCTCCCACATTGAGATACCCAGGGATATCGATGGCTCTGAGCGAGCGAAGTTTGCCCTGGGACCACACAAGGATCTGGTGCGCCAACTTGTACAAGGGGCGCGAACCCAGACCTCCCTGGTGGTTGATGTAAGAGACCACCGCTGTGCTGTCGGTGCGCACCAACACATGGTGATCTCTTAGGTCCGGGAGAAAGTGCTTGAGTGCACAAAACACGGCCAACATTTCCAAACAATTGCTATGCCACATTAGATGGCGACCGCTCCACAGACCGCGGGCAGGGTGGCCACTCATGACCGCTCCCCAACCGGTGAGGGATGCGTCCGTCGCTAGCATTACGCGGCGACAGGAGGCTCCCAGCACCGGGCCCTGAGACAAGAACCAAGCTTGGCTCCACATGTCTAAGGCACGTAGGCATCGCCGCGTGACCTTGATCATGCGAAGCGGGTTTCCCCTCGGGGAGAACCCCTTGGTCTTGAGCCACCACTGTAGGAGTCTCATGTACAGGAGGCCAAAAGTAATCACGTTGGACGCAGCTGCCATGAGCCCCAGCAGTTTCTGAAACTGCCTGACAGTGAGTGACTGGCCCTCTTTCACTCTCTTGACTGAGGTGAGGATCGACTCGCTCCGAGCAGGAGACATACGTGCCTGCATCGTGGTCGAATCCCACACCACGCCTAGATAAGTGGTTCTCTATACTGGAGAAATCACACTTTCTTGGCGTTCAGTCTCAACCCCTTCATGTGCGCGAGAACGACATCTCGATGCCGAGTCGCCACCTGCTCTGATCGAGCTAGAATCAACTAATCGTTGATGTAAAATGCGGGGTACGAGTGCAGGGCCAACGGGAAGAACCCAATATCGGTAAGCTTTGCCCCTAAAAGCAAACCTGAGGGACTTCCCTTGAGAGGGAAGGATGGAGACGTGAAATCTGCGTCCTTAGATCCATCGTGACAAACCAGTCCTCGGACTTGGTCTGAGACACGACTGATGAGTGTAAGCACCCTGAACTTCAGTCACATGACTGAGCGGTTCAACTGACGCAGATCTACCATCCATCCTTGGAACAATGAAGTACCGGCTGTAGAACCCGGACTCTCTTCCGTGAGGAGGGACCACCTCGATGGCCTCCTTCCCCAAGAGAGTCTACTTCCTGTTCCATGATCAGAGCCTGCTGGGGGCCCACGCACGTGGGAATCACCCCGTTGAAAGGCGGTGGCGGAGCGCCGAACTGAATACAAAAGGCCTTTCTCTACAGTACGCAGGACCCAATGAGATCCATTTGGCAGTAGTTTCCACGCTGCCTAAATGGTCTACTAAGGGAACCAGTCTCTCGAGACTGGCCTCTGATGTACCCAGAGCTGCTGGCACGGTGCCCTGAAGCGGAGGACCGGCAGGAGACGGCCGAACCAGGAGCTCTAGGGACCCCCGCAGGGGTGGCGAGCTTCTCAGCTCCGCTACACTTCGGGGCGGAAGAAACTGAGAACACCGCTCGCTGGAGACAGCTGCGCCCTGGAACTCTGGCAGGGTTGGCAGACTGCTCTCCCGAGGGCACTGGGGGAGACGGACACCCGATCTGCCCCAGAGGGGTCTGCCCTCGTAAGTCCTGGGCACAGCACCAGGACTGCCTCAGCCTCAGCCTCCTAATGAACGACGGTCCTCAGACCCGCGTCATTTCTAGGAAGACCAAGCTGAAGAACCAGACCCTGCAAGGCAGGACCCAAAGAGACACATCGGCAGTAGTTCCCACGCTGCCCGATGGTCTCCTAAGGGAACCAGTCTCTCGAGACTGGCCTCTGGCGTGCCTAGAGCTGCTGGCTCGGTGCCCTGAAGCGGAGGACCGGCAGGAGACGGCCGAACCAGAAGCTCTAGAGACCCCCGCAGGGGTGGCGAGCTTCTCAGCTCCGCTACACTTCGGGGCGGACGAACTGAGAACATTGCTCGCTGGAGCCAGCTGCGCCCTGGAACTCTGGCAGGGTTGGCAGACTGATCTCCCACGCCCGTAGGCTTCTTGGCCGAGAACCCCCTTAGACTTAAGAACGGTCCGCAGATCCGGCTTAGCCTTAGAGGTCCCCGACCCAGAGGGTTAGCCGCCACAGCCCCACCTCGTTGGGGTGCGAGTAGCCACGCTCTGTTTTGCACCTCTCTAAAGAGGGGCTGGCACGTGGCGAGGGCTGCTCCCGCCCAGCAGCCCCCTGAGCTAGAGACTGGTGAGGGAGAAACCGCTGAAACGCCGCCGCTTGTCTACGAGCCTCCTGGTACCGGTTGACGACGTAATTGACGGCGTCGCCGAACAGGCCAGAAGGCGCAAGCGCGGCGTCCATGAGGAAAACCCTATCTTCTCCTTCATGTCAGATAGGGTCGACCACAGACAGCGTTTCTAGGGAGCTCAGAGATCAACTTATATTTCAATCAAGTTGAGCCCCAATCCCTCATCCAGCTCTCTAAGCAGGTACGTCAGCTTGGTGCGCCTGCTACACTCTCTTTCTTTTTTTTTTTCTTTTTTTCGGTGTGCAGACACGCACCAGCCTGACCTGCAGCCGCGAGCCTTCAGAGACAACGCCACGCAAGGGGACAGATAGCTTGCGAGCGTCTGTTCCACTCGGGGCATCGCTCTGATATGAATGAGAATACGTAACGCACGCGTCGTCTCGGCAACGCGCGCTGCGATCCCTGCACTCACACTCGCCGCCGTGCCTCAGCAGCGGCGGGAATGCGAGATGTACAGCGGAGAGAAACACAATCAGCCCCCTTTCTCCTTTTGTTAGAGCTGACTGCGCGCCGTTCTCATTCATAATATGCTTGTGCAAGCACTGTTTCATTGATGCGTCCACCTCCTCGGAGGAAGACAGGTCTAGGGAAGGGAAGAGGATAGGGGCTCGCCCGCCTTCCTACAGCGCTAGTGAAACTCACTCCTCTCTTTTTTCTTTTTTTTTTTAAGAGAGCCTTCAGAGAGCGGGCGTAAGAAATGAAAAAAGCTCACAAACGGGCAGTCAGCTCCCTCGAGAGCTGAATCTGCGCGCTCTGCTCTCAAGCAGACCACACACAGACTGCGTGTATCCCAAGCAGTAATATAATGTGTGCAGGGAGGAACACACAGCCCGAATGCGATCTGCTATCGCCCCAGTGCTTGCACATAGTGCTGGAGCCTATTCAAGTGATTGTGCAGGACAAACAACACTAAATAAGACTCACAACATGCAAAGACAGTACACACAGACAGAGAAGCGGTTGCTGAATGACGAAAAGTAAACGCCGGCTCCACCGCACGTGCTTATATGCTTTCCGGTCAGTGACGTCACCCGCCTATGACGTCTCGCCCTTCCATTGGACACGTTACACTTTGATTCAGAGCGCGGTCACGCTGTGGGCGTTCCCCTAGCGCTTCGACGCAGCTCGAGTTCCTGGAAGGGAACTCTGGACTTTTGGTAGTACCTAGAATAGCAAAGTCCACTAAAGGAGGTAGAGCTTTTTGGCACTTGTCTCCAAAACTCTGGAATAGCCTTCCTGATAACGTTCGGGGTTCAGACACACTCTCTCTGTTTAAATCTAGATTAGAGACACATCTCTTTAGTCAAGCATTCACATAATGCATCTCATAATCTTGTACTGCAGTTATATCTGATCAAATGTACATTTATTATTATTCTTTAGCTTAGGTTGAACAAATCATTTTTACTTGGTTGGAACAGCAGCTACAATAATTATGTCTCTATTTGTTTCTCTGTTTCTGCTTAGGAATTACACAAGCTTCAGTCTGGATCCAACCCTTAAATGATCTGAGATGACCGAACACATGAGAAGAGATGATGCCAACCACTCAGAGGATCTCAGATGATGCTAACCCTGAAACAACACATAGAACTACCAAATTTTGCTATAGGTTTGATTGCAACATGTAATCATTGCTGTTAATAGTGTTCATTGTCTTTTTGATTACGTCATTAACCGAGTTTTACCGTACATTTCTGCCATATGTACATCAACTTGACATAGACACCACTGATAAGCTACTACTAAATATATTGGAGAAACTCAATTTCTTGTAAAGCTGCTTTGCAATGATTTGTATCGTGAAAAGCCTTATACAAATAAACTTGAATTTAATTGAATTGAATTGAATACATATCAACCACTCACTCTTCAACATTACTGTCACAAACACAGGCACGTGACCAAAATGAATAGAGGGTGGAATTTTCTTGGGCGCACGACAGAAAATAACAAAGAGAAACTGAAAAACTATTAAAATGAGGATTGCAATAATATATAAACAGAGATACAGTATATTAGTGAGTAAAAATGACGAAATGAGCAAATGAGTGATCCTCTGCAGCCATCTTCTGGTTATAGTGCTTATATAATGTCATTTTAATTTTAAAAGTGTTTATTTATCACTAGGTGGCACAATCTTCCACTTAACCATGAATTTTCATGAATTTTTCACATTTTTCATGAATAGTCTCCATGAACTAATTGAAAAATCCTGATCTTCTTTAAAGTGAATTTTACATATAATGTTCCCATTTTCTATACAAATATACAAAATGTGAATAATTTTGAGGCAAATAATTATAATAATAATAAATGTTCTACTGTCTGGGGTCAACAGCCAGGTTAAAGGGGTGTTTTACAACATATTTTTTTATTTTAATTTAACAGTATTTTAATGTAAAATTAACCATAGTAAAGGAACTTTCCGCTAACCAATTAACATATTTTTACTGTACCATTTTCATAGCCTCTATGAATTGTAATATAGTTTCATAACATCACAATTTTACCCACTTATATTCTTGCTAATCTCTATAATCTTCAGCTGGCAGTAATGGAGGTCTGCAAGGTAACTGCTGCAAGCTCTTTGAATGGCACAGTCCACGATTACAATTGAAACGTGGATAATTGAAATGTGTCTGAATAGCAGTTAGGGTAAAACTTATGCCCTCTTTGTTATTCAAGTGTCAAGGTATGGGAGGAATTTTCAATTAAACTTTGTGGATTGTGGCCAACAAACGGGAGAAGACTTCAAGGCTAACTACAGGCCTGACACTTGTCTGAGGTGGGAAGATTGATGGCGGCACTTTTAACATTTTAGAAGGGGCTCACCCTCCGTTAAAAAGGGGGCACTGACGGAAATGTCACCGAATGAAAGCAGTCAGCTCAGAAATTCTCAATGGAACAACAGCAACGTCGATCCTACAAACTCAGGAAAACAAGAGTGGGCATAGAAAAGCCAAAGATAAACACAAGGGACCCTAAGTCTCTGGAATTAAATCGAGGCTCAAATAATAATGCTTTTACAGCCTTAAACACAGAGCCATTAGCAACATCACAGCTCTAATCCAAAACCTGCTCTTGTGTAGCCAGACCTTTGACTAAACAGCAAAAGGACTGGTCAACTTTGCAGCTTATTTTGGCCAAGAACCGCCCACTTAAACAGGAAGAGATGGTCTATAAAGCAAAAAAAAAAAAAGAGATGGTCTATAAAGCAAATATCCACACTGCATTTGTTTTTTGTTTTTTACCAGCTATGTAGATGTGCCCTTGTGAAAAAGAAATACACTTTTGGAATAGACTTTGCATCACATCAGCCTGCTAAATCTGCTAATTCTGAACCAGGAGCAAGTCATGTTAAAGCCAAAGGATGAAAGTACAATTTTCAAATCAATAACAGCTCTAGAAACCAGATAGTAGGCTACAAAACTAGATCACTTCCATTATAATTAATTAATCAATACATTTAACTCTTCAAAAACCCAATGCCCCTATATGGAGGTTTAGATCCTGCGGCCGAGCAGCACTAACAGCACTGTTTTGGAGGTAAAAGGGTAATTGTGTTTCTGTAACAGGGCGACAGTGCAGAGGTGCTGTTTACAAGCATCTGAGGAGCTGAACTACATCCTCAAGACAGATCAGATATACAGACTACAGCAGCAGAGACAAGTGCATGATCCAGCATCATTCTCCTCTCAGCACAACACTCATTAAACATCCACAAATCAATAGCAATGGCTTCTGGAGGTTTGTCTGGAGACCAGGGTCATCCTGTGTGTCAGGGGCAGTCTTCCTCAATTACCTGCTCTTTAATTCATTCATGTTATATGTCATCTCCTATATCCCACTGCCAATGCAACTGTGTCGTTTTACTAGTCACAATTACTATTACTAGCCAGTGATATCGTTTCTGTCAAACTCCATGTTTAGATATACCAAGGTATAAGCATCCTTCAGCCGATGAGTTTATGGAAATGACTCTCATTGCTATATGGAGATGAGAGACATGCAGAACAACACATTTGAGCACAAGTGAACTCACAGATGCCATAAGAGATGACTTCATTATCATAACTTATTAGTTTATCTTTGCACATAATTCACAAAGAGTGTAAACTAGAGGTGAAAAGTGGATATTTATGCAGTCACCATAAGAAGATTATCTGAGATATGCTTTTATCTGCATCCACATTGTATATTAAGGAAGTAATTTGATAATATTCGGCACAGTCCAAAGCTCATGTTTTTTGAAACCTGCTACACTCACTTCTGTGATTTTATGGTTGTGCCGTGAATCCCAAGCAACGTGGCGCTATCTAGTGGAAAATGCGAATAAGAACACTTTGGCAACACAAGAACTAGTTCACACAAAACTGATCATTCTGTCATTATTTACACCATAGCGTTGTTCCAACACATTATTCTTTTGTGAAGAATCTAAACATAGCATAGAAAGACGTTAAATCATCTGTGCTCTTCTCATAAAACAATAGAATCATTTAGAGATGTAGGGTTCGCAGAGGTCATTAGTGTATCTTACTGAGCACAGTGTCTACATTTATTTATGGATGTATGGATTTATTTAACAGCAGCAGCAGTACATGATACTAAATTTTACTTCACTTTGAGACATATTTCACTCAACCAAGTGAACATTCATTTATTGTAGGAAATTAAATGAAACTTGGAAACATCTGTTGAAAATAGGTTTGGCACTGAACTCACCTCAGTTTTAATAACTTCACTCAACATAAATTAGATTAAAAATAATAATGGGCACCAGTTTTCCAATCATAATATATTATATATGTAAACTTTCTGCTAAATTGCTAAGATAGATAGATAGATAGATAGTTAGATAGGCAGAACAAAAGTAACATCCACATACTAAACAGTTAAATCCTTGCTGCAAACCAAATAAATGCATCTTTTGTATTGAGCTGACACCAGACCAGAAAACCTCCAGTGTCCCCCAGTGGTAAGGATTGTAATAACAAGCGAGAAAGCAATTGCACACTCAAATTGTTTTAATAATACCTTTAAATGTGTTTCACTTCAATTATTTTACCCTCATTGTTAACCCTCAAGCATCCTTCATTTATTAGCCCTTAATTTGTCCTTCGTGGAGAAATTTGGGCACAAAGGTCTCAGGTGTGATCCAATTTATTTATTTATTTATTTATTTTAAATAAATGTCAAGTAATATCACTAGCTTTAATAAAAAAAAAAAAAAAAACATGCAATTTTTGGTGTTTTTATTTTATTTATTAACCTCCAAAAGTACCATATTTTATTTAATGTACTTAAAAAAATAATAATAATAATAATAATAATTTCAGACTACAGAGCCCGGCACGTCACCTGTAGGAGAAAAAAAAACAAAAAAACAAAACAATCCGTGGCGATGGTTTTGCAATCCGTCCCTCAGTTTATAAACCATACTCACGAATTGCAAAAGCAATAGCAGGCAAATAAGCTAATAACCAGCTGCTGTGATGTCTATTAATCCAAGAACAAAAGAAAAAAGAGGAAATCAATAACTTTTATAGCTTTAATGGTTCATATATAATTAATTTATAATTTAGTGTTTGGTAACTATTTATTTTCTGTATATTTCCGCTGAAGGCCACAGGTAGCTAAATATGTCATTTATTATAATGGGTTCGTGTGAAGATTGTTTTAAGTTCACTTAAATTAGAAGTTAAATCTAATAAATGTTAAAATTGATAGCTCTCAATTATACTGTAATGCTGGGATGGCTATAGTCAATAGTTAAATATTCAGGGGGAAAAACTATTTTATAGAGACATAGTATTGATATCAGTGATGCTGGCCTTCAATCATAAAAAGATGCAATTAAAAAATATTAAACATATACACTCTTTATGTTGTTTGTACATTTGAAGATTGAATGTGAAATTATTGCAATATGAAAGTATATTTAAAAACTTTAATATTAGGTGGGATTAATCGCGATTAATTTTAGAAAAATGTGCAATTAATTAGTTAATTTTATTTAATCGATTGACAGCACTAATTAATATTAATATTTAGTATTCATACTGTTTTACGGGGCAGCAGAGTTGCACCCTGACGGTAAAGAGCAATCACAGAAGATTGCTGAATAGTAATTTAACATAAATTATAGGAAGTTGTAGTCTGACCAGTCTGAAGGATTTGTGAGATATCGTTAACTTGTAGAGCCTTCTTACTGTATTATCAACACAAGGAAGACACAAGTGTAAAGGGATTTTATTAACAAAGGGATAGACAAGAGTAACTAACAACTACTAAATAATGGATAAAGTGCAAAAGATTGTTAAATGCAAGTGACTGAGTTGGATGTTACTATATCTTAAGGAAAGATAAACTAAAGTTTCCTGGAAGTTATAGGCCTACGTTCATTTCGTTCATCCTACATTCATCAATTGAGAGATTATTTGTTATTAACTGAACACCAAGCACTGGTGCAGGAGAAAGGATTGCTGACTGCTGCTTTTTGAAAAGGCTTTAAATAAAGAAAGAGCTCATGTCAAAATGATAATTGATTAATAAATGATTACATGTATTTTATCTGTTACGGTACATGTAGAGTTCAGCAACATCATATTTGGTGTAATTTGTTGTGGCACTGTTTGTTTTTAGTGGGACTCACCTGTTTGTCTCATAAAGTACCTGCACGTGAAGAAATAAAGGGTAGAATAAAGTAATCAAAAACTAGCTAAACGGGCAATAACACATATTAATATTGAAGTTCAAAATCCATTGGATAAAACAAAGATAAAAGGAAAAACGATTAATCATTTACTGAGGTATCTTATTCTTAAAATCAGACATTAGTAAATTACTGTATAAAGAAAAGCCGGGAGACAATTTTGTAAAAATATTCAATGCTGTACTGTGTCCCAGTAAAATTATTTAATGATCAGAGGAAGTTGGTAGATTTATGCAAATGCCCAAGATAGAGCTAATTCAGAGATTTCTAGAGCTGTTTTGTCATATGAATTAACATTCTTGCTAATAATAATAATAATAAAAGATTACTAGTTAAACTCGCAGATGCCTGCTGGCAAACACCCACAATTGCCTCCTGGCAAACACCCGTTCCAATCCCAAGACTTAATCTTCAAATTACATACAGTAAGATATTTTTAAAGAAACTGTTCTGTCCCTTCATTGAAAGTCCACACAACCAAGACTTTGAATATCTAAAAACATAAAAGGGCATTAAATGGAGGTGAACTGTCCTTTAAGGACTTCTGAGCAGCATTCACATAATACCCATATTTTGGTGCTGCACGAGCTTCATTAGTCCATTGGGACATCTTTAGAAGAGCCTGATGAGAGCATCTTAAAACTTGTTTACACCAGCAACATTTAGAAGTTTTGCACTCTGTGGCGGGAGGAGCAAACGAAAATTCTTCATACATACATGATTCTGTTGTATTTCTAATTGTTTAATTATTTTAACTATTTGGTATATTAATGTATTTGGTTTATAAACATTATTTTAAACATTATGCAGTTTTTTCAAAGAGTTATTTTATTGCTTTGAATAAATGTGCATTAGTAATATTTTGCTCAATGCTACCTCTTGTGGCCTCAGGAGAGAAGCCAAAAGCTTTTTTCCCCCTAATTGAAATGATGTCCTGTAAAGAGGTTGTCAACTGTTGCATGTAGCGCCCCAGCCCATGCTGGAGGCATCTGTTGTGACAACAACATGCCGGGACACTTGTCCTAAGAGCAACCCTGCCCGTAGGAACGCAAGGTCCGACCAGGGGCTGAAAGAGCGGCGACACGACTGCGTGATGGTCTGTCGACAGACACAGTGGGCGTGGCATCAGGCCTCGGAGAGGTTTTTATTAAACAAAAAGATATTAAAATAAAGTGTCCAAAGGGGGAAAAGTGTCCAAAATAAACAGGGATCTGGTGTCCTCGTTGTCCTGCGGGGCTTGTGAAGGAGGACAGTGTTCAGGAGCGAAGGGTCCAGGTAAGGGGCGGAGTCCGGTGACCCTCCTGGTCCGGGGCGCGAGGGGCGGCGGCTTCTGCTCGAGGCTTCGTCCTCTGCTGGCTGCGGCACTTCTGGGGGACTCTACGGCCCGGCATCCTGGCCCGTCGGCCGTATCACGAGTGCGGCGTCATCTGGACTGCGGGTCCGGCGGCTCGCGTCTCTGGCGGCGGCAGGAAATCCCTCAACGCTCCCTTCCTGGACCCACGAGGACACCAGTGTGCATGTACGGGGGAAGAGACCGGTCTCCCGAGGAGAGGCGCGCTCGGCATTTAAACGGCGGCGGTGATGAGGCTCTATTCTGTGGATGCTGAAGCCATGTAACCTAACATCTTTTGGTACTGACGAACAGTGCGATCTTGACCTAGCCTGACTTTGCTCATGGTCTGCCGAATGGTCTCGATACGAGCGGGAGACAGTTGTGCCCGCATCGTGATCGAATCCGAAATGATCCCGAGATAAGTCGTTCTCTGGGTAGGAGAAAGAACACTTTTCTTGGTGTTGAGTCTCAACCCTAGAGAAACTAGATGAGCTAACACGATGTCTCTGTGTTGGAGCGCCATCTCTCGCGATTGTGCTAATATTAACCAATCGTCGATGTAATTCGAAATGCGAATGCCCTGGAGTCGTAATGGAGCCAGTGCTGCATCCATGCATTTTGTGTATGTGCGGGGTGACAAGGCTAGGCCGAATGGAAGAACCCGAAATTGGTATGCTTCACCCCCGAAAGCGAACCTCAGGAATTTCCTGTGTTGTGACAATATTTCTATGTGAAAATATGCGTCCTCCAGATCGATCGTGACGAACCAAACGTGAATTTGCGTCACGACCGTCTTGACGGTTAACATCTTGAACTTGAGCGCTTTGACTGCACGGTTTAAGCCTTGAAGAACTAAGATTGGACGCACCCCCCCATCCTTTTTGGGAACCAGGAAGTATCTGCTGTAATAGCCCAACTCTCTCTCTGGAAGAGGAACATGTTCTATGGCCTCTTTGCTCAGAAGAGTTTGCAGCTCTTGTGACAGTACGTGCATCAGCTCCGGTTTCACAGAAGTGAAAACCACGCCGTTGAAACGGGGAGGACGACGAATAAAGTGGATTCTGTATCCTATCTGCACTGTACTTAATACCCACGCAGAAATGCCTGGCAGAAGTTTCCACGCTGCCAGACTCTCTGAGAGTGGTATTAATTTTAATACTTCCTTTTGAGGGGATGTTAGATGTTCCGCGTCCGGAATGACAGCCGGAAACAACGGAACATCTAACATTTCGCTGGAAACCGCTGCCCCCTGAAGCATGTGAGGTGGCGGGGATGGAGTGGTTTTGTGAGGGTAGCGGGAAGGGGCGAAGAGATCTTGAACGCGCCCCATCCCGCGGGGGACTACCCCCACCAGATTGGGCGCCAGACCATCAGGACTTTCGCTTCTTGTTAATAATAGTCCTGAGGTCTGGCTTGGGAGGTTGCTGAGCGCGGCGAGCCTGTCCCCAGTCTCTACGAGGGGGAGCACGCTCCGCCACACTCTGCTTTTTAACCTCCCTAGCTTTTGAAGGTGCGGGGCTGGGTGGCAGACGGCCCCTCCCCTTGAGTGCGGCGAGGAAGGAACTGAACGAATGCTTCTTCGTGCTTCTTCACCTCTTTAAATCTGGCCACTACGGTGTTCACGGAGTCGCCAAACAAACCAGAGGGAGAAACAGGGGAGTCTAACAGAAACAAACAATCTTTCTCTTTAATATCTGTCAGATTCAGCCACAGGTGCCTCTCCGTGCTGACTAAAGCACTCATTGAACGGCCGATGGCACGGGCCGTTTGCTTGGTCGCAAGGAGAGACAGATCTGTGGCTCGACGAAGCTCAGAGAACGCCTCCTCGTCGATGGTACTGCCCATACTCAAATCCTTCCCACCGGACAGAAACCTATCCTCTAGCTTACTACGTTTGGGGGTCTCTTGTTCACGTGGCCAGTCAATCTGTAACCTGGCCACCGCGCGAGTAACCACCTCTAGCAATTCCTCAACAGATTTCTTTTCGCGAGAGAAATGCTCAGAGGCTGGCTGCTCGTGATCTGAAGAACCAAGAGATCTATCATCCCCCTCCTGAACCGAAGAAGCACCGGAGCGCACTTCGAGATCACGAGAAGGGATGTTAGGATCTGGTGACGCAGCAAGCGAAAGGGACGGACCCGTCTCTTGCTCGTCATGCAGATCCATATGAGAGCCCCGCGATGGTAATGCGGGTGCGGACTGGAAATAGCTCAGACGGGAGCGAAGCATCTTAACTGTGAGCTGGTCACAATGCTCGCACCCGCCTTTCTCTATAGCCAGAACCGCGTGCTCTTCCCCCAAACAAACAAAACAATAATCGTGTGTATCCAGCTCAGACATGGGAGGGGAGCATGGAGGAACACAACGCTTACTGATTTGTTGGCTCATTTCTCTTTGTTGTAACATGAGAGAAAAAAGATTTGCAAACCTGCCAGAATGTTTCTTCGACGCACACATGCACTGAATGGTCTGAAGACAAAAGACCTGATGATGCACCTGTGGCTCATCTTTTTATAGCCTCGTGTTGCGGGCGTGCGCCGATGACGTCATCGACCGAGGCTATATTACCTCCGGATCAATTCTATCGACGTGTTACACACACATATTCACAGCTGGTCACGACTGAAGGCGTTACCAATGCGCTGAGCAGCGCAGCATCGATTGTAGCTTTCGAAAGGGAACAAAAACAGTTGCAGGATGATGTTTAAATTTTTTTTTTTTTATCTGACTAGAATGTAATTAATCTCTCTCTATTAAAAATGTTGTGGTTGATACAAATAATTACATTGAATTCTGATAGGGTAGCGTGGGATTTAACCTGAGCACTCAGATAACATTGTGCATAAATAATGTACCAGAGCCTCTGTGTTTTGCCAAGCAGAAGATACCTCAGAGTTTTAGAGTTGAACAGACAAGGGTCTAAATGTGTTTATTTGTAATTGACTTCTACAGTGATTATGATTAATGAGCGAACATAAGTTACAATCACTTTAGCTTATAACACTTATCAACAACAAAACAAAAATGATTACAATGTATTTAAGCAAGAAGAGAAAAAATATGTATTAAATTACCACCAAGTAACGACAAAAAAAGTTACAAACATTACCCTGCAAATTTTTCATTTTATACCCTTGGCATAGTATTGATATTCATCAAAGACTGGGCCATCATAACAGGATCATAAACACCAAATGGGTCATTCTGTTTGTCCTCAGTGTGCATAGCAAAGAGTCCTTTGTTGGCATGCAATGCAGATAAGGAGCATTGTTCTATTTTTACTATATGTGTGCTGTCTCAATGTCCTGTTTTACCATGTGTACGGTATTCAGATGTTCAATAATCATTTAAATACAATGCAGGTCATTATCTGCCTTCAAATACATGCTGTACATTAATAAACTACAATGCATATAAAACAATATTGGTACTTCAACAGAACACTGAGGAACTCCATTTGTGATGTCCGAAAGTAAACTGGCCACAATAGACAGACATTGTGTTATAATTACAAGGAGTCTATTAAATGATCAATTGTAAATGTAGTATACATTTTTAAATAAAATAATTTAATATTAGAGGCATTTAAATATTTTATCTATTTTGATAAAGGTATTTTATGGTTGTTTTTGAGTTTCTATTCTTCTAAATGTCTTTTCAGTCGTGGGAGAGCTGACCAGATCAGATATGTGTCCTGTCAGACCAGCACATCCTCCTACAGTCAGACACACATCAGTCATCATGACACAGAAGCAGCTCTGCAGCTCGATTCTCACCAAGCAGTGTATGATGATCTGCAGAGAGTCAAAGACCAGCACAAAACCAGCATGAAGAACAAGTATGAGAGCTTATTTGAGGGAATCAAACTACAAGAGAATCAAACCCTCCTGAACCAGATTTACTCACAGCTGTACATCATAGAGGGAGAGAGTGAAGGGGTGAATGAAGAACATGAGGTGCTACAGATGGAGAAAAGTTACAGGACACTCCAAGACACTCCAATCAACTGCAATGACATCTTTAATCCTTTATCTGAACCAGGATATGAGGAGAAGAGAACAGAGAAGAAAGACAAAATAAAGACAGTTCTTACTAAAGGCATCGCTGGAATCGGAAAAACTGTCTCTGTGCAGAAGTTCATTCTGGACTGGGCCGAGGGAAAAGCCAATCAGGATGTAGATTTCATGTTTGTGCTTACATTTCGAGAGCTGAACTTGATTAAAGATCATCAGTACAGTCTTCACAGACTTCTGCTTGACTTTCATCCTGAACTTCAACATCTGGACTCAAATATTTATGATAAATGTAAAGTTGTGTTCATCTTTGATGGTCTGGATGAAAACAGAATTTCACTGATGTTTTCAGACAGTCAGAAAGTTTCTGATGTGACTGAGATTTCATCAGTGATGATGTCAAACCTCCTGAGACGAGATCTGCTTCCCTCTACTCTAATCTGGATCACCACCAGACCAGCAGCAGCCAATCAGATCCCCTCTAACTACATCAACCGTGTGACAGAAATTCAGGGATTCAATGACCCTCAGAAGGAGGAATATTTCAGGAAGAGAATCAGTGACGAGCATCAAGCCAGCAGAATCATCTCACACATCAGAAGAGCAAGAAGCCTCCACATCATGTGCCACATACCCGTCTTCTGCTGGATCTCAGCCACTGTGCTTCAGAACATCCTGAAACAAGATCTCAGTGCAGAAATCCCTCAAACGCTGACTGAAATGTTCATCTACTTCTTGCTCATTCAAACAAATATGAGAAACCAGAAATATGAGGAGAGATATCCAGAGAAACTCCTGCAGTCCAACAGAGAAGTGATTGTGAAACTTGCTGAACTGGCTTTCAATCAGCTGATGAAGGGCAATGTGATGTTTTATGAGGAGGACCTGAGAGAGAGCGGCATAGACGTCACTGATGCCTCAGTGTATTCTGGGATTTGCACTGAGATCTTTGAGGAATCTGTGATTCATCACAGGAAGGTTTACAGCTTTGTACATCTGAGCTTTCAGGAGTTTTTTGCAGCACTGCATGTGTTTTACTGCTGTTTACACAAGAACAGTGAGGCTCTGAAAATGTTCCTGACAGGAAAGTCCAGAACTCAGTGTGAGAATGTTACTCTGGATGTGTTTCTGAAAGGAGCAATGAATAAAGCCTTGAAGAGTAAAAACGGACACCTGGATCTTTTCCTTCGATTTCTTCATGGCATCTCACTGGAGTCCAATCAGAGACTCTTACAGGATGTACTGATACACACAGAAAACAACCCAGAGAGCATCAAGAATATAATCCACAACCTCAAATGAGGTCAAAAAAACAATGTCAGTCCTGACAGATGGATAAATCTGTCACACTGCTTGATTGAGATGAAGGATAATTCTGTTGTTAAAGAAATGCAGGCATTTTTAAATTCTAAAACAAAAAGAAAAACGCTATCTCTTGCACAATGCTCAACTTTGGCAAACATAATCCTGATGTCAGAGGAGGTGCTGGATGAGTTTGATCTAAAAAAATTCACCACCAAATCAAAAGATGGGAGACGGAGACTGTTACCTGCTGTGAGGAACTGCAGAAAAGTAAGTGTGAAAATACGAACATACAGTAGTTACATTTGACAAAAATTGATGGTGGTGAATAGGATATTCAGAGTTCCCTATCAAGGGAACGAGACACTGCGTCCTCTAGAGGTCGCTATGGGGAACTCCATCTACGTGACCCGTGTCTGAAGCATATATACAAAAACACCAAATATTGGCCGGCGACAGCCTATGACGTCACTCCCGGTGCGCCACAGTATAAAGGGGCGCCGGGAGAAAGCATCGTCCTCTTCTTCGTCTTCAATGACTGTTTTGTTTGAAGCGTGCATCTTACGAGGTAAGTATGCTTTACCTTTGTAATGGCGAGCACTAGCAAGGCGTTTGAGAGATGTGTGCATCCGTGTCCACGTTATCGGATGCTTGATGACTCACATGATCTTTGCGTCTTTGGTTTGCGCGCTGCATGTACTGCGAGCGTTTTTCTAAAAGCTCCGCTCTCGTCTGTCTCTCTTTCCGAGGAGAAAGGGGCAGCCGTCTGCTTCCCGCGGTTCAGGACCCTCCGCTGCTGAAGCACGGAGGAAAATGAGCTCATGGGGTTTGCAGGTGGTTCTCGCCAACGAGTTATAGAAGGGATTTTCCTTCTCGCGCTCGTCTGCCGCGAGCGAGGGCGAGCTGTCGGATGACAATGACGCGATTTTGCTGACGTCATCTGAGGAAAAGAAAAACGCTGGAATGTGATACATACGCAGCAGCAGGTCAGGCTGTCGCCTCATTACACACTATGGCAGTGTTTCAGGCTGATCTGTTGAAAGACCTGGATAAAAGTCAGGGTTTGTAAAAAAATTTTAATTTTTACCTGACGAGGTTGCTGAGCTGTGCCGCACCACTGATTTAGCTCTTTGAACCATTTAAGCATAGATTAATTCTATGGCGACCATGGTGGTCACGAAGAGACATCGGTGGGTGAACCTGGCAGATATTGAGAAGAGAGAGAGAGAGAAAAAAAAAGGGCTTTCTTCTCAGTGCCCCGGTTTCGCCTTCCGTACTTTTTGGTACCTCCGTCGAGTCGGTGGTTGAAAGGTTTAGGGAGGCGAAGGCGCATTCAGCGGCTTTTTAAACCTTCATTTAAACGAGAAGGTCCAGGTCTGAGTTCAAACAGCGCAGGGGTCCTGGCCCATCCCGATCTGAGGATCAGAAATGGGCACAGAAGGCTAGTGTCGCGACTCGCGCCCTTCCCCGCCTGCGGGTAGGGCTTCAGGGTGGCGCGGGTCAAAGAGAGGTAGCAAGACCTGAGGGAGGTGGTCCGGACGAGGCGTTGTGATGCTCTCGCCCAGGCCAGGGTAGAGTTGAACATCTCTCCTTCCCTCAGGGGGCCTGTAAAGCCCTCATCTTCCCCTCTCTAATTCCCCTGAAACCTCGGTTTTCTTTTTCTACCACCTGGCCGAGGTTAGGTGAGCACCTCCTGCGCTCTTATTCACTGGTCCCTACACTGGACCGTTCTTCTGCGCGGGATCCATGGATGGGTGAGTACGATCCAATTTTATCAGATTCGCTGGTATGTGTGTTTTATACCATTCGAACTAACCTAAAATAAACCAGTACTACAGGCTGGTATCAGGTGTAGTGCTGAGCAACTTTATGACAATGCTTTGGTTCTGAGGAGCAGCATTCTCTAGTCTGGCCCTTTTGTTCTTCAAACGAGGCCATGATGGGTGCATAGAGGTTTAGGTTAGAACTGCTCACCCTTATTAGGGTTTTAAGTAGCAGTTTCCCTGACCCCTTGTTGCCTTCTGTTCAGCTACCTTACCCTGATACTATTTCCAGCAGCCTGTTCGGGTTGTTAGGTATCCCTAAAACTGTTTGTAGGTCGAGCTAGCTTTGCTCCCCTCGCCTAGAATGTGGAGGGTTATTTATGAGCATGCCGCTCCCTCCTGAGTGTTTGAAACCCTTTTGCTGTAAGTAGAGTTTCCGCTCCCAGAGCTTTGTTACTTAACAACCTGATCCTGGTTGCTGCTGTACTCCTCCAAGCTCTACCCTGTTGGTCGAGTTGGCACTGCTCCCCTCACTTAGAGGGTTGCCTATGAGCATGCCGCTCCCTGCTGAGCGTCAGAGTTTCCTCTCATATGAGAGTCGAGTCTCCGCCCTCAGAGCTCCGTTATTCAGAAACTTCAGCCCGTCAGGCTTTTCTCTAGGCCTCCTTGTCAGGTTGCTCTCATAGTTGGTCGAGCTAGCATTGCTCTCCTCACTTTAGAGGGTTATTTATGAGCATGTTGCTCCCTTTCTGAGCTCTCTTTGTTGGGTGAGCTGGCATCGCTCCCCTTATTCTAGAGGGTCTCTTATGAGCGTGTTGCTCCCTTCTGAGTGTCTGAGTTCCCTCTCATGTTGAGAGTTGAGTTCTCCGCTCTCCAGAGCTCTTTCTTGGTAGAGTTAGCATTGTTCCCCTCACTTAGAGGGTCATCTATGAACATGCTGCTCCCTCCAGAGAGCATCTGACAATACGGTTTCTGAAATCCATATTTGGTAAGTGCGCACGCTAGTCTCTGTGCACTTTTCTAAAAACCACGCTGTGGTAAGATCGCACACCGAGTGTCTTGTGGTCTTTCTAAAAATCCTGTATGGTATGGGTTACGCGCTGAGGCTTCGTCCCATTCTTTGAGTCGGTTAGGCCCCGGTTTTCACCTTGGGCCCCACTCTACTTATATATGTGCTGAGTATCCTCTCTGTCTTGGTAGAGCTAGCATTGCTCCCCTCATTTAGAGGGTCGCCTATGAGCATGCTGCTCCCTCAGGAGCTCTCTTTGCTGGTCGAGATAGCATTGCTCCCCTCTCTTAGAGGGTCACTTTGACTACGAGCATGCTGCTCCCTCCAGAGAGCATCTGATAGAGAGTAACGTTGTTTAAAGCTAGAGCATTTGGAGAATAGAAATCTCAAATCCATCATGATGGTAAGTGCGCACGCTAGTCTCTGGGCACTTTCTGAAATCCACGATGTGGTAAGATCGCACACCGAGTGTCTTGTGGTCTTTCTAAAAATCCTGTATGGTATGGGGTACGCGCTGAGGCTTCGTCCCATTCTTTGAGTTGGTTAGGCCCCGGTCTCCTTGGGCCCCACTCTACTCATGTATGTGCTAATATCCTCTCATGAACTGAGAGTTAAGTTCTCCGCTCGCTGGAGCTCGGTCTGGGTAGAGCTGGCATTGCTGCCTATGAGCATGCCGCTCCCTGCTGAGCGTCTGAGTTTTCCCCTCTTATGTGAATCGAGTCTCCGCTCTCAGAGCTCCGTTATTCAGGAATTTCAGCACGTCAGGCCTTTCTTTAGGCCTCCTTGTCATCTGACAATACGGTTTTTAAAATCCATATTTGGTAAGTGCGCACGCTAGTCTCTGTGCACTTTCTAAAAACCACGCTGTGGTAAGATCGCACACCGAGTGTCTTGTGGTCTTTTCTAAAAATCCTGGATGGTATGGGTTACGCGCTGAGGCTTCGTCCCATTCTTTGAGTTGGTTAGGCCCCGGTCTCCTTGGGCCCCACTCTACTCATGTGCGTGCTAGTATCCTCTCATGAACTGAGAGTTAAGTTCTCTGCTCTCTGGAGCTCTGTCTTGGTAGAGCTGGCATTGGTCCCCTCGTTAGAGGGTTGCCTATAAGCATGCCGCTCCCTGCTGAGCGTCTGAGTTTCCCCTCTTATGAGAGTCAAGTCTCCGCTCTCAGAGCTCCGTTATTCAGAAATTTCAGCACGTCAGGCCTTTCTTTAGGCCTCCTTGTCATCTGACAGTACGATTTCTAAAATCCATGTTTGGTAAGTGCGCACGCTAGTCTCTGTGCACTTTTCTAAAAACCACGCTGTGGTAAGATCGCACACCGAGTGTCTTGTGGTCTTTTCTAAAAATCCTGTATGGTATGGGTTACGCGCCGAGGCTTCGTCCCATTCTTTGAGTTGGTTAGGCCCCGGTCTCCTTGGGCCCCACTCTACTCATGTACGTGCTAGTATCCTCTCATGAACTGAGAGTTAAGTTCTCCGCTCTCTGGAGCTCTGTCGTGGTAGAGCTGGCATTGCTCCCCTCGCTATAGAGGGTTATCGATGAGCTTGCTGCTCCCTCACGAGCTCTCCTGGTTGGTCGAGCCGGCACTGCTCCCCTCGCTATAGAGGGTTATCTATGAGCTTGCTGCTCCCTCCAGAGCATATGAAAAGAACGATGTCTAAATCCATGTTATGGTAAGTGCGCACGCTAGTCTTTGTTCACTTTCTGAAAGCCACGCTGTGGTAAGATCGCACACCGAGTGTCTTGTGGTCTTTTCTAAAAATCCTGTATGGTATGGGTTACGCGCTGAGGCTTCGTCCCATTCTTTGAGTCGGTTAGGCCCCGGTCTCCTTGGGCCCCACTCTACCTATGTATCCCCAGTGATACCATTTGCACGGGGGCTACTACTAAGGATCTGTTGATACAGTTCCTTCAGCGAGCTCCTGTAGGAGCAAGCAGTAGCCCCTGGGTGACAGGCCAGGCTTAGTTACTATCCTAAGCGCTTGGTCGTATCCCCTTAAAGGAATCCTTCTTTCTGATTCCAAGCCTTGAGTTTTACCCTAGGTCCACGAGGTCCGGCCTCTGTCAGGTAAGTCCGGGGTATGAAACTCAGGCCTTTGGCCGAAGGGGATAATGTCACTGACAGCCATCAATTCATCCCAGGGACAACTCCTTTATCATTGATAAGAGTTGATGCTTAGTGCTCGCCTTTGGAATGGCATGCACTTCCCTCAGCATGGCGGCGTGGGTATATCGTTCCCCATAGCGACCTCTAGAGGACGCAGTTCGAAGTTCCCTTGATAGGGAACGTCTCAGGTTACGTATGTAACCATGGTTCCCTGAGAGGGAACGAGACACTGCGTCCTCTAGACTTCAGGCCATGCTTCGGATGCAGCTTC
This sequence comes from Barbus barbus, assembly GCF_936440315.1. Classification (NCBI taxonomy): domain Eukaryota; kingdom Metazoa; phylum Chordata; class Actinopteri; order Cypriniformes; family Cyprinidae; genus Barbus; species Barbus barbus. The sequence continues at coordinate 10,005,118 of NC_136732.1, read as the reverse complement.
AGACGAAGAAGCGGACGATGCTTTCTCCCGGCGCCCCTTTATACTGTGGCGCACCGGGAGTGACGTCATAGGCTGTCGCCGGCCAATATTTGGTGTTTTTGTATATATGCTTCAGACACGGGTCACGTAGATGGAGTTCCCCATAGCGACCTCTAGAGGACGCAGTGTCTCGTTCCCTCTCAGGGAACCATGGTTACATACGTAACCTGAGACGTTTTTTCACAAGCATACAATGTAAATTATTGCAGTTAAGTGTTGTTGTTTTTTGTTCTTTACCAAATTAATACAATAAATATATTTTATAAATAAATGATACAAAGTTTAGACTTTGTAAACATAGTCAAGCTATGAGTAGAACTATTACAATTGTAAGGCAGCTGTTAATGTGAATAAATAAATGACCCCCCCCCCCCAAATAAATATAAAAAATATATATAATTATAAGCAAACATTTATTACAGATTGTTTTGGCATATCATTTATGCAGAAAAAGGCCCAAAATGAGCATTTTGCTGATATGTTTTGTCAGGAAGATGAAACAATCAATCAATTTGCTGCCAAAAATGCAGAGATGCTTATTTTTGTTTTACCTACCTGCTTTATAAGAACTAGACCATTGTTAGTTTTTTAGCAATGCTCATTAGTTTTATTTTTACAGTTTAAAGAAGCTACAGTATGACTTTGTTTTTGAATTGATTTAGTTAATATCCTTAAATCAGAAAATAAGGTTGTCCAATAGCCAGACAAGTTTCAATCCTTCCTCTCCGGCAACCTGTCACTCATGAAACGGTCACATTAATCAGTAAATATCAATGATAAAATCAAATCACTTCCCAAAGGACAAAACCAAGTCCCACATTTTTCTCATTCAATAAGCTGTTTCACTCAGGTGTGTCACAATAGGGAGGACAATCACAATTTCTGCTGCATGCAGACTTTGAAGTTAAAATTACAGTGTTTTTGGGGATTCTGTGCATCTTGGCCAAGTCAGCTCATTCATTCTTTAAGTTTGTCCAGCCTTGGCTTATGATTCTCTAAATATATATATTCAGCTGAAGTGCTGAATGTCACTGAACTAGTCAGTAAAAATATTTACATTTGTTTAAAAAAATCTATCCAAAGTATTTATTTTGAAATATATAAATAAACACCCAGACTACACAACTCCATAGAGAGCCAAAACAAGGGCACATTATCTGAAATTGTATAATCATATAATATGTATTGACACATAAGGTCTGCTACACAAGGAAATTTGACAGTCTTGCAATCTCATGGAAACACCAGCTCACCAACATGTGCTCCCTGTTTTCAGATTGACAGACTGTGATCTCACTGATCAGCACTGTGAAATTGTAGCTTCAGTTTTACAAACACCAAACTCCCTGAGAGAACTGGATCTGAGTAACAATCATCTGCTGCATTCAGGAGTGGAGTTACTCTGTACTGGATTGAAGAGTCCAAACTGTCAACTCAACATGCTGAGGTTTTACACTGATTCAGATTTTAATAAAAAATGATGTGTGATTTTATATATATATATATATATATATATATATATATATATATATATATATATATATATATATATATATATATATATATTTGAGTTTTATATATACAGCTAGCATACTGAAAGCTAACTATTGAAAGACATGAATAAAACAGTATGATAATGTGGTCATTGTTCATGCAATTCTATTGTATATGTGCAACAGCATGTCTGTAGATGTATTGGCAATAGTAAGTCAGGCCATGACTTATTCAGTTGCAGAACGTCTTTACGAGCACATCAAACAGGAGACGTTTTAGACGCACACTTCAACTTCACTTCAGCATCAGGAGTCAAACGAGAGCGGAAACTGTACCAAGGTGCCGGCGCATGCATAGCCTGTATCATTTCATATCAAATTGCGAAAGAAACTATCGTGGTCAGTTAAGTCATGAAGTTACCAAAAAGGCGATTAAAGCTGCCATAAAACTGTGCGTGCATGAGTTACATGTCTCTGAAATGGTTTTCAAAACTGTCCTGGAGCATCCTAGCACTGTCTCCCTCACCTAACACACCCGATTCAACTCGACAGTTCATTGGTAGAGACTGAAATGGGTCTGAAAAGGTAGAGTTGAGAGAAAATACGATGCGTGTCAGATCCGTATCATGTTCGGTAGCGGCAGCTCGTAAAGAAATAGAAGCCAAAAACAACCTAATAACCAGCTGCTGTGATGTTTGCTCATCAAGAAAAAAAATGTAAAATAGGAAATCAATAACTTTTATAGTTTTAAGGATTCATTTGCATTTAATTTAGAATTTAGTGTTTGATAACTTTATTCAATTTCTGTATATTTCTTCTGAGGGGCACAGGTAGATACATATGACATTTATTATAATGGATTTATGTGAAGATTGTTTTAAGTTCGCTTAAATTAGAAGATATTTTTAAAGTCTAATAAATGTTAAAATTGATAGCTCTAAATGATAATATAATGTTGAATGGCTATAGTCAATGGTTAATTGTTAGGGGGGGACATTTTTTATAGGGAAATCAGTATTAATTGGTATTAGTGATACTGGCCTTCAGTCATAAAAATAAAGATGCCATTAAATAATAATCAATTACTCCACATATGAGTTTCATAATTCCTTTCATACAATATAAGTGAGAATCACAATGGGATGTAACCTTCACATTCATGTTCATGGGACGGAGTCCAGGGAGTGAATTTCAAAGGGGAATGGCGCTCCACTTCCAACTGGTTAGATTTTTTTTTTTTTAACTAAATAAATTTCTATATTGTATCCATTCATAGCCTAAGAAAGCGATCCAAGTTTCACACATAAATGTGGTAAAACATAGTGGGATATTTTTGTCTATGGTTAGCTGCGCAATGTCGGCTTTTGTGATTGGCCATAATACCTGCAGGTTGCAGCCAATGGAAATGCTTCTCTTTCAGTATGCTTTCTACTCCTAATAGAAGAGATAACGAAAGCAGACTGCTTCAGGTAAATTATGAACTATGATTTTTGCCAAACATCTGAACAACAGATGAGATAATTTGATATAAAGCTGCAATTAACGTACCTGAAATGATCCAGGTTTTTATGTAAAATCTGTCTAAAAATAATGTTGTCTAGCAAAAAAGAGCTTGCATGAACTTAGATAGTCACATCTTTGAATGATTATAAAGAGAGTTTATGTGATGTTGCTTTTATACAGCAGTTCAATAAACAAGAAGTTAGTATTAAAGGGGTCCTATGCCTTTTCACTTTTTGAATTTTAGTCAGTATTAATTGGTATTAGTATGTTTGGGCATAAAATGATCTACAAAGTTACAAATCTCAAAGTCCACTCCAAAGGGAGATATTTGTTTTTAAAAAATCCTTTTTCAAAAACTACAACGAATGGCTCGTTTGGACTACAAAGTTGTTTTCCTGTATTTATGACATCACAAATTCTAAATCCCGCCTACAGAAATTTGAATGATTGGGGGCTGAGGAGCACTGCACGTTTCAAAATCAAAATCCAGTGCGGGTGTTTTTATATCATCGTATTTCTGATGGAAACCAACTATTTTCAGAAAATTTTGGATGTCATTTTCATTTAATGTTGCATATAATGTCTGATAAAGCAGCGTTTGTGAGCGGAGCTCTGTTTTGTGCACAGCGTTACTGGGGAAACCTCGCTCTCTTCCATTCCAACAGCGCCTCCCGCTTGCAGAGAATTAATTTGCATATATATGCAACCACAAATAGTCTGTGGAACTATGGTATAAATAAATTCAGCTGTATAACAGTTTCAGTGCAATTCATGTTATAATATTAGAATTAAAGAACAATAAACATAATACATATTACCGTTGCACTGTACATAGTCAATGCAGTAATTTTTAAGCTGTTGTTGACATCCTATCTAAAACGTGATTTAGCCAAAAAAAAAAACAACAACAACAACAATAACATTACCACTTTAATATGTCTTGCAATGTCTGTGCGTGCAAAGGTTCTGCGCTATCCTCAATATTCTCAGAGTCTAAACTGATATGGCAATATTGACGAACTTGCTGTTTTGGCAAGGGGCGGGGCAATACTGAAACGCCGTCTAAGCTGTTTACCAATCACAACTCACTGGGACAGCTAACCAATCTCAACACATTTCGTTTTTCGGAAGGCGGGACTTCATCAAACCCGGAACTAATCGAGTCGTTTGTGGCAGGTTGGGGAGAAAGGTATTGTAATAATGTAAATTATGTGAAAAAATGCGATTTTCGAACCACCAAGCATGAGAGCATGTTCTAGTACACCCCCAAAACAAAATCAAGACTTTGTAAAAGAGCATAATAGGACCCCTTTAAATGACTTACATTTTAGGAATACTATTGTCTGATTTTGCTCGATTTCGTCAATGGAAATAGCTACAAACAAAGTCACAACTAAACCGCTGCTCATTTCCATGCAAATACAGTGGTGTTTCAATTATGAATAAAATGTGTGTTTTTGAACAAATCTAGTGAGTAAGTGATTTAATCACCCATTTACAAGGACAATCACTTGCTTCATTCCAGAATGAATCAGCCGTTTAAATTCATAACAGTGAATAAAACTGAATTAAGCAAAATAATTACAAGTAGAAACGTAAATTTAACTCCAATCTCTTGGAAAGAACTGCACTAGCAAATAAATTATCACTGCATCAGCAACTCCACAGTTATTGCCTTTAAATAAAGCAACAAACAGCATAATATCAACATTTCTCTGCTCCTCCTTGACTTAAACACAGGCTCTATTCTTCAGTACAAACGTAACCCACAAAACTCAGACAAACTGAAACCATTTAAATCCCATCAGAACAGAACATTAAACACTAAAAGATGTCCCCTTTATCATTATGTGCAAACACATAATGAAATAACATTTGATTTTATCATTTACTCTCCTTTAATTGAGTTCACTTTTTTTCTATTATGTGCAATGTGAATTCACAATAATGTTACAGTAAACCACTGGCAGCAGCTTTACCAATATAACACTGTTTTGATCTCAGCATAGGATTAAACAACTCCACAAACAGCATTACCAGCTTCACACGTTACTAACCAGGGGTTTGTTTCTCAAAAGCATTGTTGGCAAACTGTGGTCGCGAGTTCCATTGAACTCAATTGGCAACAACAGAACTTGTGACCACAGTTGGCTCTGGGAAATGCACCCCCACTTTATTTCTGTCAGACATCTACAGAAGCTCTTAGAATGCATTTGCACTGGCACAAAAAAATAAATTTTTTTGCTCACATCTAGAAATCAGTGGTTAAGTTGTATTTACAACACTGTTCCAGAACAGTACATCACAAATATTCGAGTGTGTGCAGCACATTTTACGGAGGACTATTTCCAGAACTTGGAAGATACAATGTACAAAGGCTGTTTCTATAAAGTGGGGCAATGTTGATAAACATAAACACACACGCACACACACACACACACACACACACACACACACACACACACACACACACACACACACACACACACACACACACACACACACACACACACACACACACACACACACACACACACAGAGTTTAGTTGTTAGTAGTTTAGTGTGTAATGTGTGTGTGTTGTGTTCAGATGGCTGTGATCTCACTCTGGATCCAAACACAACACAACACAACACACACACACACACACACACACACCTGACTGACTGACTGACACACACACACACACACACATTAGTGCACACAGTCTGTAATGATGTGAAAGTGTGTGTTTTAATCTGAATCTCAGGAAGTTGAATCTCATCAGTTTCCTGTTTCAGATCATCAGGAGGAAGATGTTTCAGAGACACTTTCTGTGCTTCTGTCAGTCACACAATAATCACACACTAACAGACAAATATACTAGTGTTTGTGTCAAATAATGCCATATTTACTCTCTACATAATATTAAGAGTGTTTATGTATTTGAACTTTAGACTGTATTTGAGTGTATTTTGACTCCTGAAGCACAAACATTATTAACCCTCTGAGCCTCTTCATATTTGGGTCAATTTTCATTAGTTATTTTTACCATTAAAATTAATTAATATATTTTTGTTCAATAATATTTTCTGATTGTTATTTTGAATTCTGAGCAGATTTTATGATACTATGCAATATTTATGCAGTTTGTATTAGTTATTTTTACCATTAAAATTAATTAAACTCTGAGAAACTTCATTTTTGGGTCACACTTGGTTCTTGAAATGAAAGTTTTTACTTTTTTCCAGGAAAATCATAATAATATACTTTTGTTCAATAATATTTATTTATTATTACTTACAATTCTGAGGAGATTTTATGATACTATGCAATATTTATGCCATTCTCTTTAGTTATTTTTACCATTAAAATTAATTAAACTGAGAAACTTCATTTTTGGGTCAAACTTGGTTCTTGAAATGTAAGGTTTTTTTTGTTTGTTTATTTGTTTTTTTTAACAACATTTACAAATGTATTTGTACCAATATACAGAAAACTTGCATATAATTTACAGAAAGCCTGCAGTTTATGATGAAAATGTTTAGCACTCATACAGACGTTTGTTGTGGTTTGATGTGCACCCCTGTTTTACTGTGTCACATGATCATTCGTCATTTCCTGCCGAGCTAAAGTCACAGAAGAGTCTTGTTTTCCGTCTGGATGAAGGTGCTATCTTGAGATGGCTGACTCTGTCTGTGATTGGTTGGATGAGGTGGTGAGCAGAGAGAAACCGCTTTGACTCGACTCCAGGCTGCTCATGGAGCCCCTGATACAAACACAACCACACACACCTTTAGAGAAAACATTTGGATGTCCAGATGGTATTTTTTAATTTAGTAACAACATTCAGATGGTGTGCTTTTTAAGTTTACCATGTTTCATTCATATTTTTTAAGATAAGCACTTTGCCATGTAATCATACAGACCTGAAGTCAGTGGAGTGCAGCACCTCTGTGAAATACATGACTCTGCATTTGTGTGAGGAGACCTGCAGAGAGGCCAGAACATCATCTACACGCGGCCGGCTAGATGAAGTGCATGATGGGCTGCTGTAAAGACGCCACTGCAGGACGTAGAATCCAGGCCAGCGCGTCACATGAGATCCCTGACGGGACAGCAGAAAGAAGTTTGTCTCATCTTCTGATCAGCGTGTTTTGTAGTAAAATATGATCTATGCATGCACGATTCTCTCACCTGTACGCTCTCTCCCTCTCGGCAGGTCAGGGCCGTCTCCACCATGCTGTAGTCTTGTCCGAGCATCCAGGATCTGTCGATTAGCTGGACGTTGTTTCCGGCGGGACAGGCGAGGTTGTGTGCGCTCAGACCGTCTCTTTTAATTGGCTGAGGAGCTCTTCTCGAGTGATAGATATTGAAGATCACGTCGCCTTTACACACATCAAAGTCCCACGTAATGACAGACGATACTTCTGTAATCTCTATCAGCACCTGGAAATTAATAGTGATTTATCTATATTTCATAATTCATAACACACAGCACTGAGCTCAATTCAGAATTTGATTTCAAACAGGATGCAAAACTATATTTAAAACAAGAAGTTACATGAGGAACACTAGATGATATTATTATTCAGTATTTGAAGTGCCACAGATACTTGTTTAAATGGGCATCATTAACTAAACGACTAAGCAGAACTAGGCTAACAGTATGTGACTTTCACGCTGCATGGCTTCTTATAACCAACAGATGGCGCTAATCATCAACATACAGTGTGTGTAATGAACTTTGAACAGCTGAAGTAAACAGCAGCAGCTGTGTGTTGTTGAGTATTGTCTGTGGATGAGCTGTACCTCATGTGGAGCTCCCTTCAGTACACTCGCGCTCTTGTAGATGGTTTCATTCCACAGTTTAACCTCCTCATTTTCCAGCTCCTCAGCCGTACGGTACAGAGACTTGGGAACCAGACCACCCTCAGGAACATCACACTGAATTAAACAAGAGAAACACAGTTAGATTAGAGCGACATTAGATTGTTTTCATGTCTGTCTGAATACATATTGTACAGCCACATGTGTCCTGAAAGTATATTCTTTTACAATATATAATTTGCATAATAAGTACTCTTTTTAAAATTAAAACACAAACTACTATGTGGTTTCCATGACAAATATGCACACTCAAAACAATATTTAAATATAATTATGCAAGCAATTGTTTGAGAATGACTTGCTGGTCTAAGAAAGTCACGTGATATGTCCTATCACTTTAAACAAATGATGCACAGATCTGCCTGACGTTCCAGCTTGGTGACCCCACTGGTATCAGAACCTGTCTCAACCAATCAAAGAGTTTAAACATGTCAGATCGCACCAACAACAGACTCACCAGAGCATCTCCTCCTAAGAAGTCAGGGATGAAGTCTCTGTTAATGTAGTCCACCAGACCTCCAGGCCCCTGGTAGTCATTCCCAGCATAGATGAGAAACTTCTTCCGTGTGTTTTCGTCGATGAATGGACTCACCTGACAGCAGAACAGGGTGCAACAGAAATCAGCGGGTCATTTTTCATTAGCACTGCTAACAAAGGCCCAGGCAAGCATGACATTTGCAGAAGGATGGCAATTAAGAAAGGCACCACGCTAACATGACATTTAACTCTGATGGGTCAATGTGTAGATAGAACAATTTACAACCATAAAATGAATACTGAGTGTGTGCTTATCTCAGTCTTTCCCAATATTGGGAACTATTTGTTAACTTTCTTTTATGTCCCAAGTGTGTCACAATGTGAAATCCTATGTTTGTGTGTGTGTTTACCAAAGTCCAGAGTACAGGAAACACTCTGGGTGCTCTTAGTATGAGGAGACGGCCCAGTGTTTCAGGGTAGTTGGCTTCTACAAGCTCTATCGTCCTCAGCAAGGCTTTGATTCCTGGTCTCCACAGATGCCTCATATTTAACCCCTCAAGATCCACCAGACACGTCCAACAACTTCAGAACACAAACACAGAAGCAATTATTACTTATCAGAGTAGATGCATCACATAAAACACATAATATGTGTGACCACCAAGAACTGATTCTTATTCACATCAGTTCCATTTAGAAGTTTGATAAGTGGAGTTGGGATTGGAACCAAAGTCATAAAATTCATTTTGATCCCATTCTTTATACCAACGGTACATACATGACTGGTTTGGACATGTAATTGATATAAGTACCTGATTGGTTTTCCAAATATTTTGGTGTTCTCTTCACAGTGTCTGAGACCTTCCTCATTGATGGACAGCACCTGAAGGTTGAACCAAAGGTAAAGGGGGTCAGTGAATATAATAATTATATTTAGCCAGATGTTAACTGGCTTCATTGGTGTAGTCGCCGCCTTTACTTCTATAGTGCTTCATACAATAAGGATTGATTCAAAGTAGCGTTACAGTGATATACAAGAAAATAGCAATTCAACGTCACAAACAGAACAATTCGGTCACACTTTATTTTAAAGGGTTAGTTCACCGCAAAATGAAAATTCTGTCATTAATTACTCACCCTCACGTCGTTCCAAACCCGTAAAAGCTTCGTTCATATTTTTGAGGAAATCTGAGCTCTCAGACCCTCCATAGACAGCAACTCAACTGAAATGTTCCCAGGTCCAGAAACGTAGTAAATACGTTGGTAAAACAGTCCATGTGACATCAGTGGCTCAACTTCAGTTTTGCGACGCTACGAGAATACTTTTTCTTGCGCAAAGAAAACAAAAATAGCATAATTTACGTCAAATGCGTTCTTGGATACTCTCCAAAATGGCGGAAGACGTAGCTCGGGGGAGAAGAACGGTTGAGGAAATAGTTATTTTTGTTTTCTTTGCGCAAAAAAAGGATCTTAATTTGTGTTCTGAAGAAGAACAAAGGTCTTATGGGTTTGGAATGAGGGTGAGTTATTAATGACAGAATTTTCATTTTGGGGTGAACTAACCATTTAAGGTCCAATTCTTGCTATTAACAAACCATTAACTACAACTTTTGCCTCAAACTCAAAATTTGTAATTAATAGTTAGTAAGGTAGTTGTTAAATTTAGGTACTGGGTAGGATTAGGGATATAGAATATGGTCATGCAGAATATGTGTTTTATAAGTATTAATAAACAGCCAATATGTTAATAATAGGCATGCTAATAAGCAACTAGTTAATAGTGAGAATTGGTCCTTATACTAAAGTGTTACCATCAATTTTGCTGTAAAGCAGCTCTAAAAATACAATAGTAAACAGTCCGTTTGTGTAGTATGGTTTCTCCCGAGGTTTCACCAAATTTGAATTTTTCATTCCTTGCAACAATCGCCCAGGCTTGCTCACTGTGGGATTAAAGCATTATGTATTGACTTTCAATCACAGAAAGTAACAATATAATACGTCTGTCTAAAATTGGAGATGTTACTAAGTGAGATTAAAGCCATACATTACTGAACATTGTCAGTTAAATGACTAATAAAACTGGGAAAATGTTAAACTCATCAAATGACAACAGCCTATTTTTCACCTAAGACAACGACTGAATCTTCACTGGTGCTTTTTGAGAATTGATTGTGCTGGCTTAGAAACTTTAGAAACAAAACTAACCTATATTTCAGTCTGTTTGCCTTCAAATGCTCAGGTGTGTGCCCGATCTTCAGACTTTTCAACAAATCATATCATCATTAATGCTTTTAAGAATTTGTTTTACTCTTGCTTAGAACAAAACAGACCAACATTTACATCTCTTAATTGCCTTTGAACGTTCAGATGTGTGCCTTAGAACCTGTGGCACTGATATGTTGGACAACACTAGCTGGATCTAATTTCGAAGGATTACTTGTATGGTTGTTATATATTGTCATATCGCCCTGAGCTAAGACTTGCTCTATGGTAAAGCACTAAGGCGTTACAAACATAACAGTATGACTTTCTGTATAGCTGCTTTGTATTGTAAAGAGTGATATGAATTAGTCAAACTCTTACATGTCTCAGAAGTCTCTCTTCTCCCAGCACCCGCACTAAACCTTTGGTGTCCATTTGTCCAAGTCGAAGGATATAAAGAGGACGTCCATCTACAAAATACATACAAAAGCAAGCACATAACCACACAGATTTCTGCTTCTTTAATATTAATACATCCTTGTTGAAAACACCTCCCTCAGATACATTTTTGATCAGTTTCAAATTGTTCAAAGCACAGGACTAACACAGATCCTGGATTAAGAGGCTCTCCATTAGTTCTATGTCACACACAGCCATGTTTAAATTCAATTTAAACATATAGTAAAGACAGACCTTTATCATGGTGGTGCCAGCCTCCTGTGTAGTAGTCCTGCAGTAGCTGTGGACACTGCCATGTGTCCAACAGGAAGTCTATTTGATACTGCTTCCTCCACGTCAGTGTCTGGCACAAAGCCTCTTTGGCCTTTTCCAGATTAAAGTCCCGTGAACGCAGGAAACGCAGCACATGCTGGTCTTTAGGGATCTAAATATAATTAAGTAATATATCCATTAAAACCCTCTATCGGTTTGGTAATTTGTGTTTTTTTAAAAGTCAAATGTAATCTATTCTATCACTCCAGTCTTCAGTGTCACATGATCCTTCAGAAATCAGTCTAATATGCTGATTAGCAGCTCAAGAAACACTTATTATTCTTATCAATGTTGAAAACAGTTGTGCTCCTTGAGTTTTACAACAGTGTAAAATAGAAATATTTTGTAACTTTTGATAAATTTAATGCATCCTTGCTGAATAAAAAAATATGAATTTCTTTCCGTTTCATTTTAGATATTGCACTTACTTTGCCTTTGTGTGTTTCCTGCAGCCACTGTCGTAGGCGAATGAGACAGCTCTCTTGGAAAGGGGTCAGCTTTCCCAGATAACGGGAGATGTAGTCTGCATCTAACTTATCTGTGAACAACACACAACCAACACAGTTGAGAAACGTGTCAGAGATCACTGGCTCTGTTACAAAACTCTGTTATTTTTTATGCTTGGTGTATAAGGGAATTAGATTAGCAACATGCTAACACAAATCTATTTTGAAATCAATAGTGATTTGATTCCCCTGTGCGGTTTGTGTGAGGATTACGGTGTAGAGCTGCAAATAAGTCATAATAACCTAAGAGGTTTCTTTCAGGGTGCAGTTAGGGCACTGCTTTTGAAAGTGGCCTACTTTGAAAGGCAGTAGACAGCAAGGCAGCTCACTAGATTTTGTTGATGCACAATATCTTTTCATTCCTCCTCCACATTATTATATTTATGAGCACATGCTAGTGAGCACTATGATTCATCTCACCATCCGGAGAGCCTGGCAGGACGTCCGTGGAGCCGGAGTGAGCTCTGCTGCTGCATGCTGGGATAGCTCTGGCGTGTGATGGGGTGGGGGCAGGAGGAGGTGCCCAGCGGGGCACTTGGGTAATGCCCTCCTCCTCCAGCTGTTTGAGGTGAAATTCAATAATCTCTTTTCCCTATGGAGAGAGAGAGGGAGAGAGAGAGAGAGAAACAAGCAAATATTGGCTTTAGCTACACAAACGCATGAAAACACATTCTTACACGCAAGCCAGCTACAACTAGTGCACTACAGCAAAACTGATCCTGATAATAATCATAAAGCAATCAGGAAGCAGGAAGGGGAGCCTTGAAAATAAAGCAGTAAGAAATTTGGCAGTCCAGTTACTGACTGTCTGGATGTAGATTAAGTAAATATTTATTCAGTGAAATAATAAAAAAAAGAATGTTCCAAATGTTTAAGTGTTAACGCTTACTTGTTCTTGACTAAACTGCTCAAGCTGTCCAGATCTTTTTGTACAAAGAGAATAGGGTGATGGAAAAGATTTTGCAATTCTTTTTTTTCCTCACTGCTTTTGCGTTTGCTTGCAAAATTTTACAGTGATGTAAATACTATGAAATGGGTAAAAGTATATTCCAATGCTTTTTCAGGGGTTTCTCAGGGGTATGAAAACTTTTGCAATTGAACGCAAAGTTTCTGGAATATATTACTATGGGAAATATATAATAAATATATATATTTAGATGCAAAAGCATTGGAAGTTTATCAGGGAACAGAATACTTTTGTGAAAGAACACAAAAGTTTTGTGAGTGGATGCAAAGTTTCTCAGGGGAATGCAAAAGCTTTGCAAGTGAACGCTTATTTACTTGTTCTTGACAAAGCTGTTTTGTTTTGTATGGAGACCCTGAAAGGTCAAGGTAATGGAACACAATGCTATGGGGTAAAAAAAAATAATAATAATAAAATAAAAAATATGTTTTTGCAATTCTTTTTTTTTTTCAATGCTTTTGCATTCGCTTGCAAAAGTTTTGCATTCCTCAGAGTAACTTTTGAACTCTTGCAAAACTTTTTGCAAGATGTAAAGAACTTCATTCCACTTACACAGTTTCTCAAAGAATGCGATGTTTTTTAGAACACAATTTTTCTTTGTGAGACACAAAACATAGCAAACCAGGAGAAAATTGAGGTGTGGACATCAAAATAAGAGTTTTTGGGAACAGAGACGTGACACAGAAACGTTTTGCAAGTGAACACAAAGTTTCTCTGGCGAATGCAATAGTTTTGCAAGTAAATTTTCTGGTGGGAAATGCAAAAGCATTGATTTTTTCATGTATATTTGTCATGTTTTTCCATCACCTTGGTCCAGGGGTTCCATATTTTTATTGCTCAAAGAAAATGAAGCATATTTTTTGAACCATTACTTTTTGTGTTTGTGTATTTTGTCTTTGCTATTGTGATAATTGTGAAACATTTTTTACTAACAAAATGTATCTTCATTTGAAAAAAAAAAAAAATGTACACACACCTTTTTAATACTGGTGGCGTATTGCTTCATTGCAATTTTCTCTGCTGTGCTTTCAAACCCGAAAAAGGATTTGATGTCCATGCTGGAAGACTGTTCAAAACAGGTCCAGTCTTCATTCTCCGGGTGAACCTGAAGAGGGAATGTATAAATATCAGGATCCCTCGTAAACCAGCTAACACATAAACGTGTCCATAAGTGAGAGAGAAATAGCAGCATATGGCTTCAGACCGTGTAGCAGCAGTGCTCATAGACATTGACTCTGCTGGAGAAGGACTCATTATAGGCCTCTATGTGCAGAGTTCTCTCTCTTCGGTTCAACGAGTTCTTCTGGATGAAATACATGTACTCCACTCCTGCCATCTGAACACAGAGTCATGTGTCATAATCATCACAAAGTACCTAATATTGGTAAGTTTTAATGGCTTATTGTGCTAGTTCATGCAAAAATGATAATTCTGTCATCATTTACTCCATCTCATGTTGTCCCAAACCCATGAGACTTTTGTTTCTTCTTCAGAACAAAACTGAAGATAGTTTGATCCATTTAAAGTCTAAATAATCAACGTTTTTAAGTACAGCAAATGATGGAATTTGGCATTAATATGGTATTTTGGGTTTGTAAAAGATGTAATACCCTCTTTAGAAGCCGAGGGGCCTCAACATCCACGGTACATCTGCGCTCAATCACTTGGGTCGCCCCATCCTCACTATGACAGTCCCTGATAATGACACTGTTCACAAACATGGGTATCAGCGGACAGTTTGGGAATCTTCTCTCATAGGCCTATAGAAGAAAAAAGATGAGACGCATGTAAGTGTGAGAAAGGAAAAAAACGGTGAAAGAAATTCAAATTACATGTACACATGTAAACAATTTTTGCACACAATGCAGTGTTCTTGAAAATATGGTTTTTCCATTTCACCTTGTGTAAATTACCCTCATATAGCTTATGTGTGTTCTTGAAAACAGTACACAGGTCTTGTGATATGTTATTGTTTTAGTTGACTCAGCAGCTCACATGACCGGATTACCAAGTACAATATATCACATGAAGTCTTAAGTCAACAGTACAAATTAACCACAGGTACGTCTGTCAATATTTACTCCTTAATCTCTCACTTTGTGAGGTTCTCACTGTGAGAAGTCATAGGACATTATACTAAAACATATACAAATGATCTATATTGAAAGGTTTGCATCTTATTGTTAAATTGGGAAGGATTCATACCTCCAGAACAATTCTATTGTGCTCTGTTTAATTTAGAGTCACATTACACACTTTAAATTGCATCTACGTCAGTGCATTAGCCATCAGTGCAAATATGCTGAGCAGTGATCCAGCGCTTTCCAGTATATTTGTTTTAGTATGTTCTCTGCTATTCCAGAGAGAGAGAGCGAGAGTCACGTAGATTAAATAGCAACAAGATCCTGCCAAAAGTCAAACAACACTATATACACAAGTGCAAAATGTAAATGATCTATAGAATGTCTTCAGAATAGTAAATGGAGTGCCTTAACGGACTGAAATGGAATACATTATGAAACAGAATATATTATAGAATAGTAGTATGCTACATTTTTGTCACGTGATCTGACAAAAAAATTAATCTGTAATGCATTTTGGCACAAAGAGTTGTCACGCTGGAATGAAAGATCATGTCGAGCATAATGCACAGCTGGATACAATATTCCATGCAGTGTTGTTTACTGCACATTCTGATCAGTGTAGTAGGTCATATAAAGAAACCCTACAAACTGTGTACAGTACACAAACAAGTGCTTTACTCTAAAAGTATGGTAGCCTCTTTAAAATGCCGGCAATATCTCAACCTTTGTGTTAAATCAATAAAGGGATGATGTCCATAGACGTCATCCATTAAAGCGATTGATCAAACAATGAAATGTTTTCTCTGGACTGTACACAATAACAGAGTTTATGTAAGAGATGAAGCATTATACATTATTTTCTGCTCTCAGGAACAGAAAAGGCTACAGCAGTTATCTTTAACTAAAAAGCCCTTTAATATTCATATTTAATTACTGAATTTCAATAGAATTATAATGAAACTGAACTGAATTATAATTAAATAACAATTCTGCCCAATGTACAAAATTATGGTAATTTGAATTTAAGAATAATTAGAATTAGAATAAAATTCAAAGAAATATACACAACTGCTTTCAGTGTTTAATGCAATTTAATGTAATATCTATTTAATGAGCTAAACTAAATTTATATTGCATTTGATGTATTTTTATATCCTAAAATGTCCACATCAGCGGAACAATATGCATTCACAAGCAGTAAAAATAATCAGAATATTGCTCTTCATGTGATCATAAAAATCAACTTTGGTAACACTTTATTTTTAGACATTCTACTAATAGTTAGTAACTTTGCAACTACATGTCAACTAGCAGTCATTAGAGTATTAGTAGACTGTCTGCTTAATAACTTCAGACTTTATTTTGATGGGTCCACAACATACAACATGAGAAACTTTGCAAGTACATGTCAACTTTTTCTACTAACCCTAAACCTACCCTAACAGTCTACTCTTGAGAGTTAGTAGACATGTAGTTGCAAATGAATGAGAATTAGTTGACATATAGTTGACATGTACTTACAAAGTTATTTACAGTTTGTAGAATGTCTAAAGTGGACTATCAAAATAAAGTGTAACCTAAACTTTTCATGAGACGTGTGACCAATTCAATTCAAATTCGAATTAAACTGAATGCCAATGCTTAAATTGTACATTTTACTCAAACCCAAAATCTAAAACAATCCCTGAAGTTTTTCCCTATTCTAACATGATTACTTGTTGAAGTGGGTTTTATATTGTGTGCAACAAGCCTTTTATAAAATCCAAACCTCGGCCACAGCTGTTTCATAAGCACAATAATACTGTAAGCCTTATTTGTGGCATAAACCCCAGAGGAGGTTTGATTGACACAAGTGTTTGAGTGCACACACTGAATGATTCTTGTGAAGTGTGAGCAGTGGCCCATGCTGACTAAACTATGACATCAAACCGCGCACTCAGCAAATCTGAAAAAACCAATACACAATAATAGCATTGATAAGAGCAAGTGATTAGTACTTTCACCAGGGGAAATTATGTCATTGTGGGGGTGGAGTGGATCAATGCCTGTGAACTGTTACCTAATTACCCAGCTGATCAATCATGCCTTGAGATTTCACGATGCTCATTCCTGCCAGAATTAATACAGCTACAGATTCACTCTAGACACAAAATACAACGACATTCAGACCATGATTATTATATGACCCAGATAGCTATTTTTAGCACTCTACATATAATAAAACAATCTATTATATCTATTGTCTTATCACTGACACTTGCTTTGATATTTTAAATATTGAAATGTTAATTACAATTATGGCTCTTTCCCTTATGAAAAGTGTATTTAATGTGCACTTTTAGTGTACTTCAAATCTTAAAAGTAGATATTTTAAAACAACTGTTAATAATGTAATATTAATGAAATAACATGCCACAACTGTTTTTAAAGAGAGTTCAGCAATGACTGTTTCTTAACACACTTAAGTACAATTTTTAATATTGTTAAAGTACATTTTAAAATTAGTTTGTCATGCTTTAAAGATGTACACATATTTTGATGTGAGTTCAGTAATGACTGCTTCTTAACACACTTTAGTACAATTTTTAATATTGTTAAATTAAAGTACATTTTAAAATTAGTTTGTCATGCTTTAAAGATGTACACATATTTTGATGTGAGTTCAGTAATGACTGCTTCTTAACACACTTAAGTACAATTTTTAATATTGTTAAATTAAAGTACATTTTAAAATTAGTTTGTCATGCTTTAAAGATGTACACATATTTTGATGTGAGTTCAGTAATGACTGCTTCTTAACCCACTTAAGTACAATTTTTAATATTGTTCAATTAAAGTACATTTTAAAATGAGTTTTCGTTAAGGAAGTACACTTATTTTGATGTGTTGACTAACACATGAAAGCACATGCAAACTTGATTATAATTTGAGTGTGTTATTTAATACTACATTTAAAGTTAACATTTTTTTAAATAAACTAAATTGCAACTTAATTACAGATATGCAATTACTAATGTATTTAAACACAACATACATTTTTTTTTTTTTAAAGGAATCACATTAAAGTATATTTTAGTTTAGCACATTTGGCAGAATGAAATTGCATATAAAAATGCACTTATGTTAGGGTTAGGGTTATATACTGTAAGTGCATCATAAAGCACACTTATTAAACTAATATGCCTTGTAATAAAAGGCCTTGTCATTTAATGCAATTAACAGTCATTAAATGGTCTGAAAGCATTACATTAAATTCACACTTAAGTGTATTCCTGTAAAGTAAACCCTATTATATATGTAATACATACTCTTTTGTATGCTGATGTATTTTCACATTGGTGCTCAGGTGATGGTAAGTGATAATGATTGTGTAAAGGGTGTGATAACATTAACCGGTCACGAGAGTTGTGAAAGGATTTAATTATGTATTGGAGTGCT
The DNA here is from genome assembly GCF_936440315.1 of Barbus barbus. Classification (NCBI taxonomy): domain Eukaryota; kingdom Metazoa; phylum Chordata; class Actinopteri; order Cypriniformes; family Cyprinidae; genus Barbus; species Barbus barbus. The sequence continues at coordinate 9,986,774 of NC_136732.1, read as the reverse complement.
GATGTTAAGTGCTCTTATCAGCTTTATCGGATCAGCTGGTGATGTGGAGATGGGCAACTGAGATACTCCAAAGATCTACTGTTAGTTTTGCATAAGAGGCACCACAGGAATAAAGTGAAAAGTGAAAAGTTGTATTCTTATTACTATTAACTGATCACATCTGTTAAATAAAACTGACATTTTCATTTGGCATACACTGCAAAATAATTGACTTCACTAAAAAAAAAACACTTAAAACCAAATGTTACGGTGATTTTACCATATAGGTAGATATTAATAATACATCCAAAAATCTTACATTTTAATAATGGTTCTCCTAAGATTAATAGTTAATTGGCTTAACAATATGCCATTTATAGTTGCAATTTGCCACAATAATTCAGTCACACGCGTGTGTTTATCTGCATTTTACAACAGCTTCTAAAGCAGAAATTTAATCAGAATTTATAAGCATCTAAATCTTAACCATCTAAAATGTTAACTATCCATTATATAATGCTTAGCACATGAAATGCTGGTTCAGTTCAAACCACAAATGCTATTAATGCAATAAAGCAATAGAGACTTGTGCTCTGTGAGGTTAAAGATTTACCCGTATTTGAGCTGACAACCCATTTAAAAGTTTAGTGAACTCTAGAGCAAAGCCGCTTTGAGACAGAGTACAGCTGACTAGACAAACTTTGAGAACATTACTAAACAAAAGTAATTCTACATTAATTCTTAATTGTTTCAACTATGCGGCAGGTATGATTTAAAAAGACAAAACTGGAAAAAATGAACAAATATAAAAGGTATAACCAACTATAGACAGACTTTTAAAGAATATGATTTGGCATGCACACTCTCTCATGTGCATACATTTTTTTAAAAACTCACCACCATTATGAGCTCAAAAGGGTACTTGTAAACCCTCACAGGGGACTGATATTTCTGCACCATCGCTGCACCTCAAATGAAAAGCCCCTTAAAAAAATGAAATAAATAAATAAAATGGATGAACAGCGTTATGATCAGAAACACAAAATTGATCCAACAGCATAAAAGTTCACTGCAAAAAATGCTTTTCTTACTTAGATTTTTTTTTTTGTCTTGTTTCCAACCCATATAACAAAAAATTCTTAAATCAAAAGGTTTTTCAAGACAAGTAAAAATGATTATTTCTGTTTGAAAAAAAGATTATTTTGCTTACCCTATTTGCAGATTATTTTGCTTGTTCTAAGCGAAAACTCACTTAGTTTTGACTTATTTTGTTCTGAAAACAAGACAATAACTTTTACTTGTCTTGAAAATCCTTCTTGATTTAAGTTTTATTTATTTATTTGTTTAGATATGTTTGCTTGAAACAAGACAAAAAATTAAGTAAGAAAAGTATTTTTTGCAGCATTGAGATATTGAAACACCATCATATATTATGTATTATTATATCTTCAGGCTGGTAACAAATTTCTCATTATCGGTATAATCTTCAGCAAAAATTGTATTCTTTACTGTAGTCACCATTTAATGTAAATGTATGAATGTTTAAAAAAGAAAAGGGACAGATACAGCCCCAGGTTCAAACTAAAAATAATGATCACCGTGTACAATCAATGACCCAAAAGAGGCCTGTAGTCTTTATTCATTCTTCATATTCATTGTTGTCCACCGGCATAGGCAGGTGAAACACAAGTGCAGTAACCAGTAAACAAAGACTGACTCCAAATGCAATCATAAGGTAAACGTTCAGGACAGCTGTGAAATTAACTCTTACCCCTTATCTTTGAAGTTAAAGGCGCAGAGAATGTAGTTTAATGGAAGTCTTGATAAACTCTGATGTGAAATAGGAAGAATCCAGTCTGGGTTGCTTTAGTTATTCTGCTCCATGCTGCTAGGGAAGTGAAAGCCGTGGCTGTGTCAGATGAGGTTACATAACCCACGTCACTCAAACAAACTCCGCCTCAAAATTCCAGGCCAGTCCAGGCCAGTCCACTTGTTTAGTTAGAAGAGGTGAAAAACAGAGCATTTCACTTTATAGTTTTTAGTTGAATTTATATTTAGCATAAACTGATTTTTACAAGTATTTCATTATATGTGCAAGAAATATCAAACTAAACTAGAAAATGAAGTTATGTAATGTTGTTTAATGTTCAAAGTCCAGCTTTGATGACTACTTGACAAAGACTCGTCTAAAAGGTTTTCGGAGTAGTTGCTTGGTGCTAAATGTGGTTATCTGGCTAGACAGACAGACAGACAGACAGACAGACAGACAGACAGATAGATAGATAGATAGATAGATAGATAGATAGATAGATAGATAGATAGATAGATAGATAGATAGATAGATAGATAGATAGATAGATAGATAGATAGATAGATAGATAATGTTTCATTTTTAAAGTTTAATTTAATGTTTCTTTGTAATTATCTCTGAAACTTCCTAGCAATTCTTTCAGTAAAAATGGATTCTATGTCAAGTCAGTATTATTTGTATAGCACTTTTAATAATGCTAATTGTGTCAAAGCAGATTTACATCGACTTGATATAAAGCTGGGTGGATTTATATCAGCTTTACAGTATTTAGACGGGGAAATAGTTTGTCGAAATAATGTCATCCTCATCTGGCCAGAAATCAGCAGTTTAAATCTAGGCTAAAGCAGAATCAGATTGTGCAAAGGACTCATCTGGTTCCTGTGGTCTTGTCCTGATGGCCGTCTTGGAGACAGGGTCTTCACTGGGGATCAGTCTCTGGGGCTCATCTAGGTGTCCTGGCTGTAGAGGTCATCTCTAGGTGCTGATCCACCATCTGATCTGCATACAGTCTGGATCTGGGTGGCTACGGTGACCTCGGAATAAGAAAGAAACAGAGTAATATTAGCGTAGATGCCATTCTTCTAACAATGTAACAAGTACATCAGGTGTTTTGTTTGGGAAGTGTTGCCGGTTCCGGTTGACCTAATTAATGCAGCCTAACAATCCTTTAATGGATTTGAATTATAGAAATGCGATAGTGTATTATGTGTAAACCAGATTAAAGAGATTTTAATCTAGATTTAGACTGACAGAGTGTGTCTGCTTCCCGAACAGTGTTAGGTAGATTGTTCCAGAGTTATCCTAATTATCGTAACTTATCCTAATTACAATGATGAGTTAATAATATTCAGAAGAGGATCTATTACTCCTGGAAGCACCTCTTTTAGGAGCTTAGATGGAACAGGGTCTAAAATACAGGTCCCCTATCTGTCGGTCACTACGAGTTATGTCGTGTCGACATAGGGGATTTACTTGGAAGCCCCAATCATCTCTGACTTAAGAGAAAACACCAATGAATATTGGTCAGTGGATTTTGAATACTTGAGCCACTCCCCATGCATATGGGTCGACAGGTACATCCACTCATCAGATTTTTGCTTCGGAGCCGAGTGGATGAAAGTGTTTATCTCCACAAAGCCATTCATCATCTGTCTGGAAGCTGTTCTGGTTGGCGTCACGGTGCGAACAGCGGTGTTCTGTCTGCAGCGATTCCCCTGGGCACTTCAACTAAAAGAGCAGATTTCCTCAAAGAGCAAATCATGGTCGGTTCGCGTCTTTTTAAAGACGCTGTTCCGGCCGTGTCCTCTTGGTTGCGGTCGTTTCCTGTCCTCTGTCAACAGCCACGACCGTTGTCTTCAGTGTCTGGGCATCCAGCACGCTGAAGCTGCGTTCGTGGATGGTTTTTGCGTTCATTTGAGCATGTAACCATGGCAGCGCTGCGATCGCGCCTCTCTCTCCTCACAGGGATGGGAGGGGCTCCCTCTGTCACTACCCGCGCTGGCTTCTCTGCCACGAGCAGACAACCATCGGCTAGTGCTCTGGGCGATCTGAGGGTTACAGTGAGAGCCTTTCCGCCGGGCCAGTCCCCACGGACCTTTCACTCCTCCCGCAGTAGCTGTTCTGTGCGGCTCCCCGGTGATTCTGCTGTGCCGTCTTACGGCTTGCCCAGCATTTCATTCGGCGCGCCGATAGAGGATTAGATGTCAATCACGGCATCGGGGGATGGGCAATCGTCCTCTGAGGATTAAGATTCGGCGCAACTGCCCCCTCCTGTGTTCCCCTGAGCTGCTCCGCCTCGTGCCGGTGCGTCGAGCCTCTTGGTTCACACAACAGGTGGCGCCCCCCCGTGTTCCAGCTGGCCCCAATATCGTCAATAAAACTGCCCTGACAAGGGCAACCCAGAGATGTGGAAAGCTGCTCTATCTCAAGAGATGGCGAGGACAGCGCCACTCCTTCCCCCTAAGGAGGGCAGGGGGAGAATCATTTCATTCTGTTCCGCCGCTGGCTCAAGGGCCAGCGGTAACCACATTGTCAAAAGAAAGAGCAATTTCCCTTTCCTCCGGGTTCTCAGGTTTGCGGGCTGACAGTGTGTGACGCGCTGCCTTCTCACTCTCACCCGCGACCCATCTTGCCAGTGCCAAGAGAGTGCGGTTCGGGAACGCAGTGCCTCCTCTAGCCAGTCCCCCTCAGGGACTCAGGGAGTTTGGCGGGGATGAGTCAGAACGCACCACCTTCTATACCATCCAGCTCTACTCCCCTGTGCTGCACCACCGCGGGTACGTCGATTGTGCCGCTGGAGCCACTTGTACGGCGTCTGGAAGCGTGGCTTGCGCTACCTAGCCCGTCTCGTTGGCTCACGTGGACAATTCGACTCGGCTACGCGATTCAGTTCGCCAGGCGACCTCCCAAGTTCAGCGGCATTCTCAAGACCTCGGTGGCAGCTCGGAACGCTCCTGTCTTGCGCGAGGAGATTGCTGTCCTCCTGGCAAAGGATGCAATCGAGCCGGTCCCTCCAGCCGAGATGAGGCAGGGGTTTTACAGCTCTTACTTCATCGTACCCAAGACAGGCGGTGATCATCGACCAATCCTGGATTTGCAAGTCTTGAACCGGGTCCTGCACAGGCTCCCGTTCAAGATGTTGACGCACAGGCGCATGATCAGGTGCATCCAGCCCCAGGACTGGTTTGCAGCATTCAACCTGAATGATGCTTACTTTCATATTTCGATCCTTCCGCAACACAGACCGTTCCTACGGTTTGCGTTCGAAGGTCGGGCATGGCAGTACAAGATCCTCCCCTTCGGGCTCTCCCTGTCTCCCCGTGTCTTCACGAAGGTCGTAGAGGGCGCCCTTGCCCCGTTACGGGAAGTGGGCGTCAGGATCCTCAACTATCTCGACAACTGGCTCATTCTGGCCCAGTCCTGAGAACAGTTGTGCGATCACAGGGATCTGGTGTAACGGCACCTCAGCCAGTTGGGGCTTCGGGTCAACTGGGAAAAGAGCAAGCTCTCCCCTGTGCAGAGAATCTCTTTTATCGGTGTGGAGTTAGACTCGGTGAGTATGACGGCGCACCTCACGGACGAGCGCACCCAATCAGTGCTGAACCGCCTGAGTTCCTTCAGAGGCAGGACTGTGGTTCCACTGAAACAGTTTCAGAGGCTCCTGGGGCATATGGCATCGGCAGCTGCAGTCACGGCGCTCGGGTTGCTTCAGACCACTTCAGCACTGGTTGCACTCCCGAGTCCCGAGGTGGGCATGGAGCCTCGGTTCACTTCGGGTGAATATCACATGGGAGTGTCACCGCTCCTTCAGCCCCTGGATGGACCTTGCCTTTCTATGGGCTGGGGTGCCCTTAGAACAAGTGTCCCGGCATGTTGTTGTCACAACAGATGCCTCCAGCACGGGATGGGGTTCTACATGCAACGGGCAGGCAGCCTCGGGGTTCTGGACGGTGCCTCGACTGCTTAGGCACATCAACTGCCTGGAGCTGTTGGCAGTGCATCTGGCCTTGCGGCAGTTTCGGCCACTGCTGTTAGGCAAGCATGTGTTGGTCCATACAGACAACACTGCGGCTGTCTCGTACATCAACCGGCTGGGAAGTATACGATCACGCTGCATGTCACAGCTCGCCCGCCATCTCCTCCTCTGGAGTCACACGCAGCTCAGATCGCTGCACGCTGTCCACATTCCGGGGGAGCTCAATCGTGCGGCCGATGCGCTCTCACGACAGCTCACTTTCCCCGGAGAGTGGCGACTCCATCCCGAGATGATCCGGCTGATCTGGAGTCGATTCGGGGAAGCTCAGGTAGACCTGTTTGCTTGCCGCGAGTCCTCCCACTGCCAGCTGTATTCTCCCTGGCCGAGGGTCCCCTCGGCATGGATGCATTGGCACACAGCTGGCCTCGGGCTTTATGCAAGTATGCGTTTCCCCCAGTGAGCCTGCTCGCACAGATACTGTGCAAGGTCAGGGAGGACGAGGAGCAGGTCCTGTTGGTCGCAGCATATTGGCCCACCTGGACCTGGTTTCCCGAACTCATTCTCCTCGCGACAGCCCCTCCCTGGTGCATTCCTCTGAGGAAGGAACTCCTTTCTCAGGGGCTCGGCACCATATGGCACCCACGTCCAGATCTGTGGAACCTTCATGTGTGGCTCCTGGATGGGACGTGGCAAACTTAAGTGGTCTACCACAGGCTGTGGTAGAGACCATCACTCAGGCTAGAGCTCCTTCAACAAGGCAAGCCTATGCACTGAAGTGGAGTCTGTTCGTGAACTGGTGTTCTTCTCACCTGGAAGACCCCCGAAGATGCACGATTGGAGTAGTGCTTTCTTTCCTGCAAGAAAGGTTGGAGCGTAGGCTGAATGATGAAGTGGACGGCCGGTCCCTGGGAAAGCATGATCTCATTGTGAGGTTCCTGAGGGGCGCCAGGAGGTTGAATCCCCCTAGGTCACCCCTGATGCCCTCCTGGGGCATCTCTATCGTCCTGGCTGGACTTAAGAGAGGTCCCTTTGAGCCGCTAGACTCAGTCGAGCTGAAATTCCTGTCGGCTAAGACAGTGCTCCTGACCGCGCCCACTTCCATTAAAAGAGTCGGGGACCTCCAAGCGTTTTCGGTGAGCGAAGAGTGTCTTGTGTTCGGGCCGGACTACTCTCACATTGTCCTGAGACCCCGGCCTGGATACGTGCTCAAGGTTCCGACACCGAACACCTTCGCGAGATTTACAGTCTCCGCGTCGAGCCAGTTTCTTCCCGTGTGTTGGGTAACAGGTAAGTGGCGGGAAGAGTTGGCTGGTGTCACGCTTGCTGCGCCATTCCCCCTCACCCGGGGATACGAGTGCCTTTTTCCTCCTCCAGTTCAATTCCCCGGACGGCGAAACCTGGTGGAGTTCCTCCAGCACCCCCGGCAGTCAGACTGGGCAGAGCAGTCTGACGCCAGGCCCAGTACTGGTGCTAGCTCGCCCGGGTCTCCGGTCAGCCCCTGTACTCGGCTAGATGTCCGTATGGCCTGATTCCCTTCGGGTAATCCCACACGTGTATTCGTCCATGGTAAGGTTTGCCTCACGGTAAACCCGTGTCTTCCCTTTGACAGAGCTCTCTGTCAGGCCCTGCTGGCAGCCGTCCTCCCTACTCCTAGGTAGGATCTGTCCCAGGGTCCAGTCGTATGTAGTACAGCCCCAGGCCTGGGTCAGTCCATATCAGTCTCTCCACGTTACCTCCCTTCGGGCAGGATGTGGCCTCCGTAGTGCCCTTCTCCGGGAAGGCTCGCTTCCCCGTCATTACTGCCAAGCTGTAACAATAAACAGGAACGACTTGAAGCTATCTTTCATTGAAGGTCGAAATCCCTTCTAAATTCTGTGGTGAAAGGAACAGCGGCTTGACTATCTCTAGCAGCAATGTACTCAGTGGTTCCTGCGGGCACCAAGGTTAACGAATTTGCGCTGGGGCGATGGGAAGGTTGCGACCTTCGCATGGCATTTGTCTGTCACGCGCTAGCTTGTCAAAATTTGCATGCCACAAGGTCGTGACGGGGTTCAGGTTGTGGCGCTTTCCATAGGACCCTTATGTCGTCACGACATAACTCGTAGTGACCGACAGATAGGGAACGTCTCGGTTACGTACATAACCCTCGTTCCCTGATGGAGGGAACGGAGACGTTATGTCCCCATGCCACAATCTTGAATCATCGCTGGTTGCCAGGGACACGTTCTCGACTCCTCAGCGGAAAACCTGATGAGTGGATGCACCTGACGTCCTTTTATACCCGTATGCACGGGGAGTGGCTCAGGTATGCAAAATCCACTAGCCAATATTCATTGGCGTTTTCTCTTAAGTCAGAGATGATTGGGGCTTCCAAGTAAATCCCCAATGTCGTCACGACATAACATCTCCGTTCCCTCCATCAGGGAATGAGGGTTACGTACGTAACCGAGACGTTGTTGGTGTAGATGATTTAACAAGTTTATACAATTCTTAATTTCCAATGGAAGAGAATAAGTGGAATTGTTCCTCAGGGGATCTATAGTGCACAGATATAGTGCATAGATCTGATGCGATACTGTGGCTGACAGCTGCATGGTTACAATTTTATCTCTAATAGTTTCGATCTTGGAAATAAAGTAGTTCATAAAGTCATTACTACTGTGCTGCTGGGTAATGTCTGCACCTGCTGATGTTATTTTTTTTGTTAATTTAGCCACTGTATTAAATAAATACTTGGGGTTGTGTTTGTTTTCTTCTAAAAGAGACGTAAAGTAAGCAGATCTAGCTGTTTTTAATGCTTTTCTGTAGGATAGAGTACTTTCCCGCCAAGCAATACGAAATACTTCTGATTGTGTTTTTCTCCAGCTGCGCTCCGTTTTCCGGTTGTTCTCTTTAGGGCCCGAGTGTGCTTATTATACCACGGTGTTGGACTCTTTTCCTTAATCTTCCTTAAGCGTAAAGGAGCAACCGTATCTAAAGTGCTAGAAAAGTGAGAGTCAATAGTTTCTTTTACATCATCAAGTTGTTTTGAGCTATTGGATATGCTGAGGAATTGAGATAAGTCAGGAAGATTATTTATAAAGTAGTCTTTTGTGGTAGAAGTGATGGTTCTACCATATTCGTAACAAGGAGTTGGCTTTACAGCTTTAGCTATATGGAATATACAAAAAACTAGTTAATGATCTGAGATATCATTGCTGCAATATTTCAACGCCGCAGACATCAATTCCATGTGACAGTATTAAAGCTAGAGTATGATTTCGACAATGAGTAGGTCCTGAAACGTGTTGTTTAACACCAATGGAGTTTAGAATGTCTATAAATGCTGATCCCAACGAATCTCTTTCATTATCAACATGGATATTAAAATCACCAGCAATTAGGACTTTATCTGCAGCCAGCACTACCTCAGATAGAAAATCAGCAAATTCTTTAATAAAGTCTGTATGGTGCCCTGGTGGCCTGTATAGAGTAGCCAGTACAAACATTGCAGGGGATTTATCTCGTTCAAAGTAGACTCGTTCAAAGTAATGTAGTCATCTGGTTTTAGCCAGGTTTCTGTCAAACAAAGCACATCTAGTTTATGATCAGTGATCATATCATTTACAAAAAGTGCTTTTTAGAAAGGGATCTAATATTCAATAAGCCAAGCTTTATCATTTGTTTATCTGTATTATATCTGTTTTTAATTTGTTGAACATCAATTAAATTGTTACTCTTACATTGGTTTAGATGTTTTCTGTATTTTCTAGTTCGGGGAACAGACACAGTCTCTATAGTGTGATATCTAGGTGAAAGAGTCTCTATGTGCTGAGAATTAAATGACTATGCCATTTTATAGATAGATAGATAGATAGATAGATAGATTTCAGTGTTAAACTAGGTTATCGAAAACACATCACCTTTAACTTGATTGCATTTAATGTTTTTACAGTTTCACAGTTTTAATATACTTTTATAATTATATTATAAATCTGTACCTATGTCTGCTCATTTACAGTTTTGTTTTTATATTTCAAATTTTAGTAGCAATCACAATTAGCCAGAAGATGGTGCTGTTGACTATTTTTAAAACTGAGAAACTGAGCTAGACTGCCTGCAACACTGCACTGTACTGTCCTCTACTTCACGAATCTATCTAGTGATGCTGACTTAACTTTAAAAAAATGTCTTAAAATTATTAAGTAAATAATAATAATAAAAAAGAGTAATGTGACAATTGACAATTCACTTAACTTATACTTTTTTATTATTAATTACTTAATAATTTTAAGGCAACTTACATTTTTTTAAGTTAAATCGACTTATCACTTTTTACAGTGATAAGAAGCCTATTTATGAAATATTGTGTGCCATCAAGCAGCACGCAGACCAGAGTAGTTTCACAAAAGTAAAATATTTCATTGTGTTTGGGGCAAATATCTGCACTCCTCGAATGCTGAATTTGGGGTCTGTAGCTAACTGCTGTAATCACTGTAAACATTTTAAAATAATAAAATAATTTGTTACACCCCTGACTTAAAATGATTAAAATGTGCTATTTAAAAGTGTATCCACTGGTGTAAGTCAAGTCAAGTCAAGTCACCTTTATTTATATAGCGCTTTTTACAATGCAAATTGTGTCAAAGCACTGCACAATATCAAAAAAGGAAAATAATGTGTCAATAAGTTTAAATAGTGTCTTTGCAATCAGGTCGACGATATCGCTGGAAATGAAGCGTCCCCAACTAAGCAAGCCAGAGGCGACAGCGGCAAGGAACCAAAACTCCATCGGTGACAGAATGGAGAAAAAAACCTTGGGAGAACCAGGCTCAGTCGGGGGGCCAATTCTCCTCTGGCCAAACAAACCAGCAGTTCAGTTCCAAACTGCAGCAAGTCAGATTGAATGGGCTCAGCTGGTTCCAGTGGTCTTTTCCGATGGCTGTCTAAGTGGCGGGGTCCTCAATGGGGATCTGTCTCTGGCGTTCATCCAGGTGTCTGGCCTCTGCCTACGATCAGGGACACATACGTCATCTCCCGGCGCTGATCCTCGATCTCAGGTGTTAGGTCATCTCAGATCATGTAATGGTTGGATCCAGACTGAAGTTCTGTAATTCCTAGCAGAAACGGAGAGACAAGCAGAGACATCATTAGCGTAGCTGCTGTTCCATCTAAGCAAAAATAAATTGTTCAACCCAAGCTAAAGAATAATAATAATGTACGTCTGATCAGATATAACTGCAGTACAAGATTATAAGATGCATTATGTGAATGCTTGGCTAAAGAGATGTGTCTTTAATCTAGATTTAAACAGAGAGAGTGTATCTGAACCCCGAATGTCATCAGGAAGGCTATTCCAGAGTTTGGGAGCCAAATGTGAAAAAGCTCTACCTCCTTTAGTGGACTTTGCTATCCTAGGTACTACCAAAAGTCCAGAGTTTTGCGACCTTAGAGAGCGGGTTGGATTATAGCGTGGTAGAAGACAAGTTAGGTACGCAGGTGCTAATCCATTTAGGGCCTTATAGGCAAGTAATAATAATTTGTAAATGATACGGAACTTAATAGGTAGCCAGTGCAGAGACTGTAAAATTGGAGTAATATGATCATATTTTCTTGATCTGGTAAGAACTCTAGCCGCTGCATTTTGGACTATCTGTAGCTTGTTTATTGAAGATGCAGGACAACCACTTAGCAGTGCATTACAATAGTCCAGTCTAGAGGTCATGAATGCATGAACTAGCTTTTCTGCATCAGAAACAGGTAGCATGTTTCAAAGCTTAGCAATGTTCCTGAGATGGAAGAATGCTGTTTTTGTAATATGGGAAATATGATTTTCAAAGGACAAGTTGCTGTCTAAAATAACACCCAGATTTTTGACTTTAGAGGACGTAACAGTGCATCCGTCTAGTTGCAAATTATAATCCACGAGATTTTGTGTACTGTTTTTTGGTCCAATAAGTAATATCTCTGTCTTATCTGAATTTAGTAGGAGGAAATTATTGGTCATCCAATCTTTTACACTTTTTACACAATCTATTAGCTTAGATAGTTGAGAAGTTTCATCTGGTCTTGTTGAGATATATAATTGAGTATCATCAGCATAGCAATGAAAACTTATCCCGTGTTTTCTAATAATATTTCCAAGGGGCAACATGTAAATTGAAAATAGCAGAGGACCTAGGACAGATCCTTGTGTAACGGGCAAGTAATCCGATAGTACACAGAACTTGGAGATAAGGTGGTTTAGGGTGAGAGCGTTGGTGATATGGCTTAGGTGTGGTTCCAGTGAGTTGCATAAATCAATAAGGACTTCTCTGGGCAACCTAAAGCGACTGAACAGCCATTCGTCACTCTCAGCAAACATATCTGTGCGCTCTCTAAAGACTCGCTCTCTTCTTAGAGCACGTGCCGCAATGTCTTCAAGAAGTGCCTCCAAACACAAGGTGAGACATAATAATCACCGTTTATATAAGGATAGATCAGGTGATTTGTTGTTTGGACCTCTAATTATATATATATTTAGAATAAATACATTTAGAATACATTTTAGTACGAAAGTTTTTGATGAATCATGATTTATTAGTGAAAATGTCTGTACAAAAATTTGTGCGTACGCATTTTTAGTGAATGAGACCCATTGTTTTGTAAAGACATGTTCAGGTTGCAAGGGATTTGGAGGAGGTGTTGATGTAGACTCAAAACTGGGATATTGTCCTTCCTGGATGTAGACTTCACTGTAGATGTCATATTTACCACACACTGTTATAGACAGAGGCCTAAACAAGTGACTGGCTAATTTAATGGCCAATTCACACAGCACCAACAAACACCAGAACAACACAGCAACAGCAACAGACTCTGACGGGCTAACACACTGATCAGACAAAATCTGATGAATGTTTCAGCTGCCGTGTATTAGTAGGCTGTTAGGTTAAGATTAGGTTAGTAGAATAAATTGAAATTGCAAAGTTACATTTAAAGTCAGTCCAATGTCTGTTGGTTGAATACCAGAGAGACCATAGTAAACTATATGTCAAAATTTGATTGATGATGGGGGTCATAAAATGCAGAGCCGTGCACACGCTGCGCTGTCAAACTCAGAATGGTAACATCCGGTCCCAGTCAAACCACAACTTCTTCTTCTTCTTCTTTTAGGATTACTGACAGTTGGCAAGCCAATTTAAAAGGTGCATTCCCGCCACCTACTGGAAAGGAGTGTGAAGCGCACAATGAATAGGAAGTTTAGAAACAAGAGCTACTTAAAAAACAAACAAAAAGACAAGAAAGAAACCGGTATCCTAAATCCTATTAATCAATCCTGTTTCCTTTAAGTAAACAACTAATTTGCGATATATTCTTGATTGTTTAGGTCCATCACCTAACAAAACCTGGATTGACATATCATTTATTTCCAAATATCGTAAAGCTTGACTTAATTGGAAATGTTCTCTTTCATAAGCTTCACATTTTATCAGTACATGTTCTACAATTTCTGTTAACCCACATTTGTCACACTTTCAATTCTCATGTTTTCCTATTCTATGTAAGCACTGATTTAATAAACAATGTTCAATACGCATTCTTGCTATTAAAACGTCCTCTTTCCTCTTTCCAAATCTTCTTCTCTCTGAACCAACTTTTTCTTGTACGCAGTATAAATGTCTATCTTTTGTTCCTTCTTTCCATTCATTCTGCCATATTTCCTGTACTTCTTTTGCTATTATCGCTTTTATTTCTGATTTACTTTATGTCACTTCAATGTCTATTTATGAATGATTTAATGCCTGTTTAGCCAGATGATCAGCCTCCTCATTTCCGTTCATACCCATATGTGATGGTACCCACACAAAGTTTACCAGAAGTCCATACTGTCTTATTCTAAAAAGACTTCATTTATCATGTCTTGTCTTGCTAATGATTTCCCACTTGACAAACTGTTTAGTGCTGAAAGAGAATCCATGCATATTGCTGCCTTTGTTGTTTGTATTTCTTCTATACACAGAAGTGCCAATAACATTGCTATTAGTTCTGCAGTAAATACAGAAATATGATCTGAAGTTCTTTATGACATTTTAATTTTGAATAGGGGAATATATACTGCTACAGCTATTTTCTCAAAGTCTGGATGCTTTGAACCATCAGTGTATACTACGCTATAATATGTAAGATCTATATATTTCTGTACAACTAAACTTTCTAATACACTTGTTTCATTATTATGTTTTTCTTTATGCAATTGGTTATCAATCAAATGCATTGAGAAAAGCCAAGGAGGAATTGCTAACCTAGCCACAGTAGGGGCAATATGTATGTCACTTAAACCCATTTTCTGTGCTTCCTCATTGGCCTTTCATCAAAAGCTTGATAACTTTTTATATTCATATTCCCAACAGTCCTTCAACACCATTTGAATGGGATGACTATCCGAATGTCCCTTTATACTTATCCAGTACCTCATCCTTAACTTAAGCCTACAAATTTCTTGAGGCATCTCATCCATCCAACTGGTCAAAGGATGTGTGACCTATTGAACCTTTTTTATGACACATCTGATGAAGTTAAAGTTGAGAATTGAGTATTTATAATGAATTTATCATGTATTCAAACTGATGTTCAGGATGAGATGAGACAGATATCGATAACAACAAACTTAAATAAATAGAGGCCCCAAAGATGATTGTGTAAGAAAAAGTGAAGAGGACTTTGAAGATCTTGATGAAGTTTATTGCAGCATAGCAGTGACAAAGTTCATGTAGTACCTTGGGCTCAACGGAGTCAGAATGCACCCCTTACATCCTAAGTTAAAACATTTTATACTGTATTACTGTCACGGATCTGTCTGTACAATTCACTCACGCACCTGGTTCCACCTAGCAACTGATCACACGCACCTGCACATCATCTGTTCCACTCATCAGCAACGCCATAAATACACACACCTCCAAGCACCCAGTGTCTGGTCTCGTTCACTCAAAGAGGACTGCCTATCTGTCACAGACTTATCTCCTTGTCTACTTACCCTCAGTGTTTCCTCCCGAGTGTGTTCTCCGATGTTCTCCAGTCAGTCTGCTCCCGTGCTCCTTCCAAGTCTGCAATCCGTGTGAGGTGTGTGTCGTCCCAAGTTCCCATCGTCCTGTTGTAAGAAGATTATAAAGTTAACCATTCTACCATCACCTAAGTCCTTCAAGATCAACACTCACCTGTCTCACTCCTTGTCTCCCAGCCTAGTTGTCAATAAATACCTGTCAATTAATCCATCTCTCTGTCCGAGTCCTACATCCCATAACAATTACGTTCATCTTCCCGCTCGACATTTAAATGAAGTTTTGTTTTAAATGTTAATTGCGGATAACCATGTAAGTGATAGCCTTCCGTTCCCACATCTCTGGTAGACTTTCAGGTGGGAACGACCAAATGTTAAGGTAATAAGATCAAATAGAATCCCTATCAATTGTTTCCCGTACCCTTTTGGTCAGCAGATGGTTCTCGATGGCCTACTGCCGTTCCCATGCTATAAGTGACAAATTATCACTCCGGAGATACTATTCACATATTTCAACGGAAAGAACTACCCCTAAGTTAATTAAACGCTTTGTAGGGAAAGGGGTATGGTTTACACCATTTGCAGTGGAAGCTGGGTCGAGGCAGACTATAATTTCTTACAGTCCCCTCTTTGATGCTCTTGGCCCAAAAGAAGCATCACATCCGCTCTACACAGATTACACCTCCCTTCCTGGGTAGGTGCCCAGCGGCGGCGAAGCCCTGCCTTAGGTTGTTCCCCTCTGGCCAAAGGAAAATCTTACCCGTCATTAGGTCAACACCTCATGCACACTGGTTACAACTCCGTTTCATTTGAGCAAAATTATCCCATTTATTTTTTATAAACAAGTTTGTTTAAATTCGAAAAATATTTCTAGGGTTGGAAGAGGTAATCGACAACCATCCCAATCAATATCAATGTCCATCATTGATTATTGAACTATCTGCAATTTGACATTTGACATTGAACACATACAGAATAACATAATACATTGACACATAATTAGGAAGATACAAACACAAACAGCAGTTTCAAAAGTTACACCCCAAATCAATCCAGAGTATGCAATAACTAAGTCTCCATCATGCATTTGTTTAGTTAAAGCTTTATCCTTTTCATCAAGACCTTGTTGAGCTTTAACCATATGGATATCTTTCCTTTGCATTAAAGACATTAGCATGTCATCCAGTTTTGGTAACTGAAAATCAAATTCAGGGATCTCTTCTACCAAGCCCAATTGTTCCTCCGACTTTACTGACGATGCCTGCTGGGTGGTGTTTACATATGGAAAATTATAATTTCCTATAGACCAGGTTGACTCGGGAGTTATACAAAATGAAGTATCATTAATTGGACATAATGTCTGGTTATTATTGACAAAGATGGAGAAGTGATTTAAAGTTGTTGTAATACATGTTTTCTTGTCTGAAACTATTACCCTAGTGAAATTATTGTGAAGATGGGTTAGGTTGATTTCACATGATTCATAGTTTGTCTGGGGTGCTCCACACAATGGTTGTTTTTGCAAGACATCACACTCACAGATAAACCCAAATTGAGTTTTGTCACAGCATTCAGCATCTATTTCCCGCCATTCTCCTGATGGCAACTGAGTGACAAATCTGGGTAGGTCCTTCCATTCCTTCAACACATTCTCTTGTAATACACCCAGATTTTCCACACTTAGAATCTTTTCAAACACCTGTTCCTTTTGAAAAACTGGTACTGACACAGTTAACAGCATAGCATACATCTGTCTCATAAAACAACCAAATCTATCAAAACTATTCCTGGCAGAACAGGCCCAAGAAGTGTCCTTTGGTTTATTGATCACAGTCTCATTCCACCACCTCAAAATTTGAATGGGCGGGATTCTGTTGGTGGATTTTGGTGGTTGTCCCCCATGACAAGTGAAAGGTAAGTGTATACCTTCCATTAAAGGACCATAGTCCAGAGGGCTGTAAAATCCAGCAGGAATATGGTGTGAAGAAATTTTAGCCATTTGTACGATGTAGCTGTAAGGGATGGGTAATTTGCATTTTCCCAGTCTATCCATAAAACGTTTTAAGTTGTCTGATGATGGATTAAAGCAGTCTTTCAATCCAAACCACTTCATAATGACTTTCTCTGTGAAAAGTGTTGACGGAACCTTACCGGCCAACACTTCCTCCAAAATACGAGCTATTTCCTGATATTTAATGGAGGCAAAATGTGCACAGTATATTTGTTTCTGCATAGTGTTGAAAGCTTTTTTAGTTTGTCGAGCTATAATGGAGAGGGCAGATGCAATCGTGTGGACATCCTGTACAGTTTCTCTTTCTTCACTTAGTCCCTCTTGCAAATATGCATCTGTTTGCAGAACCTGTTGCCCGACAAGGGCTTTGAGTTTAAGTTCATTCTTAAGGTCCTTGGCACTGATCCAGTTGGATATGCCTAAACCTGTTCTGGTGGCTCCAAGCATGCTGTCAACAAATCCTAACAGCTTCCGTCCGGAAGAGGTTCTCTCGGAGCGATCCTTTGAGTGTTTTCCTGACAGCTGATCTATGCAGCAACTGATCCATGGTATCTCAGGAACGCTGTTGTCAAAAGATCCTTGTACATCTCTTTCACACTCTCCTCTCGACATCACTCATCCAGATCTGGAGACCATGCTGTCAGATTTACTAGAACTGGAACGTGAATCCATTGGATGTTGTTGATCAGCACCCCTTGATATGGTTTCGTCATCACGCCAGAAGGGAGTGCTGGTTGCAGTTCTGGGCACTCTTGCATCATCGCCATCATCGGCAGGACCACTGTTAGGACCCATTGCCACATCTTTATATCTCTTGGTTAAGAATTTCTGAAAGACACATGTAAACATAAAGAGTTACCCCCCCCTTTTTTTTTTCTTTTGTTCCACATAGCACAGCAAACAATATACTGATAGAATGAAAACACACATACACACTTTTATTTACACACTATTATTTTTTTATATACACACTGCTGTGTATGATTGCCTTCTGAATGTTTGTAGGATTTCATTTGATCAATGTGGAACCATTTCTTCACCTGATTTCTGTTTTTAGATTTATGACAGATCTTGTAGACTGCATCTCCACATTTATCAATCACTGTGTATGGTCCCACCCTGTTAGCGGTCCATGGACATTCATGGTGGTAGTTCTTTACCATGACCTCATCACCAAGCTCGAATTTATGATCATGCACATCCTGATCATAATACATCTTGTTGTATTTTTGAATGAGTCCAATTTGTTGAGCCGCTTGGTAATAAATGGCTGGTAAAGAGCTACACAGATTCTTGAGATATGTTTCAGTCGTCCACCCTTCAATCATGGGCTTGGGGACTTCAAAAAGAAGGTGTTCAGGTAATCTAATTTTCCTTCCTGTCATTAATTCGTGGGGGCTGTAACCTGTGCTTTTGTGAACAATTCCCCTAACTGACATTAATATACTTGGAAGGTTTTGAAGTGAAGTGAAGTGACATACATACGGCCAAGTATGGTGACCCATACTCGGAATTCGTGCTCTGCATTTAACCCATCCAAAGTGCACACACACAGCTGTGAACACACACACACCGTGAACACACACCCGGAGCAGTGGGCAGCCATTTATGCTGCGGCGATGGGGAGCAGTTGGGGGTTCGGTGCCTTGCTCAAGGGCACCTCAGTCGTGGTATTGAGGGTGGAGAGAGCGCTGGACATTCACTCCCCCCACCTACAATCCCTGCCGGCCCGAGACTCGAACTCGCAACCTTTAGATTACGAGTCAGACTCTCTAACCATTAGGCCACAACTTCCCCGTTGTATACAGTTTTCAAATTTTTAGACCCTAATTCTAACGTCCACCTGCTTAGTCTGGCAGTGGACACTCCCTTCACCTTCCTGTTTAAAAGAAGCTGCAAAGGTGTGTGCGGAGTATGTAATGTTACTTCATTGAAACCATAAATGTATTCAAAATGTGACATTACCCAGTGGACAGACAGGAGGTGACTTGTACAGGAGTCAAAAGCTTTTTCAACTGGGGAAAATACTCGAGAAGCATATGCAATAGGACACAGATCTTCTTGAAGGAGGACAGCTGAAAGAGCTTCCTCCGTTGCAGCTGTCTGCAAAATAAATGGCTGTGTTCTGTCTGGATTGCGCAAGGCTGGAGCTTCAATCAGTGCCACTTTCAATTTTTCAAAGGCTGTCTGATGATCGGGACCCCAATCTAAAGAATATTTTTTCTTATTTTTTCCTGAAAACAGTGTTCAGTGCTTTTGCAATATCTGCAAAGCCTTCAATGAATTCTCTACAAAATCCCACTATGCCTAAAAATTACCTCAAAGCTGTTACTGATACTTGAACTGGGAGTCTCTGAATAATTTCCACCTTGTGTGGATCAGGTGTATACCCCCCTTTACTTATCAAGTCAAGTCAAGTCTGCTTTATTGTCAATTCTTCCACATGTACAGCACATACATACAGAGAATTGAAATTGCGTTACCCTCAGACCCTTGGTGTAAACAGTTAACATTAAACACGTTCAAATACAGATAATACGGTTTAAACATATGTACATACAACTCTATAGCTATACAAGTACGGACATTGTAGAAAAAAAATAAAGAAATAGATAAAGTGGCATAAGGCGCATGGCAGATAGTGCAAACCAGTTAAATAAACCAAAACTGTGCAGATATATGTGTAGTGCAAAAAGAGCTTGTCAAGTCTGAGGACATTGTAGAAAAATAAAAAAGGTAGATAAAGTGACATAAGGCACATGGCAGAATAGATAGAGTGCAAACCAGTTAAATAAAACAAAAACTGTGCAGATATGCGCGTGTAGTGCAAAAAGAGCTTGTCAGTCTGTTAAATTGACAGGAGAACAGTCTTTTTATGAGACTATCCGAGTAGGTAGTTTGCAGTCAATGCTGGATGAGGTAGTGATCAGTCCAATGCTGCACAAGTGAGAGGTGCTGGTCACAGTTTGTAAGTAGGTGGGGGTGGCTGGTCCTGGGGGTGTGGGGAGCCGTAGGGGGGGGGGGTCTCATAGTGTCAGAGTTCAGTGTTGTATGGGGTAAGAAGAGGGGAGGGGGGGCAGGGACGGGAGGGAGTTCAGCTTCCTGACAGCCTGATGTATGAAGCTGTCCTTCAGTCTGCTGGTCCTCGCCTGGAGACTCCGCAGTCTCCTCCCTGATGGCAGCAGACTGAAGAAGCTGTGTGTCGGGTGGGTGGGATCACCTGCAATGCGGAGGGCTTTGCGGGTGAGACGGGTGCTGTAGATGTCCTGGAGGAAGGGGAGAGAGACACCAATGATCTTCTCAGCTGCTCTCACTATTCGCTGAAGTGACTTGCGGCAGGATGCGTTGCAAGCGCCATACCACACAGTGATGCAGCTGGTTAGGATGCTCTCGATGGTGCCTCTGTAGAAGGTGCACATGATGGGGGTCGGGGCTCTGGCTCTTCTGAGTTTGCGGAGGAAGTAGAGACGCTGCTGTGCTTTCTTGGCCAGTGCTACAGTGTTGTTAGTCCAGGAAAGGTCCTCTGTGATGTGCACACCCAGGAACTTGGTGCTGCTCACTCTCTCCACAGTCGCACCGTTGATGGTCAGAGGGGCATGCTGAGTGTGTACTCTCCTGAAGTCAACAACAATCTCCTTCGTCTTCTCCACATTCAGAGAGAGATTGTTGTCACTGCACCACCCGGCCTAGATAAGTGCACCATCTTGATGCCTAGATAAGTGACCTCCGATTTGAGCAACTGAGCTTTTTTTGGATTCAATTTTAGTCCAGCCTCTTTTAGTAACTGAAGCAATTCTGCCAGTAAAGTGAGATGTTCTTCCCTATAGTAGCTGTCTCTAACAACAAATCATCCATATACTGAATCAGACATTCAGGCTTAGAAAACTGTTCCAGTATTTTAGCTAAACACTGGTGGAATAGTGTAGGTGAGTTCACAAAACCTTGTGGACGGACAGTTCATGTGTACTGCGTGTTTCTGAACTTAAAAGCGAATATATACTGACATTCTGGATGTAATGGAATTGACAAGAACCCATTGGCTACATTAAGGGCAGAGTAATGGCTAGCTTCTGGTAAAAGAGATGCTAACACATCGGGGGTGGAAGCCACTACAGGCGCACACGTCTGTGTACATTTGTTAAGTTCCCTGTAGACTATGCATAATCTCCAAGAATCATCTGGTTTGCGCACAGGCCAAATTGGAGCTAATGATGGAGAAAAGCATGGTCTGATGACACCCTGTTAAAATAAAGAATCCACAGTACGCTGTATATATGAATTTGTTTCATCTGGATAATTATACTGTCTGAGAGAGGGTGGGTCACGCCCCTGAATCTTCACTTCCATCACACTAGTATCAACTCGACCACAATCATGTTTCGAAATAGCAAAAACACCTCTGTTTTTACTCAAGAGTTCGGATAGTTCGGAATCGTCCACTGGCAACAAAGCATCTAAATTATAATCCTCAGACTTCATGATTGCATGTACAGCATGCACATCATGCACATCAGAAATCTCCACCACTTTGTCTCCAGTCTGAGGATTACGCCAGATACAATTGTTGCCATAGTTAATAACATAACCACGCTTGCTCATAATGTCTGAACCTAGGATAGTGTGACCATCACCAGTTCTGCTGAGCAAGGTTTTTTCTTTAAAATCATCTTTGCCAATCTGAAATGACATGTTATCTGTTTGTGATGCTAGAGAAATTGTGCCATCAAAACCTTCTAACGTTATTGTATTTCTACTTTTCTGTGAGGGATTATCTGAATGAAGAATTGTTAAGAAAGCACCGGAATCCACTAACCAATCATTGCATCGGCCTCCAACAGCAATATTTACGATTGGTCTACCATGATTGTCTCGTGACAGTGGTGCTACATGTGTTATGGAGGTCTTAAATTCCTATGCTGAAAAAGACTTGCCGTGAGAATTCTGCTTCTCCATATGAGAACCAGTTCCTCGTTCTCCTTACTCAGCCTGTCTACTTTGGTCTGTAGTTGATGTAAATAAATTTGTTAACCTGTTTTCTTAAAGGAAAATTTACATTCCCTAGAAATATGCCCCTCTTTGCCACATGAATAGCATACTGGGAGATTATTAGGATTATAAGAAGGTGGTCTCTCCTCGCTTTCGCCACTGACATGGTCTTCTCTTTTCCAAGAGACCTTACGACCACTATTCTGATATGGCTTTTTAGCACTTATTACAGACACAGGGTGTGTTTTCTTTGTATTAGCATTATTATTGTAAAACTGTGTCATTTTAGCAATAATGTCACTATAATCAGATTGAGGTGTCACAAGCATTGTTACAGCAGAATGTGTGAGTGGGTCACATTTGCTAATCAAGGCAGACTTGAAACGGCCATCATTCTGAGTAATATCTGGATCGCCACTGAACGTTTTAAACGTCTCCAGTAGTCGTTCTGAAAATGTAGCTAAGATTTCAAGCAATGCCTTAGATAAAACACCTAAGATTTCAAGCAATGCCTGTTTCCTCTCTGACTTATTTGCAGTTCTGTTCTTTACTTTCTGAGTTAAGGCTCCAGACAAAGTGTCAGGTACGCACATTCTTAACAAAACGCATGCATCGCCATCTATAAATTTGTAAACCTCAGCATATTCTTCCAATTTAAAAAAAAAAAATCTAATGGATCTCGCTTAGCAGGGTCAAATTTTCCAATGTTGTTGATCACAGCTTCCAGTTCATTTGGATTAAACCCTCTGACCATAGTAGAGGTCATTGGTTCTTCTCCTTCCTCACTAGTACGTATAGTTGTAGTAGCATGAAGTGGTGCCATAGGGAATCTAGCTGTGCAGTCAGAATACTAGGAGCTGAATGACTCAGAATCTCTTTCCCAACTCTCATCTTCCTGCAAATCTAGCATTTCTGGAATTGGATTGCATAGCGTGACCCCTAACGATGTCTTACTCCTGTCCTGTGTTTCTTAGTTGTGCCATTCTTTATCATAAACTGACAAGCAATCTTTGCTTCCTCCAACTCGTTGGACAATGCTTCTACAGACGATCTAAGCATGTTATTGTTAGTTGTAAGACGTGTGATCTCATTCTGCATCCTAATCTTTTCTTCTTTCCATATTGTTTCACTTGCATGTAATTTTTAGTAGATATTACTCCTAAACAGAGTTGCTCGTTTTTAGCCTCTTGCTCATCTACTCTCCTCTTAGTTACTTTGTA
Organism: Barbus barbus; assembly: GCF_936440315.1. Lineage (NCBI taxonomy): Eukaryota > Metazoa > Chordata > Actinopteri > Cypriniformes > Cyprinidae > Barbus > Barbus barbus. Next base: position 9,963,770 of record NC_136732.1, on the reverse strand, counting down.
CGATGCAAAAACAGCTTGAAGCGCATTGGCAATTTTTCCTTTTTTGTTCCTAGGCATTTTTGGATAGTTTTCAAATTTAGAGATGGCCCATTCATATGGTTTATCAATAATCTTCTCTATTCCATCAAACATTCCCTGAGTGCCATGTTTAGCGATGTATTTAACAATCATTTCTTCCATTTTCAAAATCTTATTGAACCACGTATGGTAATTCAAATCTTTTGTCCTCACTCCTCCTGCTGATACTGACTAAACCAGACCGTCTTCTGTCCTTCAAATTTTATTTTCTAGATTTTTTAAAATGAGGCGGTTCCCTGACAAAAACAGCATATAAGAAATATTTCTTACCTTTCTCCGCCTTTTTTTTCGGAAAACCCTAGCTGGGTGGCTCGCCAATGTAAGAAAAATTGAAGAGGACTTTGAAGATCTTGTTTATTGCAGCATAGCAGTGACAAAGTACATGTAGTACCTTGGGTTCAACAGAGTCGGAATGCACCCCCTACATCCTAAGTTAAAACATTTTATACTGTATAACGTTCATCTTCCCGCTCGACATCTAAATTAAGTTTCGTTTTAAATGTAAAATGGAAAGAACTACCCCTAAGATAATTAAGCTCTTTGTAGGGAAAGGAGTATGGTTTACACCATTTGCAGTGGAAGCTGGGTCGAGGCAGATTATAAGTTCTTACAATTGTTTTAATAAGATCTGCTGTTGGAAAATCTTGTTTAATTTAGTTCATTTTACCTAGTTTTGTTATTTTTTCACTCATATATTTTTCAACCCTCAACACAAACATAAACATACAAATGCAAACAGGTAGCCAAACACACACACACACACGCACACACACACACACACTGTGTACTGCAGATGAGGAACAAAAACTTAATATTACCACACGTTTTCATAAAAAGAAGAACAAAATATTGAGACATCTGTTTTATGAAAATGTGTGGTGAGTAGTTTTTGTTCCTCATCTGCAGTATACTGATGGGTTTTTGGTCAATCACACATCCAGAGTTTTACTGCGGTGCTATAATTCATTTACTGCAGCGGTTGTACTTGTTGTTACAATGCTTCAAATTGGATCCAGGCTTGTTTTATGAGCGTACCCTTGTTTGTCAAACTAGTCGTAAGCGATATTGTTCACATTTTTAGGGTTAAACAGGTTAATGAGCTCTTTCGGCATCTATAGTTGCAACAATGCATAAAATAACTCTGTTATAAGGTTTCAGCTACAGCTGAATGATAAAACAAAGTTAAGAATGTTGTTGGCAATTTGTGGGTGTCTGAGAAAGCTGTGTGTGTGCATGAGAGAGTTTGAATAAAAAAAAATTAGTTAAAGATGTGATTAACTACATGCATCCTAACTTAGAAACACAACACTATATGGTTTTTCACCCAAACCTGGTTGTTCAACACATTTAAAAAATCATAAGAAAATGTATTGTGTTTTGAAGAGAAAGGTATATTATATGGTATATAAATTAAACCTTTTTTTATTACTGATCAATATGATAGAATCACACTGAATTTATGAGGTTATATATTTATACTGGTTCATGTACTCACCGGTTACTGTATACATATACAAGAGAAATGCATACATTCAATTGTTTTAATCAATCTAAAGCTTTTAGTCTGTCATTACAAATATCTTAAAGAGAAAAGCCTTTTCACGCATTCTATTTTCATTTGTCTCAGGATTCAGTTACACAAAAAATACTTGAGCATGGACACGAATCCTACATGAAAGCTAAAAAAGATGACTTTTTAAACTATTTTTTACAGATACTTAACATCTTAACACATCTGTATCAGTAAAATATTTATGTCATCACAAACCATCAGACACGTCAGTTTGTGGTGTGATATGATGGACTTATTTAATATTTGTGTTTCTGTTGTAACGATTCTGTGAGACATTTGTGGCACCTTGTTTAGGAATAACTTTTGTTGCAAACAACCTTATGACAACTAATTTTTTGTCTAATTTATCTATAATTCATAAAGAAAATCTCTGTAACCGCCTTGCATTTATCAGAGGATCATTTGCCTGCTTCTAATCCTTGCTTTAGAGCATCATGGTTTTAGGTTTGAAAGATCTAAAAACTTTTGTTAAAATCATCATTGTTTAATCATACTGCTTTTCATCATCTTGTAGAGATACCCAGTGTGATTCTACGTTTTTATTTGTAAAAGGTTTGTATGACACGTCATAAAAGTCTAAATATTTAACTCTAGGGCTGTTTGTTTGAGTGTTTGTGTTTTGCATGTATGTTTGTGTTGAGTGTTTGTTTATTTATGTGCATGTGTTGAGTGTTTGTGTGTGTGTGTGTGTGTGTGTGTGTATGTGTGTGTGTGTTTGGGTACCTGTTTGCATTTGCAGTGTATGTTTATGTTTGTGTTGAGGTTTGAAAAATATATGAGTGAAAAAAATAACAAAACTATGTAAAATTAAGTAAATTAAACAAGATTTTCCTACAGCAGATCTTATTAAAACAATCATATTTGGGGCCTCTATTTATTTAAGTTTGCTGTTATCGATTTCTTTATCTGTCTCATCTCATCCTAAACATCAGTTTGAATACATTATAAATTCATTATAAATACTCAATTCTCAACTTCACCTAACTTTTAACTTCATCAGATGTGTCATAAAAAAGGTTCAATAGGTCACACATCCTTTGACCAGTTAGTGAACTCCTGCCTAAACGTTTGACAGAGTTAACACACGCAGGTGTGTCATAAAATGGTTAACATGGATGTCCTTTGATCGCTGAACATCTTAAAAAGATGATCTGTTTTGATCAATGAACTTTTTACCTAACTTTCTAACAACGTTTACGATGCCAGTCCCCCTCAAAAACTCATTAGATTGCAAATGATTCGCAACCCCCCAGAAACTTTAGATGTTTTACAACAGCCCTCTTGATTTGATATGGTCGCGTCAGTAATCGTACGTCCAGACATGCCGCGCCATTCTCACTGCGTGAGACGAAATATTTACATTCGGTCATAAATTCCTTGCGATCGATGGGCTGGATAAACAGATGGCCACTTAGACAGATGGGGGTGAACGCAAACAGGTGTCCAGTTACAGGTGGGTGGGAAGGCTGGGGTGGGGGGGTGTAATTTTATGATGTCAAATTTTGACATTTATTATACTATGGTCTCTCTAACATCTAAAGAAATTGTTAGCAGATATTAATCAGACAGCCAACTCTAATGACTGCTTGTTGACATATTTGCAACATTACTTATAGCAAACAATGTCTAATTGGGACCATCAATATAAACGGTTGCTGTTTATTCTTGTTTACCCAATTTAGGATTACAGTAGTATGAGAAGTTTTGACAAGCGATGGTAATATGGTTTCTTATTGTGTAAACATGGTAAACACTACATAATAACAATACAATACATAATAGTGAAATTGAATTTGGTAAATCAGTCTTTTAATATACAGTAACTACTACAATATCACCACTCTGCTTTTTGTCGGAAAACAAATGCAATCTTATACAATCACAGACTATCAATATCAACACCTCTCCCCTTGTAGGAGTTCATGTCTGTCTCTTCTGAATGACTCTGCATTCTGATTTTAAGCTCATTTATCTCAGTTTGCTTCGTCACAGCTGAAAAGGCATATGAATATTCAAGGAAGGGGATAAGTCATAGGAACAGCTGGCGTCGGAAATGGAAAGCGATTGCTAGACCCACGCTGTCAGTGATAAAACAAGAAAATATGTTGTGAGCACAGAGAAATTCATCCGAAATCCTTGTTCTGTGCAAACACAGATGTTTTTGAAAACATCAGATCTATGACAGTAAACATACTGAATCTCAGACTTTAAAAACTGTTGACAGTTCAGGCTCAAAAATCTGATTGGATGAGTCAAACGAGTTGAAACCGTTTGTTCTACATTATCACAGCTGCAGGGCCAATTTTTCCATTGGCTTTTGGAATTATTGCAGAAAATACACTCTATGACCAACAAAATCGTAAACATTTTATTCAACATGGTAATATTTATAACACAAATGTATGAATTGAAAGGTAAGCTATAAGCAAACTACATGGCTGCATGATTGCATCCTTTAATGTTTTAGTTTGAATAGAGTGTAAACACTCTAGCCACGTTTCCATTGCCCTTCAACATGTGCAAACTGAAATTGCGAATTGAAAATATGCCTAATGGAAACATGTCAATTTTGCAAAAATTCCCATATCGCAAAAAAAAATATGTCGCCTGGTTTCTCAGGCAATTCGAAAAAGGAACATATCGCAATATAATAATCGTAATATATATCGCATAACATCGGTTAATGCATACAGTGTCAATTCGCAATTGTTTTTTTATCAACATTTATAAAATATCACAAAAGTTTTGTGCAAATCTGTAATGGAAATTGGACTAGTGAAAGGGGCTCTGAAAGTGGACTAGTGAGTAGATAAGTTGCAGCAGCACTCTATATATACACACTATAAAGATCTACCTACTTTGAGATTTCATGCCTCACAAGTTGAAACTGAATCACAGCCTTGCATTCAGCATAAAACAGCACAAGTGTAAGTGTGATAATGCTTTTATACAAACAAATATACACAGGAAAAGTTATTATTGAATACAGCATATCGAATCATCACAGTACAAATGACTGACATAAAAAAAAATGTATCTGCTCATGTGTCATGAATGGTCCATTAAACATTCATCACATCACAATTACAACTTAGAAACTCATCAGTAAGAAAGTCCTATGAGATCTTAAGGGCAGTCCAAGACTTTTGCATTTGGTGCAAACTAGAGGTACTGGCTTCTTGTGAAACCTTTTTCTGTCTAGTTAAGATTTAAATCAGATATATCAAATATGTTCTTAATTAACAATTTATCTAGTCTGACCTACTCCTCAACAGTACTAACCACTGTGCTCTTCCCTTTGAATAGCAATAATTCATTGAATGAGTGTAACTGAATGTTTTCCTCTCTTTTTCATGATCTGCAAGGTTCAACAGAGACCACAGCGCATTATCAAGGGAAAAGCTCATCTGCCTCAGCCTTCAATGTGAATATATTGTTGCTATCATTGTCTTTCTTTGCCTCTGACATCTTTATGACCGTCACACACAGCTGCATTTTTTAGCCGAATAAGTGGATTTGAATATCTAATGGGAACTGACACTGTTATCTGTTATGCATCCAATCTAAGATGGCGCCGCAGATGGCAGCTACAGTGCTTTGCTCTTCAGTATTTGTACTGTTTTGTTTGTTTTTCCTGTTTTTTGTTTCTCAAACATGATCAGTTTTACCAGGGATGACCTGCTGAATATTCGGCAGAACACAACCACAAAATCTTTTATCCAATTTTGATTATTCTGACATTTTGCTGGACATTGTATTTGGCGGAGCCGTAGCTCTAGTCAAACACTTCAGGATGCCCAGACGGGGGAAGAGACACAGACACAGAACAACAACACCCAGACTCTGTTTTAATCATTCTAGGGGACTTTAATAAAGAAAATCTCTCCTGTGAACTGCCAAAATACAGACAGCACATCACATGTCCCACCAGAGACAGTAATATATTGGATCACTGTTACACAGCGATAAAGGACACATATCACTCTGTCCCACGAGCAGCTTTAGGACTCTCTGATCACTGTTTGGTTCATCTCATACCGACCTACAGGGAGAAACTTAAATCTGCAAAACCTGTATTAAGAACTGTTAAAAGATGGACTAATGAAACAGAGCGGGATTTACAAGCCTGTTTTGACCTCACTGATTGGACTGTTTTTGAAGCTGCTGCCACCGATCTGGACGAGCTCACAGAGACTGTAACATCTTATATCAGTTTCTGTGAGGATATGTGCATTCCTACCAGGACTCATTTAACCTACAATAATGACAAACCATGGTTCACTGCAAAACTCAGACAGAAGATGCTTACAGAAAGGGGGATAAAGTCTTGTATAAACAGGCCAAATACACACTGGAAAAGGAGATCAGAGTGGGAAAGAGCAAGCTAAGGAAGGCAAGCTAAGGAACAAATTCTATTCCAGTGATTCTGCTTCAGTGTGGAAAGGTATGAAAGATATCACCAGTTACAAGACACCATCCCCCAGAGCTTTGGAGAATCAGCAACTGGCAGACGACCTGAACGAGTTCTATTGCAGGTTTGAAAAAACACCCCACACCCGCTCTGAACACCTCTCCACACAACCATTAACACCTCCAGCAACCCCCCTCTCCCCCACACCTACAATTCAGATCAGTGAAGATGACGTGTGCCAGGTCTTCAAAAAGAACAAAAGAAGGAAATCACCAGGCCCAGATGGTGTGTCACCAGCCTACCTAAAAATCTGTGCTGACCAGCTGGCCTCCATCTTCACACAGATCTTCAACAGGTCACTGGAGCTGTGCGAAGTCCCCTCACGCTTCAAACGCACCACCATCATCCCCATCCCAAAGAAACCCAAAATTACTGGACTTAATGACTACAGACCTGTGGCTCTAACGTCTGTGGCTCATGAAATCATTTGAAAGACTGACTTATCTGAAGGCCTGCACTGGACCCTTACTGGACCCCCTGCAGTTTGCCTACAGAGTGGATGATGCAGTCAACATGGGACTGCACTTCATCCTGCAGCATCTGGACAGACCAGGGACGTATGTGAGGATCCTGTTCGTAGACTTCAACTTTCAACGACTTTAACACCATCATCCCGGACACCCTTCAGAATAAACTGACACAGCTCTCCATCCCCACCTTCATCTGTCAGTGAATCACCAGCTTCCTGACAGACAGGCAGCAGCTAGTGAGGCTGGGAAAATTCTCATCCATCACCTGCACCATCAGCACTGGAGCTCCTCAGGGCTGCCTACTCTCCCCTCTGCTCTTCTCCCTCTACACCAACAACTGCACATCTAAAGACCCCTCTGTCAAGCTCCTGAAGATTGCAGATGACACCACACTGATCGGCCTCATCCAGGACGGTGACGAGTCTGCTTATAGACAGGAGGTTAAGGAGCTGTCTGTCTGGTGCAGTCTTAACAACCTGGAGCTTAACACACTCAAAACTGTGGAGATGATCGTGGACTTCAGAATAAACCCCCCTGCTCTCCCCCCTCTCACCATCATGAACAGCACTGTGACTGCAGTGGAGTCATTCAGATTCCTGAGCACCACAATTTCTCAGGACCTGAAGTGGGACAATCACATTGAGTCCATTGTGAAAAAGGCCCAGCAGAGGTTGTACTTCCTTCGCAAGTTCAACCTGCCACAGGACTTGCTGAAACAGTTCTACTCTGCTATCATTGAATCCATCCTCTGCACTTCAGTAACTGTCTGGTTCAGCTCAGCTACCAAATCTAACCTCAGAAGACTACGTAGGTTAGTCCGGACTGCTCAGCGAATCATTGGTACAACCCTTCCCACTCTCCAAGAACTGTACTTATCCAGAGTGAGAAAAAGGGCAAGCAAAATCACTCTGGACCCCTCACATCCAGCACACTCCCTCTTTGAACTGTTACCATTTGGTCAACGCTACATAGCTCTGAGAACCAGAGCGACCAGGCACAGAAACAGTTTCTTCCCTCAGGCAATCCATCTCATGAACACTTGACACTAAACGTGGAACACACAACACTATTATGCGTTATTTATTCACCACACATACTTTTTTTTCCATTTCAAATTTGCACATATCAGACCTGTACACACATAATTGTCTATATTATATATTGTGTTTTTGCTGTTTTGTACATTGCCTATTTGTATATTATCCTTTTATTATCTGTGTCCTGTCCTGTTGCTGTCTTTCTGTTGCACTGTGGAGCTTCTGTCACTATAAGAAATTCCTTGCATGTGTAAACATACCTGGCCAATAAAGCTCATTCTGATTCTGATTCTGATATTTAGTATATATAGTTTAGTCATGCTTGCTAGAGCAAGACTATTGCTTATTCGCACGTTAAGGAAGGACCTGAGCCATATATAAGCCAGACACAACAATATCATTGAGATTTGGGGTTGGCCAGTAAGCAGCCACCTGAACACCTCAGCAAATGTAACAATGTTGCAAGACACCAACCTACACCCAGTAAAACTCCCTAGCATTGTTACACAGGCAAGCCCAGCTCATATTTCCTTCATAATCTAGTTTTTATTTGTGTCCACCGGATCAGACTGGAATTTTCCCCGGTGAGTTGGTCTGAAGGGAAATATCATGAGCTTCTTATATATTTGAAATAAAATTATTTAAAACTTATTTTTCATGTTTTGAAGGTCTCTCTGGGATGGGAAGATCGGATAAGTTGCCACAGGTCTATAAGCAATGAAAAGTAAGAAATTAAAGCCAGGGCACTGAAGTCAACTTGACAGAAAGCCCACATTTAAACTCTAAGGAGGAACCAGTTCAAAATTCAATTATTATGCACCAGCTCTGAAACTCCCTCTCCATCATGAACTGCTGCTGCATACAGAGTTACACACAGAGGAAATTAAAATATTGCTCTCTGTGTGTGTGTGCGTGGAAGCTATTGACAGAAGGAGCTTGTGGCTTCAAATACTTATGGTGGGCATCACGATGCAGTATCAATAACTCATTAAAACTGCCCACACATATATTGACTATAATCTGCACTGAATATTTCAGAAAAATACAGTCGGTTTACACCAATTAAAAGACAATCTTATGAGAAAATGTAATAATATAATTCACCAAAAAAGTTAAATTTTAAGCCCCAAATTGACTACATTTCACATTTTCAGAAGAAAATTTGTGGTGTTTACCACAAAACAATCACTACAACAATGGTCTTTTGTAGATGGTTTGTTAGTGCATTGCCAAAAAAAAAAAAGAAAAAAGTTTTTAGCATGTTGCTCTGTAGTTGATAAGATGTTCTGAGTGATTCGGTGCATAATGAGTAGGATAAAAAATGTGTTTAGGCTTAATACTCCCTCTAGAGTATATGTTACAGTATACGCCCTAAAGTGCATGACGTAAATTCCATCTTCAGAATAGTAAAACTTTTCTAAAGTCCTAAGAATGACTCTATTTTTAAATTAAACTTGAAATAAAATTTCAAAATTAGCATAGCATGTTTTTTTCTAACCAAATGTAGTCTGTATGCACAGTTAAAAAATTATTGCACATGTGATAATTAGTTTGTCTGGCCTGGACCGTTTTTTACAGTTGGAAAAGAAACGGATAAGAAGAAACAACAAGTAACAAGCTGTATACAGCAACAACAATATATGCTAGCATTAATGGGTGCTACTGTGAGGGTGTTAATGTTAGTTTATTCACAACTCTAGTTTAAATGAGCGCTTATCTGTTTTTTTTTTCAGCCATAACTTCTAGAGAGAAATAGCAACTTAGTAGACAAAGAGAAAACTTTGGCTGCATATGCTAAGAGTTTACATCAAAATTGATGTAGTGTACTCTGGGCTTAAGTAGGCTATTAAGTAGACGTTTAATTATGAATGATACTTGATACTTCAAGCCATACGGCTTTCTAGTCATAGGTGGTTTTATGCTGGCTATGGAATGAAACTGATCTATTGTAGATCCAGAAAATGTATATATAGGTGAAGATGAGGAATATATGATGAGAAAACTCTTGAGTCCTATTCTTAAACGGACAGAGACGTCATCATTATCCGATACACCCAGGAACTCACACTGATCCATATGTATGACCGAAGGAGGGATTGTCAGCAGCAATATCCATCTGATCTATAGCACACCTCCCCCACAGTGTCAGCATGCGATAAGAAACGCTTGCGCTTTCAAAGTTTGTTTAGCCTGTTTTTTTCCACTGTACCACAGTGGGGAATGTTATTGTGTGTTTTTGGTTTACTCGAGCTGCAGTAAAAAAGCCCCAGGGGCTGCCTTATTCTTTTAGAAGAAAAAAAAGAAACATCTTCTCGCTGAAGATATTATACAGTGTTCATCCCTCAGTGCACGTTCTGCCTTCAACACTGAACACCTACGTAAAGCTGTTCAGCCCAGGGTTGTGCACCATTCAGAGGTGAGTTGAGAATGCCTTTGAAATCCCAATTCAACTCTTGAATTTTGGCTGAGGTAGACAAACAGTATGCTGGATTGTAATTTGAATTAGAAAGAAGCAGAATTAAAATTGAATGGCATTCAAATAAATTCATATAACTGCTCTGTATTTAATTTTCAGTCGGAACTAAACATATTGTCATACACACAACATTCCAGAAACGTTACACTAAAAAAAAAAGTGATGAAGGTTCATCAATCATACATGGTTTTTAGAGTATGAGATACTGAGTGTGAATTACTTAGAAATGCATATTAGACAGACAATATACCATCAAATGTTGTCTCAACTAGCCTAAAGGAGTGACTGAATAAACAGATTCATACTAAGCAATGTTTCTGATTTGCAGGCTCCCAGCATGCATTGCAGCATGAATAAATTGTGCATTTAGCGTTAGAGGCTTTTTGTTTTGTTTAGCTTTATTTATGGTGTTGTTGCTGTTTTGTTGTCACTCTTAGTTATATGTTGTGTGGTGATGTTAAGAGCTCGTCTTTTTTTACTAGATGTTTATTGACTGTGACTCTTATTGAGGTTTGTATGTAAGCATTGAAATTCAAGTGTGTCTGCTTAACTATTGCACATCTTTGCTTCACAATACAATACATTTCTTAAAGGATAATTCTGACTTCATTTACACCATTTACATGTTACCCTGAAGGACTTTATTTCTTCTGTAGAAAATACACACACACACACACATTGGGTTTCTATGTTTTATGGGGACATTTCATAGACATAATAGTATTTTATATTGCACAAACTGTATTTTCTACATTTTGTCCCCATTATGTAGGGTACACCTGAACCACACCCACACAAATACAGTTTTAGATCAGTTCCATTCTTTCTGTGGTGGTAATATTAGAGCTCAATTCTGTTTTCCTGGTTTCTGTGGGCAAATTCCAATTAGATGTAAGCATCCCTATGCCCTGCTGACTCCAAAAGGCAGAGGAGCTTGAATTGGTTAAAGGGACTTTGGAGGGAGCATGGCACTTGCATATCATAATGAAGCAGTTTGTGAGCATCACATGTACTCTTTACTAACATACTTGTGGAAGTGCACTTCATTAAGGGATCCAGATGTTCTTTTTCATTTGGATAGCATGCAAATGGAATCTTCTTCCGAAAGTTCCATTCAAGGGCACAAAAACACAGTTTGGAAATCCTCCTTTTTTAATGGGAGAAACAAAGCCTTTTGAAACTCTTAAGTAATTTAACAATTGGTTTGGAAAATGATTCACATTTCGAAACGCTTGAAGCTTAAAGATATGAAATTACACTTCTTACAAACCAATTGCACATTTTCATGAAATAAGCCTTCAAATTCATTTCAAATTCAAGTCATGAACACTTGTTCATTGGTTCATCAGATCAGTGCTATCAAGAGGTGAACCATCTTTGGAAACCAAAGTTCGAAGACAAAGCCCTGTTTGCTGAAATCACCTGGCTTGGTGAGTCTGAATCAAGCTCAGATTCAAAGCAAAAGATTCATAAATGTTTTAAAGCTTCGGTATTTCAGAAAGCATGCATCACTGCTGTGTTAGTGTGTTGAATTTCTTTGAATTATATTACAGTAAATTCCTCTTAATTCCTGCTATTAACCCCTCAACCGTCCCTCCCGAACCTATAACAAAAGTGTCCCTCGCAGGTCAAAATGACCCGAAGGCCTTCAACGTTACGCTTTTTTTTCAGTCCTGAATTTTTATTTTTTTTTCTAATTATGTAGGTTTTGTTATTATTTTTGCCGATTTTTTATTTTATTGTCCTTAAATTCCATATTTTTTAAGGCAAATTAACATATTTGCATACATTATTTCACCAAAAAAAAAAAAAAAAAAACAAAGACACAATTTCTACTTTAAACATCATTATTCATCAGGAACTAGGTCACTGAGTGTCTCTGAGTGAAAAATGACAAAAAAACTGCATTTATAGTTTCAGCCACTAGATGGGCCTATTGAACCCTATGGAGATTATCAACTGAGCTCAAAAAGTGAAATCTTGAAAACAACACCAACTTGAGGTTTCATTTAGCTTTCAGATATATATAAAAACATTTCAAAAACATTATTTTGTAAAAAATATTTATAAATATATACTGTATTTTAATCCAAACACATGCATATCCATACATTTTCATAAATATGTAATAAATATAAAAGATACATTTCAAAATATAAAAATTATATCAAATCATTGGTCTTCACATCATTACTTAAATTTAACTGTGAAAAAAACACTTGGGGACATTCTGCAGTCTCAGCCCTTCGTTTGAGTGTTAGATTTTGTATGGTAACCCCATACAACCCCCCCCCCCCCCCCACACACACACACACAGCATTTTTTTCATAAATTCTATGCTTTTTTGGCCAGGTCAAATTGACCCGCGAGGGACACTTTTGTTACTTTTTTTGTACACTCACTTAACATCTTCGAATCCACTGAAAAAATTTGTGTGTTCCCGGTGCAAGTGTGACAAAAGTCAAAAAGTCTTGGATCATAACGATCAATGCTTGATTTTTAAAAAAATTGTTGAAAATAATTTCTGTGTCGTTTTGACCCGAGGCATGGATGAGGGTTAAAATTCAAATTAGAATCAGCGTCATGTGTGGCGTGAGGCCAATTTAATTCAGATGCACATTCTTGAAAGGGAGCCATTTTTTGCATTTTACCTAACCTTGGTTCACACACTAGATTTCTAAATAGTACATAAATCCAACAGCAGCAAAAGCTGTTTCTGCAAAATAGAAACAATCAACACATTGGTCATTTTAAATAGCACTTGCCAGCATGCATCTGTTTATTGACATCAGGGAGATGTTGTGAAGCCTATCTGCATTTACTGCATACTGCTCGCAAATGTTCACTGTTTTCTAATGTGGAAGATTTTCTGTTCACTGGGATAATGTGATATCAGAGGAGGTCATTAGCAATGAAACATCATGCCACAAAATAACACAATTAAGATAATTAATACATTTAACAGCCTGATGCATTTCTTCTAGAGTGTTCTCTTCTAATCAATCACCTCAATTTTGCTCAGCCAAGCACTGTGAGCAGAACACATTAATGCATATATACAGCACAGTGCATTCAGATAGTATTCAGACCCCTTAATTTCTGTTGCAGCCTTATGCTAAAATGTTTACATTGTTGTTTTTTTCAGAAATTCCCATAATTGCATATAAAAACAGATTTGTTATAATTAAAATTAATAAAAAAGTGAAATATCAAATTGGTATAAGTATTTACTCCCTTAATTTATAGTAGGAGAAAATAAACCCTTATATAAGCCTTGTGTAGTTTGTAGCTAATTTGTTCTGAATGCACTTCCTTTTTGAGGACAACAGACTATATGCCCATATTAATGCCCCCCCCCCAGAGAGATTAAAACATTTGCTGTATATTTTAAAATACATAATAATTTTAATTATATAGCGCTTTGTAAAATACAGATTGTTTCTAAGCAGCTTCACATGATTATTTTTTTTTTGTTTAAGTCAGTTCAGTGTTCATTCAGTTCAGCTAATTTCAGCAAAATTCATCCAGTTTGAAAAAGAAAACAAACAAACAAACAAACAAACAAACAAACAGAAAACAGTTCTACAGAAGACAATAGTTCTAACATCCAGCTCAATCCAGTTAAAGTCAGTATTACTATAGTTAAATGAAACGAAAATTAAACCCATAAAAATATTACTTACTAAATAAAATAAATGTTATCTGTATATACTAATAATATTAACTACTAATATTAACATAAAAGCAGAACATTTTATATATATATAGTACTGTCAAACAATTAATCGCGATTAATCGCATCCAAAAATAAAAAGTTTACATAATGTGTGTGTACTGTTTATTTATTATGTATATATAAACATATATAAACAATATATACATTGAAAATATTTACATGTATATACATTTATATAATTATATTTCATATTATATAAACATATATTTAATATATAGACATAATATATTTTTCTTAAATATATACAAACCCGATTCCAAAAAAGTTGGGACACTGTACATCCATCCATCCATCCATCTTCTTCCGCTTATCCGGGACCGGGTCGCGGGGGCAGCAATCTAAGCAGAGATGCCCAGACTTCCCTCTCCCTAGACACTTCCTCCAGCTCTTCCGGGGGGACACCGAGGCGTTCCCAGGCCAGCCGGGAGACATAGTCTCTCCAGCGTGTCCTAGGTCTTCCCCGGGGTCTCCTCCCAGTTGGACGCGCCCGGAACACCTTCCCGGGAAGGCGTCCAGGAGGCATCCGGAACAGATGCCCGAGCCACCTCAGCTGACCCCTCTCAATGTGAAGGAGCAGCGGCTCTACTCTGAGCTCCTCCCGAGTGACCGAGCTTCTCACCCTATCTCTAAGGGATCGCCCAGCCACCCTGCGGAGAAAGCTCATTTCAGCCACCTGTATCCGGGATCTTGTCCTTTCGGTTGGACACTGTACAAATTACGAATAAAAAAGGAATGCAATAATTTACAAATCTCATAAACTTATATTTTATTCACAATAGAATATAGATAACATATCAAATGTTGAAAGTGAGACATTTTGAAATGTCATGCCAAATATTGGCTCATTTTGGATTTCATAAGAGCTACACATTCCAAAAAAGTTGGGACAGATAGCAATAAGAGGCCGGAAAAGTTAAATGTACATATAAGGAACAGCTGGAGGACCAATTTGCAACTTATTAGGTCAATTGGCAACATGATTTGGTATAAAAAGAGCCTCTCAGAGTGGCAGTGTCTCTCAGAAGTCAAGATGGCAAGAGGATCACGAATTCCCCCAATGCTGCGGCGAAAAATAGTGGAGCAATATCAGAAAGGAGTTTCTCAGAGAAAAATTGCAAAGAGTTTGAAGTTATCATCATCTACAGTGCATAATATCATCCAAAGATTCAGAGAATCTGGAGCAATCTCTGTGCGTAAGGGTCAAAGCCGGAAAACCATACTGGATGCCCGTGATCTTCGGGCCCTTAGACAGCAATGCATCACATACAGGAATGCTACTGTAATGGAAATCACAACATGGGCTCAGGAATACTTCCAGAAAACATTGTCGGTGAACACAATCCACCGTGCCATTCGCCGTTGCCGGCTAAAACTCTATAGGTTAAAAAAGAAGCCATATCTAAACATGATCCAGAAGCGCAGGCGTTTTCTCTGGGCCAAGGCTTATTTAAAATGGACTGTGGCAAAGTGGAAAACTGTTCTGTGGTCAGACGAATCAAAATTTGAAGTTCTTTTTTGAAAAATGGTACGCCTTGTCATCCAGACTAAAGAGGACAAGGACAACCCAAGTTGTTATCAGCGCTCAGTTCAGAAGCATGCATCTCTGATGGTATGGGGTTGCATGAGTGCATGTGGTTTGGGCAGCTTACACATCTGGAAAGGCACCATCAATGCTGAAAAGGTATATCCAAGTTCTAGAACCACATATGCTCCCATCCAGACGTTGTCTCTTTCAGGGAAGACCTTGCATTTTCCAACATGACGATGCCAGACCACATACTGCATCAATTACAACATCATGGCTGCGTAGGAGGAGGATCCGGGTACTGAAATGGCCAGCCTGCAGTCCAGATCTTTCACCCATAGAAAACATTTGGCGCACCATAAAGAGGAAGATGCGACAAAGAAGACCTAAGACAGTTGAGCAACTAGAAGCCTGTATTAGACAAGAATGGGACAACATTTCTATTCCTAAACTTGAGCAACTTGTCTCCTCAGTCCCCAGATGTTTGCAGACTGTTATAAAAAGAAGAGGGGATGCCACACAGTGGTAAACATGGCCTTGTCCCAACTTTTTTGAGATGTGTTGATGCCAAGGAAATTTAAATAAACTTATTTTTCCCTTAAAATGATACATTTTCTCAGTTTAAACATTTGATATGTCATCACCCGGTACTGTACATCTGTAAATAACCCATCACACCTTCATCTGTACATAGGACACATGCACATTTACAGTTCTGTCTATGGCCAAGTCTCTTTTCTGTATATTTTTATTTTTATTACTATTGTTATTCTTAATTATTGTATATTCTCTTCATTAGTGTTCTTTATCACCTTAATTATATGTTGTCTGCACTATGTTTGTACTTTCTGTACTGGTAGCTCATAACACCAAGACAAATTCCTTGTGTGTGCAAACACACTTGGCAATAAAGCTCTTTCTGATTCTGATTCTGATTCTATGTTGTATTCTGAATGAAATATTTAAATTTGAAACTTCCACATCATTGCATTCTGTTTTTATTCACAATTTGTACAGTGTCCCAACTTTTTTGGAATCGGGTTTGTACATGTATTTGTATATACATAATAAATATACACAGTACACACTCATACATTATGTAAATAAAAACTTTTATTTTGGATGCGATTAATCGTTTGACAGCACTATATTTATATATATACAGGTCCTTCTCAAAAAATTTGCATATTGTGATAAAGTTCCTTATTTTCTGTAATGTACTGATAAACATTAGACTTTCATATTTTTTAGAGTCATTACACACAACTGAAGTAGTTCAAGCCTTTTATTGTTTTAATATTGATGATTTTGGCATACAGCTCATGAAAACCCAAAATTCCTATCTCAAAAAATTAGCATATTTCATCCGACCAATAAAAGAAAAGTGTTTTTAATACAAAAAAAGTCAACCTTCAAATAATTATGTTCAGTTATGCACTCAATACTTGGTCGGGAATCCTTTTGCAGAAATGACTGCTTCAATGCGGCGTGGCATGGAGGCAATCAGCCTGTGGCACTGCTGATGTGTTATGGAGGCCCAGGATGCTTCGATAGCGGCCTTAAGCTCACCCAGAGTGTTGGGTCTTGCGTCTCTCAACTTTCTCTTCACAATATCCCACAGATTCTCTATGGGGTTCAGGTCAGGAGAGTTGGCAGGCCAATTGAGCACAGTAATACCATGGTCAGTAAACCATTTACCAGTGGTTTTGGCACAGTGAGCAGGTGCCAGGTCGTGCTGAAAAATGAAATCTTCATCTCCATAAAGCTTTTCAGCAGATGGAAGCATGAAGTGCTCCAAAATCTCCTGATAGCTAGCTGCATTGACCCTGCCCTTGATAAAACATAGTGGACCAACACCAGCATCACTGACTGTGGGTACTTGACACTGGACTTCAGGCATTTTGGCATTTCCCTCTCCCCAGTCTTCCTCCAGACTCTGGCACCTTGATTTCCGAATGACATGCAAAATTTGCTTTCATCCGAAAAAAGTACTTTGGACCACTGAGCAACAGTCCAGTGCTGCTTCTCTGTAGCCCAGGTCAGGCGCTTCTGCCGCTGTTTCTGGTTCAAAAGTGGCTTGACCTGGGGAATGCGACACCTGTAGCCCATTTCCTGCACACGCCTGTACACGGTGCCTCTGGATGTGTCTACTCCAGACTCAGTCCACTGCTTCCGCAGGTCCCCCAAGGTCTGGAATTGGTCCTTCTCCACAATCTTCCTCAGGGTCCGGTCACCTCTTCTCGTTGTGCTGCGTTTTCTGCCACACTTTTTCCTTCCCACAGACTTCCCACTGAGGTGCCTTGATACAGCACTCTGGGAACAGCCTATTCGTTCAGAAATTTATTTCTGTGTCTTACCCTCTTGCTTGAGGGTGTCAATGATGGCCTTCTGGACAGCAGTCAGGTCGGCAGTCTTACCCATGATTGCGGTTTTGAATAATGAACCAGGCTGGGAGTTTTTAAAAGCCTCAGGAATCTTTTGCAGGTGTTTAGAGTTAATTAGTTGATTCAGATGATTAGGTTAATAGCTCGTTTAGAGAACCTTTTCATGATATGCTAATTTTTTGAGATAGGAATTTTGGGTTTTCATGAGCTGTATGCCAAAATCATCAATATTAAAACAATAAAAGGCTTGAACTACTTCAGTTGTGTTGTAATGAATCTAAAATATATGAAAGTCTAATGTTTATCAGTACATTACAGAAAATAATGAACTTTATCACAATATGCTAATTTTTTGAGAAGGACCTGTATATCAGTGATACTAAAATAACACTGCTTCAAGTTGTGTTCTCATTCAATAGAGTAAGTGCAATCAATTTAATAATGCTGTGCTACTAAATATCAAGTGTCTTTTTTTAATCCCCAGTAATAGCAGCAGTATTAATTATTTTGCTGTATGGTGTTAGATAGCGTTCATTGTATTTATAGTCCCATTAGACATAGTGGTCTGCCTGTAGAGACTAAGATATATGGGTGTGCTGAGATCGATATCCAGAGACTGTCCATGCTATATGGCACTAGATTGAATTTCCATGCACAGAAAGCAGAATAAATAGAAAACTCAAAGAACTTTCAAAGCAAATTATAATTAAGAACACAGTTTATTCTAATTACTAGTCTTCATCTTTGTCTGGGAAAGTGTCCCAGTCTGCTCCTGTCTAATTATTGAGTGTTGACGAGGCAGCTGGAGCTGACATCCTTGTTAAGTACTCCAAACGAGAACAATTAGTGCTGTTCAAAGCATGCCTCATATGTTATACATGCCTCAAGATGTTCATCTGTTTATGCACCAGCTGACACGCAAATGTCGACACTTGATATCGCTTCATCTTTTTGTCAATGATGCTAGAGAGCTCAACTTTTCTTGCAAATTACTTGTGGTCTTTAAGAGTAGCTCCCCTTCATGCCAGGTTCACGCTGCATGATTTGCAAAGTCGTCGGTTCGATGCTCTTCTCACACTACATGACTGTCTGGGGTTCAATCTAGTTGCTTGTGTGCACACTTCACAATGGTTTGGCGACTAGATAACAATAAAAGAATATATATTAAGACTTACTGTATAATGCATGGATCAAATATAGTTACACATCAGAGGTTTTGCTTAAGACATAACTCATTATGTTTGTATGAATAGCTTACTTAAATACTGTAATTCTGTGTATATTTATCGGGATCACACTCTGACTAAAGCACTTTTATGTACACGATTCACATGTGAGTCAGCAGCAGAGTGAGAAGCGAGCAGAGGAAAGGTACTCCTCTCAGAATACGTACAAATACAGATCATTTTAGATGTTTATTTACTATTTGGAGCATTTGGATCATAAGAGGAGAGCTTAATGAACTCCTGAAACCTGAAATCTGACCAAATTTTTTTTAATTTTTTGCCTGTAGCTCAAGATTAGCTCATGCACATTCCAACTCATTTTGCCAGCATGGGTCACATATTATTCCAAGGTTGTCCAGTTGCCAGATTTTGAAACACATCCTAATCACAGAATTGACTCATCATACAAATTTCAACCCATTTGTGACCTCAACCTGGTAATCTACAGCCCTGTTGCGCAATTGATATTTGCACAGCTAGTAGACCCAGCAAGTTGAATCAAGCATCACTGGTAGAAATGGGACGAGAAGACTCAGGTGGTGCTTCAGCAAAAAAAAAAAAAAAAAAAAACTAAATTGTAAACAAGGTCTAGTAACTTCAATGCCTTACAATATCAACTTGCAATATCACTTCTTCTGTAGCTAAAATAAACTGCTGCAGAAAAATTCTACCAAAACGTACCTGGGTGCACTAGCAATTTTACCAATAAGTACATATCACTGCAGTTTCCAAAAGAGATGAACACTAGAGGCAGTAAAACTCCGACGTCTTTTATTCCTTTTCACACAAATTTACAGAGTTTCGATTAATAAAGCGCACTGTTCGCACAATGATTTGAAGAATATCGTGTTATGACTTCAATACAATATTATTATGCTGGGAAATTTGAAAATGTATGCTTTTGAACGTTAGCATCCCACATATCCAGCTTCATATTTATGGGCGGTAGGTTTGTTCGGTAGTTCACGGAGTACGGAGCCGTACTTGAGAGGTGAGGAGCTCCGGTTCAAATCCCACATAACTACATTTTGACAAAACAGTTCAAATGTGCATATTAGGAAGTTCAAATAGCATGGTTGCATCAACAAATGCGTTTTTATATCAGTTTTGCATTTGTAGGTTTAGGGCTGGGTTTGGTTTAGGGCATATTTCCAACACGATAGAGCATTCATTTTTAGCGATGGTCCCCGGATATTTAAATTCTGAACCGCCGCAATATGTACCTGGAGCAATGTAATAAAAACACAGCAATACGTAACTATATCAACATAATAAAAACATGCCAGGGTTTACGTATTAAACCCGTGTTTTAGCGCCACTCAGTGGACATTTCTCTTTGAAACGGTGGCGAAACGTGCAGTAAGGTGCGTAAAAATAGTCTCGCTAAAAAGTGCACCCAGGTACATTTATGCCATAAATTAGGTGCCATGCAAAATGTATTGAGTAATTGCTTTTTTCATCACAAATGTATTGGAGTAAAGAATACATTATTCTTATTCAAAGAATAAGAATACTCATTCAAAAATGTAGTAGAGTAAAAGTTGCTAATACAGTATATATAATAAATTACATACACTCAAATTCTTTAAACAACTGCGCTGCAAAAATGCAAATTTGTGAAAATGGTGACATGACATGTGTATGTATGTTCAGTCTATAGGTGTGTGCAGGCAAAGTGTAGTGTTTCTTTACAAATTGACATTGCAAAATGCAGCTTTTCATATTTTTAGTATAATTGTTGTTGTGTAAATATACCCTAAATTGAGGATAAATGACATTTGCTGACTTGGTATTTTGGAATATGTCTGAAAGTTTCTTATCTTAAATTCTCTTTTACCTGAGACAAAATAGCAGCGAGGAATGATTGTCTCCTGCAGGTGTCCGCTAAGACTGTTAAGGTGCTGGTGCAATTGCTCATAGCACTGCAGGCATGGAGAGACATGTTATTGATGGCCCTGTGTTGAGCTCTAAGGCTTTTCTAGATAGAAATTTGAGTGAAAATCCAGCTGGAAGGAAGTCATCATCCCTGAGCTGCAAAAATCCTCTTTTACACCGGTCCTCAAAAAAAAGTGTTGAAAAACTGCAGACTTGTCATGTTATTCTGTTCTTATTATTAAACATTACTGAAAGTAAGAATAGATGCTGTGCTACATAGAATAGACCATTTGTAAATGCATTTGTGTGTATCTGTGACTTTTGTATGTTAATGTTTTTTATGAGAATATAAATTAGTTATAATGTTACAATTTCACATGTCAGCATCAATACTTATTAATGATTTACATAATAATCAAATCCTACCGCTTTTATTGAAAATAAAATATTCTTTCACTCTATATGCATGTTTTTTTCTAAAATGCTTCAATAAAGAAAGCAAAAACTTATCACTATTAAACAAAACACTGAAAACTGAAATAACTTTTTCCCCAACAAAACCACAAAATTAAGCCAAGAAAGCCTTCATCAGAGCTGCCTGTCTCAGTAAAGTTTATATCATTTGTACAGTTTGTCCTCCTTTGCTACTTCCTTATATAACACAGCCAGCCCAAAGTCATGCAGACTTTGCTATCATTCAGTCATCCTATTTTCATTATTCATTTTCATGAACAATACATTCTCTCATAGTTGGCAACAGGGTCATGCCCTGTATAATATCTTAAATGCTACTGCAGAATAATTCATAAAGTAATGACTTTAACAACTGAAAGTAAAGTAAGTCATGCATAAAAAAATTCAACCCAAGCTACTGTACATACACACTGAAATTGGGTGATACGATCACAATTTACTACAGTATATTCAGAATTATATGAATTCCGAACTGTGATTAGGTTGAAATAGGGTTTATAGGGTTATAAGAATAGGATTTTCAAATCCAGGTAAAGTTTTGTTCTTAACAAATAATCAGTGGGTATAAAAAGTCTACACAAACCTGTTAAATCGGCAGTTTTTTGAGATGTGAATGAATCCAAGTAAAATTATGTCAGATCTTTTGCCCCTTTTATTTAATATTAAAACCAGCTAAATTCATGTTGAACGTACAATTCTACACAACCCTCAACTAATACTTGTTTGAAGCACCTTTTGATTTTAATAGAGCAGCCAGTCTTTTTGAATGGGAGTCTATCAGCTTAGCACATCTTGATCTGTCATTTTTTCCCCCACTCGTCCTTGCAAAAGAGCTCGTATTGATCATATTACTGTAAGATCTTCTGTGTACAGCATGTGCAAGTTATTCTACAAGTCTTTCAACTGGATTTAGATCTGGACTTTTCCTTGGGCCATTACAAAGCGTTCATCTTCTTCTGAAGCCACTGCTTTGTTGATCTGGATTTGTGTTTGAGGTTATTATTGTGCTAAAAGTTTAAATTTATTTTCATCTTTATATTTTTAATGGAGGCCTGCAGGTTTTTTTTTTTTTTTTACTACTAACCCAGTCCCAGTCCCAGCTGGAGGGAAGCAGAGCTATAGCATAATGCCTGCACCACCATGCTTTACTGTGGATATAATGCTGTTTTAGTGATAAGCAGTGGTGGTGTTTTTGTGTTACACATACTTTTTAAAGTTATGGGCCCCAAAGTCCAATTTTGTTACATTGGACCATAAAAATTGGCAAAATCTAGGTAGGCTAAGATATGAAGAATAACAGATATTGTTATCATATACAGCAAGTGTCTAGTTCACACCAGATGTTCCTGCAGCTTCTTTACTGTTGCTGTAATTTTCTTGGCAGCCTCCTTGAAAAGTTTCCATCTTGCTTTTACATCAGCCTTTGACAGGTGCCCTGTTCTTTTTAGTGTCTCATTGTCTCCTCCTTGTCCTCCACTTGATGATGGCATTCACGATAAGGCACATCTAATGTTTTGGAAATACTTCTATACCCTTCTCCTTATTGGTACCTCCTCACAATGAGATCCTGCATCTTTTGCAAGCTCTTTGCTCTTTCCCATTGCTTCAGCATTAAAATGAGCATGCTAAGAAAGTCCTACAGAAGAGGATTTTTTTTCAAGGTTAGTCACTTCAATGATGAGCGGAAGATTAAAATTCATTTTTAGTAAGAGTTTAATGTAATCAATTAATTCCAAACAGAGTATCAGTCCCATTATAAAAGGGTGTACACATTTATTTATTTGTTTGTTTTCCACTTAAAATTTATATTTCTTTGAATTTTGTTCATTTCAGTACTGCAATAAGGTGGAAAAAAAGATCTCACATGGTTTTACTTAGATGCATTTTTAGCATAAATTCTAATGGGAGTGTGTGGACTTTTACATTTTTTTTATACCCACCATATATCCATATGCTTCATATCTCCTGGCATAATCTATATCAATGCTTTATATCTCCTAGCAACAGTCTTTTCATGGCCTGCAGTGGCTTTAGGGGACCAAGCTGAAAGAAACCTTGATTTAATGGACATGTGATACAAATACATTTGATACATATTTATACATTTTAATGTATAATATTATTGTGTATATGTTTTTATGTTTTAAATACTGTCCTTTTTAGGCCAGAAGGTAGAGATTAATTGATACTTTTATATGTAAACACCACATTTGTTATTTATTTATTATGTACATTGAAGTTATTTATAGAATTAATACATTTTAAACGTAAATAATCTCAGCATGTATGTTGCATGAGCCTTCTTACATTTTCAGCAGTTCATAAGCATTGAGAACGATAATTAAAAAAAAAAAAATACTGACTTGTAGCATAAAATACAATAAATTTGCAGTTTATTGCAGAATGTTTAAATTCACAAGTATATTAATGTTTAAAGTCGAGTATAGCGAGGCCTACTCAATTTCTTAATTTGCTTGATCTTTAGGATTATGGCTAGTGTAGGTTTTAACAGTTCAGCTATTTTTATAGTTTTAAGTCACACTGACATTTTAATGCAATTTTAATGAAATCACACAGCCGTGTGGCTTCTACAGAAACATATATCAAAGCTAACAACATCAGAGCTCACGGTAGGTCTGTCAAAAAAGGTGTATGCATTATTGCTATAAATTGATTTCTCTATGGAAAAAAAATAATACTAATAACAATGGGATTCTTACCTCCACAACCCTTCTATCGAAGACACTATGTTTTTGCAAGGCAGTTAAGGGAGTTAAAATAAAGCCCACACCACATGATTGTGCCAGTATAGCTGAAATCCCCCTGTGCAATGCCTCAGTGTAATTGGAAGCAATCGTTCATCCATAAAGGTATTTCTGCATAACGATGAGCAGATGGTGTGCCACTTTGTGGTGAGGAAACTTAAGAATGCTCCAAGTCTAACAGGCAATTACACTCCTCCTATGCACAATTTACTCAGCCATAAGTAGCCCAGTCATGCTCCTCTGAGAGAGGTGAACGAGCCAATTTCACTTCAGATGCTCCAGCAATTAAAGGTGGAAACACTCTCAGATATGTGCTATCACACTCTCTGAGGGAGAATACAAGAAAGTG
The DNA here is from genome assembly GCF_936440315.1 of Barbus barbus. Lineage (NCBI taxonomy): Eukaryota > Metazoa > Chordata > Actinopteri > Cypriniformes > Cyprinidae > Barbus > Barbus barbus. Next base: position 9,939,331 of record NC_136732.1, on the reverse strand, counting down.
AAAGAAGCCAGGAGAACAAATAAAATAAAATAAATGAGGGACTGAGGAAGATGTTGAGGAAGTAAAAATAGTAAGTGAAAAGGATCATGAAATTGGAAGTTTTTTTTTTGCATGCATGCATGAACATTCTGTCATGGTTTATTCACACTCACGTTATTCCAAAACTCTAAGCTTGGCGATATGTGAGGACAAATTAATATATTTTTAATTAAACCTACAGTAAGAGATTTCTGTTCCTCACTGAATGTCCATCTCACCGAAACTTTCAGGATTCAAAAACTTCAGACAGATGATTTAATAGTTAAGAGATGTATTAAAAATCGTATTTTATAGTGACATATGTGAGCAAACTATGTTGTTAGAGTTTTTAACTTGTGAATAGGGACTGGATACTATCCCTGTGTCTATATTCTACAGCCTGGAACACAGAGGTGAATTCGAGAAATACATCCGATTCTGTTTCATTAAGGTATTTTTAACACAAATGCAGAACATAAAATAATTTTAAGTGGCAGAGGTGTAAAGTATTGGAGTAAATGTAACTAATTACTGTACTTGAGTATCTTCTTGGATACTTTGTAGTTTTACTGAGTATCAAAGATATTAGCAACTTTTCTCTCTACTTCACAACATTTTTGAATGAGTATCTGTACTCTTTACTCCACTACATTTAAAATGAGTGTTGCAGTTACACATTACATTTCACATGGCACCTAGCTTTTCTGCAGCAATTTATTTCTGCTACAAAAGATGTGATACTGCCTTCTACAGGGCACTGAAAGTACTATATCTTGTGCGTTTTGCCCTTAAGCCGAGTTCACACTGCACGATTGCACGACTGTATGAGGCAGCATTCAGTTGCTGGTGTGTTCACATCATCCGATTCTCTCAGATCACATCTTTGATTATTCACACTGCGTGATTGTCACTCGCGTGAACAAGCGCCGATTTGCCTCCAATTTCAGGCATTTTTTTCAGCGATTTAGAAAAACCTGTCGGCGAGTGAAAATCGGGGGTATAATCGTGCAGTGTGAACTCGACATAACTCACCCAAACTTGTCAGCAAGGCTACTTTACGTGAATGTGAGCTCCTCAGCAAGTAGTTGTGAATCACAGGTGTTTTAGATGACTGCAGCTGGCAATGAGGCCAAAACCAGCACATCCAGTGCAAGAAGACTTAGACTTTTTAATTTGTCTTAGACTTTTATGTCACTTCCTGTCTCCCGTGCAGGGCGGTTCTAGTAGCCTAATAGTGTAATTAATAGTGTAAATTAACTTTACATAAAAATCTGTCTTTTTACTTAATTACTAGATATGGGTGTCATATCATAAAATATTTTTAATACAACTGACTTTGTATTTAATGTGAATTTAATAAAAACATTGTAAGTTACTTATTAGCCTATAACACTTTCATTGTACAAAAAGAGAGCAAAGAACGTTTAGTATAAGTAAAATACTTAAGTACTGTTAAAATCAGATACTCTAAGACTTATACTCAAGTTGTTTTGGAATTGGTAACTTTTAACTTGTAGTAGAGTAACTTTCACTGTAAGGTATCTGTACTTTTACCCAAGTATGGTTTTCCGGTACTCTACACCTCTGTTAATACAGAAACCTTTTTTTATGCAATTGGAAACATTTGTGTAGCCATCATAATTTATCAGGTTGCATGAGAAGTTAACACATTATAAAGTTCAGAATAAGAAGCAAAGTCACACTGTGAGATGTATCCATAGTAGTGCTGTCAAACAATTAATCGCGATTAATCGCATCCAAAAAGTTTTTGTTTACATCTTATATATGTGTGTACTGTGTATATTTATTATGTATATATAAATACACACATACAGTATATATTTTGAAACTATTTACATGTATATACAATTATATATTTATATTATTTTATTTTATTCATAAATATGTTTAATATATAAACATAACATATTTTCTTAAATATAGGTGTCATGAATCATCTCCATGGACTTCCATCCGCTTGCCATCAGAGGTCGCTCTTCTGTTACATTTACTCTCACACTACACAGACTGTTATGTGTCACTCCGGACTACATTTACCATCATCCAATTCACTGATTACACACACACACACACACACACACACACACACACACAGCTGCATCCAATTAGACACGCTTTATAAACCATGGACTTCTTCTTTCGTATTGCCGACTATTGTTCTGTGTTTATCACTCACCTAGCGGTAGCTGCTTTACGAAGCCATTCTGAGTTTTCTTAATAAATAAACAGGATTAAACTAGATTTAGACTGAGTCATTCGAGTCTTGATCTTAACCTGTGAATCTCACTTGTCCGATCTCTGCCTGCTCTGAAGTTTATAGTCTGCCTTGGATCTCTCTCTCATCTTGTCGTTTGAACTCTGTTTGCCCTGACTGGATTATTATCGTGTACCTGGATTATCTCTCTTTGTTTTGCCCCCCTGGAATATGTTTCCCGCTGATCGACCCCGTCTATTCTGCTGTCCAAAGGCAAAGTGCAGTAACTACACATCTGATCAAAATTGAGTCAAGTCCTAAAACGGGCTTTGTGACTTCTGTTCTGTATTGTGACAAAGTCTCCTGGCTCAGTTTTGTCCCATTTCAGAGAAACGAGAGTGTCAAAATTGCAGTAACTACAACATCCAAGCTAATACCAAGGCAAATGCAGTAAGTGAAGTTACTGCGCTCTGGCTTTGTTTTCCCGGCTTTTCCCGGCGGTCTGCCTTAGTATTCCACGGCCAAATGATGGTTGAACTCGCGTTAAAACGCAAATATCCAAAGACGGGTAGGGAAGATGGCAAAATATGAACTCCTAGCAAGGCAAATGACAGCTTTATAATCAGTTAACATTAACTAGCAGCCGCTAGCATTAGCAGATTAACAGCCGACATGCACTGCTCCATATCCACTCTGACGACGTAATGATAGTCTGATTTATAATGGCGTTGATGTTTGTTGATTCAGACATCTCTCCACGTTTCAGGCAGCTAATCCAATTGTAGTAACAGGGATTATTCCTTCAAAAGTTAACTGGCTCCGGTAAAGTTATATAATTCATCAAAGAACCGTTCTGTATGAAAGTTATACGGAACACAGTTTGTCCCATATTCATAGGCATACGCCATATGACTACCAGACCATGCAAATAACAAATTGTTAATTGATAAGAAATCATTATTTTTGCACAAATCACCCTTTATGACCAAGAAGAGTCCTCTGCCGCCTGGTCGCTCCTGCTTCACAGCGAGCGGGACTCGCGCTGACTGTAATTCCCATCACCGTCCGTGTTTTGATTTCGGCAAATCAGTTTGGGTGAATGCAAACAACGTGATTATCATGAGCACAACATCCAGCTAGGCAAGAAAACATGCAATCTACCAGAGGCAAGACTTCTTTCCCTATTTCACAGGCCAGTGGTTTGTGTGCAATGTGTGTGGCATTTTTTTGTATGGCATTAAAATTCCTTTTAGAATAATTGTACATATACGTTAAGCAAACAAATGAGATTTTTCTCTGAGAACCTTTTATACACCTCTTATACATATACCTAACCACAGACATGGAAATAATGTACAGGATGTTGTACAGTACAAATATTCTGAGCTGTCCCTTATTTTCCTATAAAGAATCAAAATTATTATCCCTTATTTTCCTTTATGGCATCCCTAGTTATATTGTTAGGCAAAGTTTAAATTGTGTGAATTTTTAACTACTGTTTTAACAACTTTTTTAAATAAAATGAGCAAAACACTCTTTGTGGAGAAAGGAGCATTGCGATAAGACGACCTTGAGGTTTACTACTGAGCAATTTTAACATTCACAACATGCAAATATTAATAAAACTATTAAAGTTATTAAAAACAATCAGCATGTAGTAAGAAACACAACAAGAAAGCAGGGTGAACACATTTAGTTTGTAGATACTGCTCTTTGCTTTTTTCAATAGTGTTTTAGTTGTGTAAGGTCATCCAAAGGCAAAGTGCAATATCTTCATTTTGGTGGTCAAAGGTCACATCAGTGGTCATGGCTTACATCTATAAAATATTTAATCCTAAGAAGGCTTTAAATGACTGCATTGCCACTAATCTACCCACAACATGTTTGTCTGGCTGATGTGAAAACTTTAAAGGCATTTTTCTCAGTTTCAGTGTTTGCGTAGTTACTGCACTTTGGCTTTGTAGAGCAATATTTACTGGACTACTCTTGTGTCTTGCCCGTGCATTACCTGTGTGCTGTTGTTTGACCCCACTTGTGGTTTTACTATGTCTGTGAATAAAAGCTTGCATATGGATCCGCACACCTCTCATCTCATTCACCCTGTTACAGAATACTCTGCCACACAAGCACCCAGCAGTTTTTCCAAGGAACATTGGCCAGGTATGGCCACGGTGAGGATTTTGTTATCCCTTGAACAAGGCCCGCGATCGCTGGAGAACAAATTTTTAGCCATCACATATTATTCTGATCTACCGGACTGTGTTCTGATAGAGTTTTTGTCTGATGGCATTAATCAACCTCTACGATCTGAGCTTAGATGTGAGGGTCCGCGTTCATCACTCGCTCAGTTAATGGATTATGCCTTGTTGACTGTTGGCTCTTTGTTTACTGTGGGTGTCACGGAGGAAGGCAATCTCACTCCAAACTCCAAAAGACCCTGTCCTGATTCACTATCCAGCACAGGTACAACACCATCCACATCACCTAAACCGCCATGCTGCACAGAGGTAAGTGACATTCTACTCTCCATTGAAAATAAAATTTCCGGACTTAATGCAAGGATCACGCTAATATAAGTAATACACAAAGACTTTCAAGAACTACGGCACAGCTTAGAATTCAGCCAAGAACAGATAGACACTCTCACCAAAGAAAATAATTTTTTAAAGGACTCCGTTCACTCTCTTACCGCTCAACTCACCTCCGTTGTCACACAAAACAAAGCCATGAAAGAGAGCATTCTGGACTTACAATCGCTAAGCATGAGGGAACAATTTAGTTAATTCCGGAACAAACCCCAGAAGGCCCCCGAAAAATCAGTTAAGGACTTCATGATAAAACAGCTTAAATTACCATCTGAAACTGTACAGGATATCACTTTTTACCACGTGCATCGCATCAGATCCCAAAACAACAACAATCGCCCACGTCCAATCATCACAAAATTTGAACATTATAAACAAAAAGAACTGGTTCAGAGGCAAGGCAGACAACTCAAAGGCACAAACTACAGACTCAATGATCAATATCCAAAGGACATTCTCGAGCGTCGAAAACATCTCTTCCCAATCTGAAAACAAAGTCACTTAACAGTTTCGATTGATGTATAACACTTATTTGTGTGACCAAAATCAACAGAGTATTTTTAGTGTCTTTTGCACTTATCTTAAAAAAACTGAGCTGGTATCGCCGGCGATACAACCGACCCCAGAGGGTTAAAATCAGGATGCGAACTATGGGGGAGCTAGGGGGAGCTCGGCTCCCCTTAATAAGACATGGGCTCCCCTGAAAACGTGATTTGTGAAATTTTGGGGGGTCTCAAAAAATATTGACAATGTGTTATTTTGACATGCAATTTCAGTTTTGTGTAATGTGATTGTGGCGAGGGGGGCGTGGTTCAGCGGAGTCTGCAGCGGGAGATGAGCGGGGAGAAAGTAGGTCAAGTGCAAAATGATGAACACCTGTGTCTGATTGCAGTGATTGGCATGGAGAGACCGCTTAAGAAGCTTGGGGAGAGCTTCACTGGCAGAGAGAGAGACACGAGTTGGAGACTCGTGTGCTGTACTGCCCTGCATTCCAGGAAAAAGGCTGGAAACTGCGTATATCAGAAAGCTGCGCTTTTGAGAATTGTGCCATTGTGGTAACCTTTACTTTTGTGTTTTCTTTATTTTGGAATAAAAACCACACGAGCCTCCTACACCAACCTTGTCCTCTTCCTTCCTCAGCTACGAACTTTATCACACTGGTGCCGAAACCCGGGAAGGAAGAAGGAAAAGCCGCTGCCATCATGTCGTCCCCGTCGACTTCACCGTTTGCGGACGTCATCCATTCGCTCGTGGGGCTCCACCAGGAGCATCATCAAGTGCTACTGGACATGAGGGAGGACCAGGAACGTCGCTTCCGGACCCTCGTCCAGGCGCGGCAAGAGGACCGCGAGCTGTTCCGGAGCTGGATGTACCGGGAGGTTCGGGCCAGGGGAGCAACACCGGCCCCGGCCCTGCCCACCCACATGCCGTTGAACAAGATGGGCCCGCAGGACGATCCGGAGGCCTTCATTGACCTCTTTGAGAGGACGGCGGAGGCATGTGGGTGGCCTTCGGCGAACTGGCCTGTGCGTCTCATTCCGCTGCTGTCAGGCGAGGCCCAGATGGTGGCGCAACAGTTGCCAGTTCAGAATCTCCTGGTCTACAACGACCTCAAGAGAGCCATCCTCCAGCGGGTCGGCTTGAACCCAGAGCAACATCGTCAGCGCTTCCGATCGCTGGAGCTGGGGGAAAACAGCCGGCCCTTTGTGATGGCTCAACAGCTCCGGGACGCGTGTCGCAGATGGCTGTTGGCCGGGGGAGACGATGTCGACCTAATAGTAGATAGTAGAAACCTGGCTGAATGGCGACATACCAGACAGCGTGCTACATCTGCCTAACTACCAGCTGATCAGAGCAGATTGTGACATGGAATCAACGGGGAAATTGCGTGGCGGCGGGACGTGCTTTTACATCAATGAGAGGTGGTGTACAGATGTAACTGTGTTAAAGAAGATGTGTTGTTCCGATCTAGAAACGCTCTTCATTAACTGCAAGCCGTTCTATTCGCCGCGGGAGTTCTGCTCGTTCATTCTCGTGAGTGTCTACATTCCACCGCTAGCACACGTGAGCACAGCTTTACAGAAACTTGCTGATCTGATCACAGAGAGTGAGCAACAACACCCGGACTCTGTTATAATCATTCTCGGGGACTTTAATAAAGCAAATCTCTCCCGCGAACTGTCAAAATACAGACAGCACATCACATGTCCCACCAGAGACAGTAATATAGTGGATCACTGTTACACAACAATAAAGGATGCATATCACTCGGTTCCATGAGCAGCTTTAGGACTCTCTGATCATTGTTTGGTTCATCTTATTCCGTCCTACAGGCAGAAACTTAAGTCTGCAAAGCCTGTATTAAGATCTGTTAAAAGATGTACTAATGAAACAGAGCGGGATTTACAAGCCTGTTTCGACCTCACTGATTGGTCTGTTTTTGAAGCCGCTGCCACCGATTTGGACGAGCTCACAGAGACTGTAACATCTTATATCAGTTTCTGTGAGGATATGTGCATGCCTAACAGGACTCGTCTAATCTGCAACAATGACAAACCATGGTTCACTGCAAAACTTAGACAGCTCCATCAGGCCAAAGAAGATGCTTACAGAAAAGGGGATACAGTCTTGTACAAACAGGCCAAATACACACTGGAAAAGGAGATCAGAGCGGCAAAGAGGAATTATTCTGACAAGCTCAGGGAAAAATTATCTTCCAGTGATCCTGCTTCAGTGTGGATAGGAATAAAGTATATCACCAGTTACAAATCACCACCCCTCGGTACTGTGGAGAATCAACACCTGGCAGATGACTTGAACAAGTTCTTTTGTTGTTTTGAAAGATCACCCCACACCCACCCTGAACACCTCTCCACACAACCATTCACACCTCCAGCAACCCCTCTCTCCCCCACACCTACGATTCAAATCAGCGAAGAAGATGTGTGCCAGGTCTTCAGGAAAAACAAAAGAAGGAAAGCACCAGGCCCAGACGGTGTGTAACCAGCCTGTCTAAAAATCTGTGCTGATCAGCTGGCCCCCATCTTCACACAGATCTTCAACAGCTCACTGGAGCTTTGTGAAGTCCCCTCATGCTTCTAACGCTCCACCATCATCCCCGTCCCAAAGAAACCCAATATTACTGGACTTAATGACTACAGACCTGTGGCCCTAACGTCTGTAGCCATGAAATCATTTGAAAGACTGGTTTTGGTTTATCTGAAGGACATCACTGGACCCTTACTGGACCCCCTGCAGTTTGCCTACAGAGCAAACAGGTCTGTGGATGATGCAGTCAACATGGGACTGCACTTCACCCTGCAGCATCTGGACAGACCAGGGACTTATGTGAGGATCCTGTTTGTGGACTTCAGCTCCGCTTTTAACACCATCACCACGGAAACCCTTCAGAATAAACTAACCCAGCTCTCCGTCCCCACCTCCGTCTGCCAGTGGATCAACAGCTTCCTGACAGACAGACAGCAGTTAGTAAAGCTTGGTAAATTCACATCCAGCACTCGAACCATCAGCACTGGAGTTCCTCAGGGCTGCGTACTCTCCTCACTGCTCTTCTCCCTCTACACCAATGACTGCACATCTAAAGACCCCTCTGTCAAGCTCCTGAAGTTTGCAGACGACACCACACTGATCGGCCTCATCCAGGACGGTGACGAGTCTGCTTACAGACAGGAGGTTAAGGAGCTGGCTGTCTGGTGCAGTCTTAACAACCTGGAGCTTAACACACTCAAAACTGTGGAGATGATAGTGGACTTCAGGAGAAACCCCCCCTGCTCTCCCCCCACTCACCATCATGAACAGTACTGTGACTGCAGTGGAGTCATTCAGATTCCTGGGCACCACCATCTCCCAGGACCTGAAGTAGGAAGATTCACATAGACTCCATTGTCAGGAAGGCCCAGCAGAGGTTGTACTTTCTTCGCCAGCTGAGGAAGTTCAACCTGCCACAGGGGCTGCTGAAACAGTTCTACTCTGCCATCATTGAATCAATCCTCTGCACTTCAATAACTGTCTGGTTGAGCTTAGCTACCAAGTCTGACCTCAGAAGACTATGGAGGGTAGTCCGGACTGCTCAGCGAATCATTGGTACAACCCTCCCCACTCTGTACTTATCCAAAGTGAGCAAAAGGGCTGGTAAAATCACTCTGCACCCCTCACACCCAGAACACTCCCTCTTTGAACTGTTACCGTCTGGTCGATGCTACAGAGCTCTGTGCACCAGAACGACCAGACACAGGAACAGTTTCTTCCCTCAGGCTATCCATCTCATTCTGATTCTGATTCTGATTCTATATATATATATATATATATATATATATATATATATAAGGAGGCGAAAGGAAAATGAGACAAAAAAAAGAATTAAAGAAAATATAGAAATAAATAAATACACACACGGAAGGCGGGCATTCATCAAACCCGGAGCTAAACGAGCCGTTTGTGCCAGGCTGGGGAGAGAGGTATTGTAATAATGTAAATTATGAGAAAAATAATGTGATTTTTGAACCACCAAGCATGAGAGCATGTTCTAGTACACCCACAAAACAAAATCAAGACTTTGTAAAAGAGCATAATAGGACCCCTTTAAATATGAAAGTAAACCGCCAGTAGGTGGCAGAAAGTGACTGGCTGTATCCGAAATCGCCCCCTATACCCTCATTCACTATTCCCTACATTAGTCCACTCATACAGTTCACTTGAAGGAGTGAATGAAAACGAGTGAGTGAATTCGGACACTGAGTGCACAGGAAGGACTGCCACTTTTTCATAGTTTGCTTTCTGTTAAATAATCATTTGAAACGGGCAGCTCCAATAGTAAGATCGAAGGATTAATCTTGAACTCGGAACACGGAAATTATGTACAAACCCTAATAGTCAATTTACAATTAATTTGTACCTGTGATATATTACGGTGTATTACGCAGTATTACGCCGGGGACGAGCGCTTCTAAAATGAATGAATGGATGATTCCGCTGTGGGCGCCATCTTCTGGTGAGACGCGGGAATTCACTTGGTGCGCGACTCTCACAGCGCATTCTGCATTCTCTAGCCGTTGAGTGTACATCGGTTGTACACTCGTTTTTGCGGTGCATTGTGGGATTGAATGAGTGCACTCGAGAACATCCACTATGGTTTCGAACACCACTTAAAATGGGCGATTTCGGATACAGCCACTGTCTTAATGAGTGAGTCATTTAGGCATTCATTCAAACGATACGTTGAGACCGTTGATTCATTCAAGAATGAAGCAAGTGCCTGTCTTTATGAATTGACTACTGAATCATTGAATCATTGACATTGAATCAATGATTAATTCAGTAACAAAAGACGGCTGTGTTGCTCAAAGATGCTTCTTTGTTTGGAACTATTTTTGTTAACCAAATCGAGCAAAAAGGGTCAACATTGACAATATTGTACTAAAATGTATATTAACTACTCGTTTGAACTCTTGTATAAAATCGATGTCAAATTTGTAATCATGGTTTTCAGGGAAAACTTCAATCAAATCTACCTGTGTATGGAGGGTGTTAATGTCAAGCCCTGTTATAACGTGTTAACTCATGTAAAGGTTTAACAGAGTTTGTTAAAAAATAAATAATAATAATAACAATATATATATATATATATATATATTTAAATCTACGACTAAAAATACTTGTCATGATAATTAAACTTAATATTAGTCTCTAAAATGTAAAATTAACAACAGTGATATCTAAAATGAGGCAAATAACTAAATATACTCAATTTCTATATTCATATGGTCATTAATAACCAATATTGACATTCCAAATAATTATAACAAATTACATTTTTAAAATGTCCATTTAAAAAGCATGTGTGCCATTTTGTTCATGATTAACAGAAGAAAAACCTTAAAGGAACACTCCATTTTTTAAAAAAATAGGCTTATTTTACAACTCCCCTAGAGTTAAACAGTTGAGTTTTACCGTTTTGAATCCATTCAGCCGATCTCTGGGTCTGGCGGTTGCACTTTTAGCGTAGCTTAGCATAGATCATTGAATCAGATTAGACCATTAGCATCTCGCTCAAAAATGTCCAAAGAGTTTCCACAATTTACCTATTTAAAGCTTGACTCTTCTGCAGTTACTCTTTTTGATCCTGGGATTTTTAACGACCACAGAGAGTCAGGACCTTGGTTTAACATCTCATCCGAAGGACGGTGCTTTTTACAGTATAGTGTCCCCGTCACTATACTGGGGTGTTAGGACCCACACAGACCACAGGGTGAGCACCCCCTGCTGGGCTCACTAACACCTCTTCCAGCAGCAACCTAGTTTTTCCCAGGAGGTCTCCAATCCAGGTACTGACCAGGCTCAACCCTGGTACTGACCAGGTTTTAACCCCCCCCCCCTTACCGGTAATCACCTTATCAAATGTACGTTCCCTGAGGAATAAAATGGATGAATTAGCAGCTAAAATCAACTATCACAGAGACATTAGGCAAAGTCATCTGTTATGTTTTACAGAGACTTGGTTAAGAGAAGATATGCAAGACATTGCTTTAAATGGCTATACAATAATTAGAGCCGACAGAGACAACGTCGCATCTCGTAAGTCTGTGGGTGGAGGCTTGTGTGTACTACAGACTATGAATTTACTTCAGTATCTTTTAGACCTTTTTATTTGCCGTGGGAATTTGGACAGATTACTGTCATTTTAACATATGTCACAGGCCCGAATAACAAAGAAGTTGCTAACAAAATAACAGAGAGTTATAATGACGCCTTGACTCACTCATCTGATCAACCAATTTTTATTCTTGGAGATATGAATTTATGTGATCTATCAAGCTATTTGCCTACCCTTCATCAGTATGTGGACTGCCCCACTTGATTAACACACATATTGGATAAATGTTTTGTAAATATAGTTGATGGCTATAAAGCTGTGTGTCGCCCTCCTTTGGGGAGGTCAGATCATAATATTATACATCTGCTACCTAAATATCGAGCTGAGTTTAAACAAGAGTAACCAGTGACTAAAGAGATACAACTGTGGACAGATGAGAGCAAAGAAGAACTTAGAGACTGCTTTGAGGACACAGAGTGGCAATTGTTCTTTGATGCATGTGAAGATGTACATGAGACCATTGACACCATTACATCTTATATACGTTTTTGTGAAAGTAATTGTGTTAAGACTAAAACAATTCAAGTGTATTCAAATAATAGGTTATGGTTTACTAAAGATCTTAAAATGTGTTTAAATGAGAAAAAGGTTGACTTTTCAAATGGTGATAAGAAACTGGTTAGACACAAAAGGAAGGCATTTGGGGGTCTAATTAGGAAAGCTAAACTAGCATATAAGGATACAATTGAAAATAGGTTATAAACAGGCAATGCTAAGAAGGCATGGAACAAGCTTAATAGCATTATGGGAAGAGAGAAGAAGAAGAAACAGGTATATTCCTTACAAGGTGTACATTTTGTAGTAGATCTAAATGTTTTCTTTACTAGGTTTGATAGGTGGGATTGTACTACTGAATGTGAGAGATATGTTTTAATATGAGCCTAAACTTAAGGAGTATGAAATAGCAACCAGTCTTGCTAGCATTAAGCCAAATAAAGCATCTGGCCCAGACGGGCTAAAAGATTGTGCATTCCAACTTACTAGTGTCCTTACCCGATTGTTCCTGCTCCTGTTAAATTGTAGAGTGGTTCCAAATTCATGGAAAGAAAAAAAGATTGTTCCATTACCTAAAATATCTAATGCTAATCAGTTAAAAGACTTTAGACCGATAGCTCTAACATCCATGTCGGGTAAATGTATGGAACGAGTACTAACAAGACATATTTGGAATAATGTAGTGAAAGATTTGGACCCCCTTCAGTTTGCTTATAGGGGAAAGAGGAGCACCGATGAAGATTTGGTAGCTGAACACATCCAGACGACTAGAATTTATGTTAGGATTTTATTTATAGATTTTAGCTCAGCTTTTAATTCGATTCGGATTAATATTCTTTTGCAAAGATTAATTAATTTAGGAGTGAATGGTGATCTTATTTGGTGGATGAAAGATTTTCTTTTACATCGTCCTCAAAAGTAGTTGTTAATGATATGGTGTCAAAGACAATCATTGTAAATATATGAGTTCCACAAGGAACTATTTTATCACCCTTACTTTTCTCGTTGTATACAAATGAATTTAAGATCCAGGATTCATATTTTAATTTAATTAAATATGCGGACGATATGCCACATGTTGGCCAGTTGAGTAAAGCTGGAACAGAGGGAGATACGCTGTATTACATTTACATGAATTTGCTTTAAAATTGGTGTAAACTGAGTGTACTGGAGATAAATGTGAACAAAACCAAGGAATTGGTCATTAGTAGGAATAAATCAGATTTTATTGAAGAGATAGAACCTCTGATACTTGATGGACATCAAATAGACATAGTTGGAAGTTTTAAATATTTAGGAACGTTTATTGATAGTAAATTTACATTTGCTGGCAATGTGGAGTATGTTTTTAAAAAAGCAATGCAGAGATTACATCTTATTAGGAGGTTACAACATTTTGGAGTGAGTCAACATATTTTAGAGATGGTTTATAAGAATCTTGTTGAGAGTGTTGTATGTTTTAACATGACCATGTGGTATGGACTATTGCCAGTTAAAGAAAAGCAAAAACTGGCTCGTAGTTAAAACTGCTAGTGCAGTCGTAGGACAACCACAAAGACAATTGAATGAAATCTGTCAAACAAGAGTTAAACAAAAAGCACAGGTCATTACTGAAAATTGCTCTCATCCCTTGAATATTAAATTTCAGCTTTTACCATCAAAAAGACGTTTTAGGCAACCTCAAGTAAGGAAAAATGTGTACCAAATGTCATTTGTGCCAACTGTTGTTAGGATTTTAAATACTGGGATCTAAGTGTGAGAAGGGGGGATTGTTTTACTTGTGTGTTTTTTATTTATTTATATATGTATATATATATATTTTTTTTTTTTTCTTTTTTTTTTGGAGCAAGATGCTAATGGTCTAATCTGATTCAATGATCTATGCTAAGCTAAGATAAAAGTGCTACCGCCAGACCCGGAGATCGACTGAATGGATTCAAAAACGGTACAACTCAACTGTTTAACTCTTGGGGAGTTGTAAAATGAGCCTATTTTTTTTTTTAAAAAGTGGAGTGTTCCTAGCACAATTTTGCTAAAGCTGATGTGAGCATGTGTGGTGGTACAACTTTGCACATCCTGTACAGAGGTACAATTCTTGTTTATCTAAGGAAGATCAGCAGTACTTGTGTTTGACATATAGTGTGAATGACGAACACACGATGTTGTTTTTCTGCTAGTGTCAGTAACTTGTGAAGAAGATTCAGAAGAAAACGAGCTATTTAGGTTATGGCTATTTAGGAGATGTGGGGAAAACTCAACAATGTGGTTAGGTGCATGTTTGCACAAGCATGAGTCACTTTGGCTTGCTTCATTGCAACGTACTCACTGAAAAAAAAAAACAATTGTGGCGAAATACTATGGAAAAAGAAATGTAATTCCTACATTAATTTAGTCAGGCAAGAATAAAATAAAAGGAGTAAATTCTATATTACGACTCAATTTAAGCTTATAGAACTTAAAGTTTGAACCTATAAGTATATTTTACTTAGAATTGTTTTTTTTTTTTTTTGTTTACAATGATTTAAGTAAATATCAAAGTTACGATCCAGTTGTTTCCATCATGCACTGGGGCAGAAATTATTAATGAGGTTACATTTTTCACTGCTTTTGAGTTGTATTTTTTTGTTGTTGTTGTTAGGTTTAGTAACTTGCTGTTTTGTGTCATCTGGAGTTCATATTCTACTCAAAATGACCAATTCATACTTTAACACTATCCACTGATTGTTACCATCATTGTGTATTTGTGTGCCAAGTATATTGAGGTCTCTGTGTTCATTTGGCTAGTAACTATATTATCTTAAAAAACGGATCAGATTATGTTTGTTTGTTTGCTTGCTTACATGTTTGTAAGTGAAACAAAAATACTTTAATAGCATGATTTTTTTCTGTTTTAAATTGTTAGAGTAAAGTTTACAAACCGTGACAGAGTGAAATGTACTTGAGTATTGCAGAATTAACATCAAATAAATAAATAATAGAAGTAGAACCCACTCATCAAACTCTAACTGGCTATGTTATTTTAACTTATTTCCTTTGCTAATTTTACACAACTTAGTAAAGTAGATTTTACTTAATTTCATCCTTTACTTGAAAAATATGTGTGCAAAAACTTGCGAAAGAAAAAATAAGTAAATTTTACTTTTTTTTTTCAGTGTACTTTTTCCTCAATTACTTATCATTAAAATATTGTGACAAAAACACTCCACAAATCAGAAAAAGTTTTGTATACTTTTTGTAAATTGCAATGAAATCAAGAATCTGTGATTTGTTAATTCTCTTTAACTTGTATTTAATTGACAAAAGTACAAAGAGTTTTCACTGACCAACTCCAAAAAAAGGCAAAATAAAAGTGAAAATCAAAATAAAATATCAAAATAAATCGGCTTTCAAGCAGTCCACAAAAAGCAGGTGAATTGGGGATAAGTGAGAGTATCATGTTTGGGTAAAAAGGAGTGCATCTGTGATTGACATTTGAGCACTGACGGCATTGCGTAAGAAACCACCATGTGGATGTTAAATATAGCCACATGGGCTCAGAAGTTCTTCGAAAAACCACTGTCATTTAAGCCTATTTCACAAAGAGATTCCGGAAAATACACGGGTAATGTGTTCCAGGAATCATCCTGGCATTGTTTGATTTTGGTTCATTCACACTGCCAGTGATTTTTTGGAATCTGTGCGTGCGTTCACACACAACCCGTAAAGATCCCGTAAAGACACGTGACATTTCATGTGATGTGTATAATGCGCCACGCACCATTTCACTAAACTGGCAAACAATTTCAGCTTCAGCGCAGATAGCGAAGAGCTCCGATCACTGCTTCATTCCAGTTTACACATTTTTCGTTGTGTGAATGTTGATCTGCCTTCAAAACAGCCGGTAAAAGAATCGCACGATAACACGCGTCATCAACCTTTACGGCATTGCCGATAAATTAATGTCACATTTTCTTCTGCAATGTGTCATAAACTGTACTGAATAGAGCCATTTTGCCAATTTGCAGGATATTGTTTTAGTTATGTCCTGTTATTGTTATGGGTGATAGGTGAACAGTTGTAAGAATCTATGGTATTACATCGTTCACATTATGATTTTATCTTTTTATGTTTTTTGAGGACCCTTCGACTGATAGTGACTCCTGTTCACCATCTGATGGTACCAACAGTGACACCTGGACTGTCACCCATGAAGAGCCCAGTTTCATTGAGGCTGAGCTACGTCCCAGTACACCCTTGGCTGAGTCCACCATCTGTGGAGCTGAGTCCACAGCCATGAGAAAGGAGCCTTTGCAAAGCACATACATAAAGCCAAATACTCCAAGGCCTAATGGTAAGCGCAGGAAGATGCATGACGAATCCTCCAGCGAGGAGTCCACATACTTGATACGCACCATCGACAAAACTCTGGAAAAGTTGGCATCACAGGAAAACACCAATGATGCCATCTCAGCTTACTGCAGAAATTTAGAACACAGAATGCGGAATTTGCCACCACATGTACTGCCACATTTCCAGCATGAGGTTGACAATTGCATTTTCAGATACTGGGCCACAATCAAGCACTGGATGCATCTGCCAATCAGTATACACACCTGTAATATATCAAAAGTGTAAACAGATTTTTTTTAGCATATTGTAAGCTGCATTGTTAATGTTATGCACAGTTGTAATTTACATTATAGTTATTGCAGAATTCTATGTAGAGTTTAAAGTGTCTATTGATTTTTTCTTTCTTAAATTTTGAAAAAAATCTTGGAATTTGTAATGATTTTAGTATCTAAACAGATATTTTTTAATCATATTGTAAGCTCTATTGTAAATATGGCATGCACAGTTGTAATTTATATTATAGTTCTTGCAGAAATCTGTGTAGACTTTAAAGTATTGTTTGTGTTCATTTTATATTATTACCTTGTAGCAAATTGTTTGCCCATTGTACTGCACATTGGAAAATAAAACACATTTGACTTTGGGTAAAAGGTACTTGCATTCCCAATTCTTTATGTAAAAAAGGTCCCAAAACACAATGATGTAAAATCCTAACCTTTATTTAGCAATGTCACACCATCTTCATAAAAACGAAACCAAGGTTTTTATCAAAGACTGGAAACAAACAAGTTTGTCACATGCTTATATTTTGCCCCACTGAAAGGGAACTGCGCCAATGTCTAAATTAAAATACTGGCACAGTTTATCCCTAAGCTGTTTGGCGTGTGTTGTACTGTTGGTTGTGTGTGGCAGAGAGGCCTGCTGTAGGCCAGGGTCTTGTCTCCATCTTCCTGGAAGAGTGTCATGATCTAGTCCTTCCTAGATGATTGGACTGATAAGTTCTTTTAACCTGTTAAACTGAACAGGAAAAAGCAGAGCAAAATTTTTAAAATCAGAGGTTTCACCTAACTCGAGCTCTCGACACAGGTTCGGGAAAGCCCCTTGAGCCTGTCTATGGAGTATCCATGTTTTCACCCATTTAGTGCGCTTTCTCCGTATTTTTCACGGCCGCTTCTTCTTTTCCTCTTCAACAAGCAAAAGACCAAGGGCTGACAACGCCAGTGCCATTTGCAACGTGTCTGAAATTTTCGAAATATCAAGATTCCGTCTGTGGTCAGCGAGATTCTGATCTGATTTCAGGCACCTTTGTTTATGTTTTGTATTCCTTTAGCTCTTCCGGTTTTGAGTAACAAACACAGAATACTGCCACCTGCTGGTACGGAAAGGAATTTCTTCTTTACGCAGGCGCAGAGGGACGTGCTACTTGGCTGTCGGGTGTCGAGCGTCGGCTTGGTGTGTCAGGGCAACTTTGGACCCAGATGCTGCAGAAGTCGGCAGACGTTGGCCGACCCCGCAGTCTGCTTTCATCACCACTAGCTCGTCGGCGTTGGCTTGGTGTGTACAGGGCTTGAAAGCCATGATCAGTTACAAGACCCCTCCCCCCGGCACCGAGGCCAATCAACAACACAGAGTGAGTCTCCTGTCTCCTGTTGAAAATATCACACAATTTTGTATGAATCTTGCAATTCTGTCTTTATAACTCACAATTGACGTTTATATTACGCAATTCTGCCCGTTTATATCTCACAATTGACTTTTTCTTTCTCGCATTTGTGAGTTTATATCATGTGATAGCGATTTTTTTCTCAAAATTGCGACTTTGTTTCACAATTCTTACTTTTTTTCTCACAATTGCAACGTTTTATCCTGAAGTTCTGACTTTTTTCACAATTCTGAGAACAAAAAAGTCAGAATTGTGAGATAAAAAGACGCAACAACCTTATATTATTTTTTATTCAGTAACGAAAATGGGCTTCCATAAGTTGTTGGTATGTGTCCATGTATAAAAAAAAAAAAAAAAAAAAAAGACTTTGCAGTTTCTTTGAGGGATAGTTCACCCAAAAATGAAAATTATGCATCGCACAAAAAAAAATAAATAAAAACAGCTACTCTTTTTCGGCTACTCTCAGCAGTTTCTGAGTGAACTATCCCTTTAACTCCACCCAATGTTCCATTGCAACACACACACACACACCAGTTAAACTTCTCTATAAAAGAAGCTGAGCGCTTGAACTCATCACTGAGATCAACTTCTTGGTAATAAATTGACATGGCAATGCAGGTTGGTAGAGGCTACACTGCTCAGCAAGCAATAGTGTCCATGCCTGACCAAAGTATCAATGATGATATAATTTTCTCCACATTCAATCTTCACTTCTGTAACCCTTTCTGTCTTGGGTTTGGGGCCTTTTACAACTCAGTAAAGGTAAGCAATATAAATATATGCAATAATATAATTGTCCTGTTGCTTTACAAGTACCTTAACATATTTTATGTGTGTTAGGCCAGGGATAGCAGATTGCTTGGAGACTTCCCAAAGGCCCGGTCTTATGGCACCAAAGCTCGAAGCCTAAACATTGCTGCCATCATTATTGGTTCCATTGTTTTTCTTATCTTCATCATCATCATCGCTGTCAAGACATCAGCTTAAAATCATGCTTTGAATAATTTCTGATTTTTTTTCCTGTATTGGCTTTAATTGTCTTAATGCCTTTCATTAAAATACATCTGTTGAAACTTCACTTTGTTCTTGTTTGTTTGTCTCATAAATAGTGATAAAAAACTAAAAACAACAACAACAAAAAAAAAAAAATGGTGATGCTTTTTTCAGGATTCTTTGATGAATAAAAAGTTGAAAAAAGAACAAAAGTTTTTACTATCACTTAAAATATATATATATATATATATATATAAATAAAAATTTTACAGACGGTCTTTCTAAACTGTACCATAAAATGGTTAATAATAACGGAACCCTTTTTGGTGCCAAATAAAAACTTTTTTATAGGGTCCCATTAAGAACCATGCTCTGAAAATGCTACATAGGACCTTAATGGTGACTGCATCCCAAAAATCTAGTCAGCTGACTTTCTGCCATACTGCCTTGTCAGGCAGCGTTTTTGGACAAAGGCACCTCATGAAACTGATTTTGGACTGGCTTTTGTGGCAGTGTAGCGGCTTAATAATCAACAACAAAATAGAAGTTTTGATGTTAACTAAAGAAATATTCAATCACTATAATACTGATTTCTCACTAGAAATGCAAAAAGTTAGTCAAACTATACATTTACACACAAACTGACCACCAAACACAACTTTCAGACACCATCTTTAATTTTTAGCTCACCCATCACGGAACAGAACACACAGGATTGTGAGATATCAAAGGCAGTGAATGGTACCTCGATGCTGCCTTCATAAATTGATCAGATGAAGGTACCTCATGAGAGAGAAAGTTAAGCTAACTTTGCATTCGGACGTGCGTTGATGCTTTCCTACCTTGGAATGTGTCCTCGAAAGGCAGCATTTTTCAGCTTTTGGATGCAGCCGGTGTTAGCCTATTTAATAATAGATTATTTGTGTTAATATTAATATATTGTTATATTTATATCATTATAAATAGCTAGATATACATGTAATTTGTATTTTAAATATATTTGTATGTAATATATATATATATTTTTACCCCTTTGTCTGCCTGGTCTTGTTATATCATGTAGCCTCTATTAGGGTTTTATGTAATAAAAACAGTAACAACAACATATTTTGTCAATTTAGATACTTTTATTTTTTTTAATGACATGAAACTGTAGCAAAATTGACAGTGTTTTAACAACAGTTATTAGCAGAATATATTAACTAATGACAATGGACATTGGACAACAATACTTAAAGAAGTAAAATAGTGTAATGAAGACCAAATTCCAGTGATTTGTTTTATTTATTTATTTATTTTTTTAATTCTCTATGATGTGTATTTTGGTATGATTGAATGGCTGCTTCTCTGAGGTTGTGGGATGTGATGTTTCTGAAATGCACAATTGAGTTTAGTGCTACGATGTGTCTCCTTTATTTTGTTTATATAAAAAAACAATTGTTTTTAAAATGCAACAATGTTTTTTGCTAGTTTCAGACTGACACAGTTATCATTTTCATGTCCAGCAGGGCAAAACAAGGCTTATGTTACTTAGTATTTTTGTATAGTATTATATAAAAAATATAAAAAAAATTGTCAAATAAAGATGTATTTACTATATAAGCAAAATGACGTAAGATATTTTGTCTTGTTTCCAGTAGAAAAAAAAAAAAACTAAATTAAATGCATTTTGCCTAAAATACTGTATAGAGAACTTTAATAAGCAGCAGCTCAGATATGCTGCATGACGCATGGGAATCAGTGAGATTTATTCATGTGCAAAGTACGTACGGCTGAGTTTGATGAACACAGTCAACACAGTCTTAAAGGTTTTGAACAACATTAAAACGAGTAAATTATGACAGTTTTTTAACAGACTTTTAAAAGACAAGACACCACAGGTTTTACCTGTTAGTTTCACCAGATATCTCCATACTTCCCCAATTCACCGTGATGTTTGATTGACAGGCGATCTGACCAATTATAATGCCAAATCCGCCATCTGGACAAACAAATGAACCATGAAGTGCAGTCAGTAGATTATTGTCAATGGACTTGAGCTTGAACTGTGTATTGAAACCAGGTTCAACATTTTTATTTCATTTTGCTGACATTGGTTTTTTTCATCTATTTTCACTCAAAAGTGCTTATCAGTAAACAAATCAGAAAGTATCATCAAAGCTGCCAACAACCAGAAAAAAAAGTAATTTTCACCTATCAGAAAAAAAAAATCATATTTGAACAAAGCTCTTTAAAAATATTGATTTGACTAAAACTAAAATTCATCCATCTGTCCGTTTTCATAACCATCCATTCAACCACCTTCCTATCCCTCCAACTCTCCTTTTAATAAAAAGTGTTAGCTGAACTAATCACCTGAAATAGTCCAATATTAATGTCCCAGTATTTAACACAGTTACATTGGATATGTTATGTAATCAAGAGGAGGGTTCAATTGTGGATAAACAACAGTTTATTGAGAGAACAAACATAGTTACTAGAAAGGTGAAGCTCATGCACAGCGTGGATGGAACCGGGCGCAGGGATGCAATGGGCAGTCACAACCAGCCGATGAATCCTCCGAAGACAGGGCAGAGACCAGAAGACAGATCGGGAAACAGGAACACCGAGAAACAGGATCTGACAATGAGAGGAGCATGAGTAGATCTTAAATAGACCCAGTAATGATCCACATCTGGGACCAAGTGGCAACCTCCCCGTCTCTCTCTTGAAACCAACACGGAAGTGAGTTAGACTGCAATTCGTTGACTGGCCTCTTGAGTTTTCAACCTTGTGTAGTTTAATATCAATAACATACATTTATTTCAAGTTTTGTTGTGTAGGTTCAGGTTAATTTACCTCAATGGTAAGCTTGCTTGTCTCAAAATTCAAAATCAACCGCCGGCACCAATATCTTGTAGTATCCAAGACAACGTGATTCGCGTCGAGGTAGGTGGGCGTGGTTTCAGCACTAGGCACCTCAGCTCCACCCAGGTACCGCTTCTTTGCCCATTTTCGTTTATCCTGGAGTGACGCGCTGCCAAGATGGCGACGGTCGGCTACGCCCACTTTAGGCTTCAAAAACGGTCTTCAGAACTCTACGGGTGACGTCACGGACACTACGTCCATATTTTTTTACAGTCTATGGCTGGGACAGATCAGCCTGTGATCATGAGCTAGGACACACCCACTCACGCCACACACCACAGCAGACAAGCAAGGATGAGACAGTGATTCTATGAACCGTGACAGGATATTTACAGCTAAGGCACTTAGGTGCTTTTGTTCTCAGCAGGGTAGAGAAGTTTAATGCAATCACATTCAGCTGCCCACAGCTACAGTTCTCAATAGTGACGTTAATTTCCCTTCGTGTCTCTCAATATGACTATATACTCTAAAATACAGCTGAAATGTATTCAGATACAAATCTAATAACTTATTCATCAGTCTGATGTGCTGTTTCCTGTCAGCTCTTCTGTCAATTACAGCCCTGCAGTTTGATTATAAAGAAGATTGAATCCCCTAGAATGAGACTTATTGTGATAGTCCGTGGCCCTTCAAGGTGTCTGTAGAGACAGCAGAACTCTAAATTTGGTCACACATGACATCTAAGTCCTGCAAATCATCAAGTCATGTCCTTCCCAGTGGAGTCGTGCGGCAGCTGCAGTGAGTTTGTGTTAGGTGGACTTCCTCAAGTGTTCAGCGGCTGCACGGAGCTCAGTTTAATTGCTCTTTGCCTCCAGGAGAAGCTACAGAGCACACATTTGATTTGAGCGGAAATGAACGCAGCTCTTACGGCTTGTTTAACTTGTACGGATGAGTGTGGAATGAATTCCTCCACCTTGGGATGAAGCTTATATATCAGTGTGATTATTCTGCTGGATGCAAGGCAGAATGGAATAGAGTGAAATTTATGGTAGCTGTTAAACACACATTTGTTTCTGTGAAAAATCCATCCATCCATCCATTCTCCAAACCACTTGTCCTTTGTATTGGGTCATGGGCTGTGTAAAATCTTTTGCAACATATTGAGCAGAAAGTTCATGAAGTTATAAATTGCTTTAACTCTATATTTTTTCACTGTTTTTATATGCCAAATATTTACTGCTGTTTCCAAATATGACCATGTCCTTGACAGGATTTGTGAGGATTCATTTGAGGACATTTAGCTCACATAATGAACTGATTATGAAATCACACAAGATAAAATTTTGTGGATGATGTCTGCTTGTGTTTCTTTTGATGAACCCTTGAGGCAAATCATTAAAGTCGGTCATTCCGATAAGGTCTGACTCAATGACACAAGCATATTCAGTCGACCTTTGCTCATCTTCACAGTTTGTTATCCAAGGATGATGTGGATACAGGGAAATGGCAGTAAAGTATTGCATATCATGGTCTGTAGCACTAGGGATTTGTCTTAACAGGTTTAATTAAACTCTGAAATGAATTGGCTGTTTACTCCGGTTCTTATGAAGGTTAGAAGGACAGTTAGACAGAAGCATGCAGGCCTGGTCTATTAAATTAGTTTTATTGAACTTAATTAGAATACTAAATAATTCAGGTGCTAATACATAATGGATCTGAGTAAGATATGTTCTTTTTCCAGCATATTTGCCCAAAATATGAATGTTATTTAATGTAATTTAATGCTTATACAGGTATGTGTATATAGGTAACTGATTTGAAAAACTTTTATAAAGCTTATATATTCTGCATGGTAATGTACAATATAACACATTTATTGAGTGACAGATTGAATTTTTGTCATTTTTAAAGTATTTGTCACATGGCATTATTACCTAAAAGGAAACATGATAGATTCAGCTCTATCTCACAGCAATTCGTACATATTTTTCCAAATGGCTAATTCTTACATTTTCGTATGACCTCACTTGAACAAATTCATAAGATTTTTACTAAAATCGCACAATTTGTATGAATTTGTACGAATGACCTACACCTTACCCTGCCAAATCCTACCCGATACTGGGGTGTAGACAAATCGTACAAAATTGTATGAGTGAGGTCATACGAATTTGTACAAATTAGCCACCTCGTAAAATATGTATGAGATAGCGTTGGATGAATTTTATTTTTGGCCTTTAATTTAATATGACAATGTAGAGAGGACAGGAGGCGAAGTGAGAGAAGGGGACAGGATCGGGAAAGGTCTATGAGTCGGGACTTGAACTTGGGACGCCCGAAGCGCAACGGCACTGTATAGCGACACGCTGCCCACGAGGCTATCGGCATCCACGTGAGGTATGAAAATTAGCGAAAAACAAATAAAATAAAATGGTGATTTATGAAACTGTCACCGGATACTATAAAGATACACTTTTGCTAATGTAAAAATAAATAAATAAATAATTTTATGCATCACCCACTGTGAGTGTATATGATGTTACAAATTGACATTATAATAAAATAATAAATCTACTTCATTCAATAGCCTTTTTCCATTATTTGAATGAACACTTCAGCCAGAAATATTTGAAATTTGGACATTCATTCTAAATAAAGATAATCAACCTTATTTGACGAATGCATCAACTTGTCACATTCAGTAAAGCATCTACCTCTACTGAAATATAAGCTTGTATCCATAAAACCAACAGATCATGTCAATCTCCAAAAGGGCAAAAAAATCAAGTCTTCTGAAGTCACATGACAGCTTTGTGTGAGGAACCTCAAATAAATATTTCATATAATATGGCTTCAACTGACAAAGAAGATTGGCTCCCCCTGTGGAACCTATTTAAAGTCACAAGCCAACATGTACTGTATTTTCACTATATGCAAAAGTCATACACACCATTAGAAGCACATGTAAACAATATCTTCACAAATACTGGTTTAATGGATGCTGCTCTTGTGAATTACTGGCAAGACTTAACAAGAAATTTCCCGGCAGCATTAGCCTCAGCGCATGATAGGCAGCTCCAGCATGGTCTGGCAGGCCGAGATGACTGCAGTATGGAAGATAAAGGTTTATTGGAAGACATGAGGTTTCACATGGAATCATTGACTATTTGAAGTCAGAGCTCAGGGCTACAGATCTTCTCTGCCTTGAGCTCCTCACACTCTCATTTATTTATGTATCTATCCATTTTACCCTTGCAGAGATCCAAGAGCCCTATGTCACCTACAGAGAACTGAAATAAACAACCTGCTACTGCATCACAGACAGACACATAAAGACGGCAATGAAAACAGCAAGGGGCAAAGAAGGAGGCATGCAGCCGCTGCCTCCCAAATCTCTCACGATTCAATAGTTATGAAAACTGACACAACCATGTGCTTTAAAAAGACGGAAATATAATCTATTTTCTAACAAATGCTCAAGTAATTATTCAAGACTTTTTCCTTTCACAAAGCTAAGGCATCTTTCTTGTAATATGAATACGTCTCCGTTGGGTAGCTGCATAATTGGACCTAATGAAACATTCATACGGCAAACGTCATGTAGCATTTTAGAAATAGCGATGGAATACAAAAAATAAGCAAAGTGCAAAGCTGGAAACATAACTGTCATTCAGTTCAGTAGATAGCATGAAGTCAAGCTAAGTGATTATCATCTGAGAAATCAAAACATGCGTTTGCGGTTTAAAATAAGCAGGCCTGCAAACTGTCTTGATTATTATGGATTGAGCAATATAAGCTGTCAACACTACCAGTGATGCTCATAGTACAATGACTATTCAGAAACCTGGAATTCCAGAAAAAAAGACATTAACTGTTTTTTTTTTTTAATGAAGAAAAGCTTTGATGAGGAGAGAAGCTTGCAGCTCTTATGTGTCTCAGAGATGCACGAGTTTCTTTTCTCAGCAGGTTTCTTAGAGGATGCTGCTGAAGGCAAAGCTGCATCATCGCTATCATCACTGTTTTGCATGTTGTAGAAGTAAACATTGAATTCCACATATGAGTCAAAAGCTTTGAGGAATTCTACAATCATGCTATGGTCATGGGTTTGATTCCCAGGGAAAGCAAACACTGATCAAATGAAATGTGAACCATTTATTGTAATGTAAATTACTTTGGATAAAAGCATCTTCTAAATGCATAAATGGTATGGCATGACAAAAGTCCTGTTGTAGTATGACTAAACATATATCACGCTAAGATCAGCATTTTGGACTTCACTGCATATTAAATCATGTTATCAATTAAAAAAGAAAAAAATCCAGATCTAAAAATGTCTAAATCATGATTAGATAAGACACATTCTAATGTATTAAATGCCTACGCATGCTACATTCTACATTCATGCATGCTTTTGTACTTGGCAACCTTAAATTGCACATTAAGCTAATGCTGCCATTTCCCAAAAGCTTCAAAATGAAACCCATTCAAGTTTGCATTGTTTTGACATTGTTTTCATGACAATTAAGCATGATTGAGTGCACTCGGTATAGTGTGATTCACAAACAAATGACTGAATCAATTCTTCTTAGTGAATCAGAAACTTAACACGCAAGCAGTGTGCCTCAATTATAATATAAAATCTTGCGATCGTTCGACAAAATTGCTTTTATTTTTTTCTTATTAAACCTGTTATTATTTATATCATCCAAGTACATGAATAAATTAATGAAATTACTTGTCCTTTCTAAGCAGAAATAATAGACAAACACACTGATGCAAACTCAGAGAAATTTAGAATTTGTTGACATGTTTAGTAGACAATTGGTGCCCTGGATATAGATATTATGTTGTTTACTTATTTTTTTAAACAATACAGTAGCAACAGTGTTTGTTTATTCATGGACATGACTGTGTATGTCAGGCCATAAATCCATAAAAACTATGCATGGGTGCTTGCTTTGAAGTTGCCACCCCACATAGTCCTTATGCCACTTCTTTGTCAACCCAATAATCATTTCCCAGATCCACCACTAGACACATTTTTGTGAGATTCTCTCTCGTCTCAATAAATTATTAATTCCAATGTTTAATAGAAACATCAAAGAGAATACCACAGAGAGATTTGTGAGGGACAAAACTAGCAATATAACAATGCTCTCTTATATTTCACACATGTCCTGCTTGATAAGACTTGTGTCAAACCCCAGTTAAAAACCAGACGAAATGGCTCAAAACAAGTTGCATAAAAAGGGTAAAGGTTAATGGGCATAATGTTAGTAGACCTTCCTGTTGCAGAATTACAAGACTGATTGCCCTTTTTCAATGGTTAAGAGACTTCAAAACGAATGAACTGTCATTACGAGCAAAATAACATTTGGGAAATCAATGCAAAGGCCTTTTAGTAAAGCGCTCAAGATTTCTGGCCCTGTTAAGAAAGCTGTCATTATGGCAGTGGCAACAGTGGATCGATATGAAATAACAATATTGACGGAGGCCATAAACACAGAAAATGGCTCTGTTCAGAAAACCAAACTGCCATACTTCTACTCTTATATTTCTGCAGTATATAATATGTCTACAGTGCACAGTATATACTGAAATTATATTTTTCAGTATGAGTGGGTAACATTCATCAAAAAGTTGAGTCCACTTGACCATCCATTTCCATTGTGATGAATGAGATCATATCATGAGCTGTGATTATGACTCATCATTTGATCAGACTGCCAAACGTTAAGACATTTTAACACAAGTTGTCCAGAATGGTTCTGTTCACATAGTCAAACATTATTTTGAGTTTGGTTTAACATGCAGCTGTCGCTCTCTTAAATACTTGTACTGTATGTGAGCATAACCGTATTAAGCAGTCAAATAGAGGACTGACAACTGTATTATGCTGTTTGAATGAGGCTGTAGTGAAGTCATGTAAGAAAATTAGCATACTACGAGTACTTTTTCAAACATTTGTAGTTCTGTAGCTAATGTTTCACATAATATTTTTAAGGAATAGTGTGTAGTATACAGTGTAGACCTCCTTGTGAAAAGAACCATTTATGGTAAACTAAAGAGTGCTGAGTAGCAACTGATTACATGTAATCTGACAAATATGCAAGTTACTAAACTGTTAAATACTGTTTTCATCATATCCAGACTCACCTTTACTAACTATTGATTTTGCAAGTCGGAACAAAAATATATAAAACCTGGAAGACTTTGGGTGTGTAATATCTTTGCTGTTTTCATGTTTGTATCACACCCTTGGACTATCTGTTGTGTTTTCATCCCCCCATGTGCTCTGTGTGACCTAGTTTTCTGTCTATGTCTGATTAATTGTTAATTACCTTCAGTTGCCTGTGTATTTAGTTCAGTCTGTCCTGTGATCCCTTGTCCAGTCTACTTGGTCCCTACATGTGCATCCTGCCTGTCCATCCTGTGTTTGCCCTATTGTGGATTATTAAAAACTATTTGCATCTATCTTTGCCTTCTTTGTGCATTTATCTCACCATAGCTTGACAGTTTGTTCATATAATGCAGGAATGAGTGACACAAATAAATAGTTTTTGCCTTGAACATGGACACTGCTGCTGTAAATATATATATATATATATATATATATATATATATATATATATATATATATATATATATATATAATGCAGAATGTTTTAGCAGCCAAACATGAAATATCTACTTGACATATATCTAAGGAAGTTAATATTTTAATAATTTAATGCATTTTATGATGTTGATATAAAAAATTATTTTTTTTTTCACTTTGATTTTTTATATTAATATGGTGATGTTTAATGCTAAGTCTAAAACAATTGGATAAAAATTATTTTAAAGTAATCTAATAAGTAGTAAGTATACATTACCTAAAATTTGTCATCTACATTGTATTACTAACTACTCAGTAATGGACTATTTATAAGTAATCTACCCAGCTCTTTTTGTAATGATGGAGCTGCAATTTAGTAAAATTAAGTACTTTACTTGTGTTTTAGCAAGTTAGTCGTCACATCAAAACAAGTGTAATTCTCTAAAGCATATTTCACATTTTTAAACTTTTTTTTTTTTTTTACTTTTTAAGTGTACTTAGTCATGAAAGTGCACTCGATTCAAGCATACTACAAGTGTACTTTTAATACACTGCATTTTCACAAGGGCCTAAACCACACCATAATAATAAATTTGTATTCCATTATAAAAAGGCTAGCTAGATCACTAAACCTGTGAGAAATACAGCTAGATGTCTCATAAAATCTTTGTGACTAAAACATGTATCACCATCTGATGATATTTTGTTCACATTTTGGTGCTAAAATGACAGTAAACAGAATGCATCATATTTGTCAGTGTCAGAATGCGATGAGTTACGAGTGGTCGAGTGCTGTGACTGATTAGGTCAGAAATGAAAATGTGTTGAAGCTTGCATCACGATGTGAACTGTGTAACAGATTGACAGCAAACAAAAAGCGATTACTGTGTAACAGGACTGGAAAAAAGCAGGATCAAAGCAACATTAAACTGACTGGATGAAGTGAAATCTGCAGAAGAGTTTAGGGACGCCACTGCACAGATGGTTCCTTGACAGCCTGTCATGCACGCAAACATCACACAGCCCTTCAAATCACTCAGAGAGCGGGAACGGCATGGTGATAGTGCACACAACAATTAAAATGTCATCCGTTATTCACACTCATGTTTTCTGTTGACTGTCTATTGTTAAAAAGGATATATTTTGTAGTTTTTGAAACCTTTCTTTTCCAAGCTAAAAAAGTGGACTCATGAAACACAAATGACGTTTTTTGTGCATTTCACTCCTTTACGAAGCTATTGTATGATTTCAGAAGTCTTGAAATATTGTGCATAGTGCATTAACAGTATTTGTTTTGTACCTTATCAGAGTCTGATGGCCACCAGTTATGATATGGAAAAGAACAGCTGTTGTATTCTGAAAAACAACTCATTTTGTTGGAGTAGCATTATGATGAATAAAATTTCTTATGTCTTTAAGGATTATACTTGAGCTTGTTCTACTGATTTCACTGCACATGTACTCCCACTTTTATATGTAATTTAGCAGATGCAATCTTGTTCAAAGTAAAGGACATTCACAACAGCTTCACTTTTGAGTAACTGGTGTTTTAGTTAAGTGCCTTTTTCAAGAGCCCACTAGTGTTAACAGATCCTAGTCTCATTTTACACATTATCCCTTCTGGGATTGAAACCATTGACCTTCAGATTATTAGCCAAGATCTGTAGGATCTACCGTCACTGTGTTTTTCCCTCATGGTGACAGCAGTAATAATAGACCAAACAAAGTAATGTTTGCTGGTACTTTCCACAAATACGTTTTTTTATTTTTTATTATTACAGACATAAATCTCATCATTTTGTGGTTAAAATACACGCATGGAATGCATTTATTGATTCCTTTTTTTTTGGTTACCAGAATCAACGTTCCCTCGAGACAAACACACTAATACAAAACACCATTATGGTAAAACACACAAGATGTAATAAAAAAACCCTAATATACATAAATGATGAGAAAAAAATAAAATAAAAATAAGACGATGAAAAAACATTAAATGTGAGCATTAAATTCAATAAATGTCAATTTGTGATTTTTCACTGTAAATTATAAGATGACTTGCTCTTTTTCACTTTCAAAAAGTGTACATGTAACAGTATTTTACTGTAAAATGGTATGAAATGTCCCATTATATCTAGCATAGTTTTTTGTTTGTTTGTTTTTTTCATATAGAGAACTTACTGTTAACCATCTAACTAGCTATTCTATTTTATTTTATTTTATTACAGTTACGATTTTATCATTTTAGTGTACATGTGGGAAACTATAAGCACAAAAGACCTAGCAAAGAGTTAGCACAGCATTTTATTTCCTTCTTTTTTATTATTGTCCAAAATGTAATATTTATCCTTCATCCAGTCTCACAGTATTACAGTCAAAACTGTAATAAGGTGAAAGTTAAAATGCTTTTTAAAGACAATATACAAGACATGTAGCCTGTGCATTTGTTTGAGTGGGGTTATGTGTGCAGGGGCTGAATTGGGCCTCCATTTAACAAATTTACCAAAAATTTGACACAATTAATTCCAGTTCCTGTATAATTCACTTTTTTTGACGTTTCTCTTATAGTGTAGCAGAATCAACTATATATCCCTAAGTCTCTATGATATCTTGGTCTCTATTTTGGTCATTCAGATGTAAATCATAAGCTTGGATGCTTAGAAAAGTAACAACACACCTCTCTTCGACAAGCCGTATGATTTGAGGCATCATTCATATTTGTGGAAAACAATGGGGTTAGAAGTTTGTTCAAATTACTAACTCTGAGTAATAATAGTGATGCTTGACTTAGCAAATGTCATCAGTGAGGCTGAATCTTCAAGTCTATCTTAATTTATCACGCAAAAGGCAAATCAGCCTCATTCTCACCCAGACTGAAATATGGAGACATATTTTACAACTGACAAATGAAAAATGGCCTCTAATTGATCTTTCTCTTATTATAATATATTATGCATGCGGCATCTTGATGTGAGCGATGCGACACAAATATTCTCCATTATTTATGAGGTAAATTTCAGGATTATGTAGCTGTGATCATCAGTGCTTTATGTGTCTCTGTGTTCATCTCTATTCATTACTGAGCTCACTGATTGATGAGCAGCTCTTCATGAAAGGTTCGTAGAGTCACTGAGGACTCACAGAGAGATGCTGTTAGGTTTTAAGATACTCGGGAGGATTTCATGTAAGAGCTCATGAAGAGCAAACGAGAGAAATTGTAACAAGTATAGCGGCTGCAGTTCCTCTTTATAGTTTTCTTTGGAAATGGGAATCACAACAAAGTTGGAGGATTGAAAGTTCTGCCTTACAGTTAAATAGCATTCTTAATTAAAGCGGTTGCGAACTGAGAGATCAAATTTTCCTTGATCTTTTGACATATCAATGTACTATAAAAACTGTAAGATTCAGAACTCAAAACTTTCTTGTTATTTCAAAAACAGCTTTTATTCAAAACCAAGCTGAAAAACGACTTGTTTTTGAATTTGTCACATTATAACATCATATTGCGATGAACGACTGCCTCTGCAGAAGAAAATCAATGGCTACTTCTACATTATTGCCTTTTTAGCCCTGCCCACTGATTTGCACATGTAGCAGGAAGAGAGGAAATACTAGTGGATGGGAAACAGGTCAATTTAGCTGAAAGGGAATTATTTTTGATTTTAAAGGGAATTTGGACAGAATCACTGTTTTATGGCTGATCAACCGAATCTGTCTGCAATTCACTGAACGAGCCAAAAAACATCAACTCTGCACTGGATATTAATTTCCAAAATGTAGTGAAAACACTATTAATCAGCACAGTAACAAGATCGGCAGTTTAAGACATTAACTTGTAAGCACAAAACACAAGATACTGCTCTTTTCAAAATAAATAATACTTTATTGGATAAATCTAAGACAATATAACTAACACATAAACATATGCACTCACATATTCACACAAGTTGCAGGAAGAGAGGAAGTGAGAAAAGAATAATCAATCACTTAATTAACCCTCGCACTGAGTTCCTCAGTGAGGTTCAAATTTAAAATTAAAAGCACCAGCTCAGCTAGAATCTGGAGTTACTTGTGTTGCTCGTTTAGGGGGTTCCCTTGTTGTCTTCATTGCAGAAAGGGGTTTCCCAAGGTTGCTGATTGGTTGGAAGCTCAGTGGTCGCTCGTAGAAGTCTTGGGCGTTGGCTGAAGATGCGGAGTTGTGGGCTGGTTTAAGTTTTGAGGCGGTCACAGACTCGAGTTGAACTCGGAGACACGGCGTTGCGGCAAAACTTAACTCAGAACACGAAACTCTCAACAGAAAAGAAAATAAATTAAAGTAGAAGCCAGCAAGAAGAGTGACGAGACTAGATGCCTCCTCATGGTTTTAGAGGAGCAGCTGGCATGTAAGCCAGAGCACTCTCAAAGAGCGCTAAAAAGCAGCGTCAAAACGCAGTGGCAAAAAGGCAAGAAAAGGCTGAAAAATCATGGCTAAGAGCCCTAATGTAAAAAGCTAAAACCACGGCTAAAAGTACAAAGCAAAAATCGATGACTAAAAGCTAAATTTGATTGTGTCCTGAGATTTTAACCCGGGCTGTTGGACACATCCCAAATGGCATCTTGACCAATTAGACATAGTCTAAGCTTGGGTTGTTGCTATGTTTCTCTTCCCAATACATAAATCAACACGTTATCTTATCGGTCACATGGTCCAAATTTTTCCGCTCTTGCAGAATATAATTTCGGACATGATTTCTAAAATCAGAATATAATACATTTTGCAAAGTATTGATTGATAGAAACGTTTAAAGCATGAATTTTCAAACTCATACATACCCAACATGAATATAATCCTATAAACTGTTCAATAGTTATTCAAAATACACACAAAATGAGTGATTCGAATATGAAAGTCAAATGTGTGGATTGCATGCATGATATGGAGATATGCATAGAAATGATTAGTTGCTCATATGTCCTTTTAAGATGATATTGGTGCATCTACACATGCAAAAGACCGTTTCTGTGCCATTCTATGACCATGAGAATGTGTTCTGAGGAACAAAGGTCAAAAGGGTTTAGAAGGAATTTCATTCTGGTCTTTGTCTGCTATTTGGGGAAAGTCAATCTGCGGAAGATCATGAATTCTATCATGAATTTACATGTGATGGTCATGCTGTGATTCTCTTTGACCATTAATCTTGGTTACTTTCCCCAAAATTGACAATCTCCTTCCTGAGTTGGGAATATAAATAAGTGTTCTTTTGTTTTAATTTTGTAAGCTGTTCTGTGAAAGAGTTGGTTGGTTAGGCTTGCTTCAGACTGGCTGCCGCTAGGATCTGATTTACGAACATCCTGTTGTCTTGTGCCTCTTTGTGGAATTTGTCTCTTTGGATTGTTCCAACACCAATCTAATTGAATCTTTAATTGTCTGATTCACTCTGAGACCCTACACTAGAGAGATGCAAACACAGGATTACTGCATCAGCATAACCAAAGATATATTTAGAGGATTACAGGATACTATTTACTGTATAAGCAGGTGCTCCTTAAGGATTTCCTGGCCAAAATGTTTTATAGGTATTACCGGTGTTTTACAGGGAGTTTACAGGTATGATTTAAACATCATAAATTACACATTCATTCATTGTTCATCATCAGGAGATCGAACCTATCTCTTGGCAAGTTAGCATGCCTGGCCATTGTTGAGCATCTGTAAACTCAGATTTTGTAGTGTTGCACACTGTCTGCACTAGTTGGGCCCATATGTGAATTTTTGCCCGATTGAGCATGTTGGTGTCAGTCAGTCGGTAAGAGAGATCACTTTAATTGGCTGTTCAACTTAGTGAACCAGTGCATGAGAAAAGTGATGAAAGCAATGACAAAGTCAAGAGGGGATACAGAACAGACTTTACATTTTCTTTTTACCTGAGTATTCCAGTAGGCAAATATTGTCGTACTATTTGTCTGGAATGAATAAATTGAAGACTAAGTGATCAACATCAAAATAGTAAACAATACAAACTTGTCCTCATTTTGCTTCCCATTTTGAATAACATATACAGACTACTGCCACCTACCAGTTATTTTCTCTCACACAGGAGCAGAACGTACATGTTAGTTGTCCATTGACTGTGTGTTTGAGGTGTGAAGAGCAACTTTTTGGCCCAGATGCATGCGACATTGAGGCGACAACAGAGTTGGCGTTGTTTGTTGCTAGTACTTTGATGTCGATTTGATGTGTCACGGCCTTTAAATGCCAAATGGTGCACAACTCATTGACTCACATGTTCAGCAGGTGACTGTGTAGAGAGCACCTCCTCTCTGCAGGAGATAATTTGTCAGTTGGGAGAGTTTCTCTGGGATTCTCCTCCAGGGATACTTGAACTGCCAAAGCCAAATCCGCTAGTGTTTGTGAGTAGATGCTTCAGCAGAGAATGTGTAAACCACCAAAGACCTGCTGCTAAACTGGCTTCTGATATTTCATTATGAATTCTAGGATAGTTTCACCCACCCACATCTTTCATCTAGACACTTGAGAGAATGAAAACAAAAGGACACAAACGCATAACAATATCATGCAGGGCTCTGTTAAAATTCATTTCTGAGTGCTGTATTATACTCAAACCCTTCCATTTTGATAAAAGACATGAGTAATATGAGCAGGAATGATCTGAAAAGTGGGGGACACATTATAAATCTCATCACTTTAAAAATGCCTAGTTTCTATGGATACATTTATATGAGATATCATTTGGAAGTTTAAAAAGTAAACTTTCCAGAAATGACAGTAAATTGAGCATTTCAGTAATATTTCAGTTAGGTCTAAAACATTGTTTCAATAATGTTGAAAATAAGAATGCTAGGGACAAAAAGTACAAAAAAGTAACTCAAAAGTAGTTCAATTAATGTTCAATTAAAAGATATGTAACACTATTGTTTAGGAACAAGTTCTCACTATTAATTAGTTGCTTTTAGCATACATATTACTAGCATACTAGCTGTTTATTGGTACTTATAAAGCACATCTTAATGCCTTATTCTGCATAAACAATTTTTTAGATACTACCACATTAATAAAGTTAACAACGACCTTACTATTAATAAGCAGCAAATTAGGAGTTTATTGAGGTAAAAGTTAGTTAACAGTGAAAATTGTACCTTCAAATAAAGTGTGTTCAAATTAATAAATAAAATTCATTTTAACTTACCAGGAGCTGACCACAGAGAATGAGTAAGGTACTGTCTGACACTGGGGACTGGAATAATGGCTGCTGAAAATTCAGCTTTACCAAATTGTAAAAAATATTTCACAATATTGCTGTTTTTACTGTATTTTGGTTAAATACAATGAAGCTTGTTATGTCATATTTGGCTATGCTGAAAATTTTATATTTATAGATGAGCACCAGTCTTCGCACTGCAATCATGCAAAAATAAATCTAATTAAAATATACCAATTACCCCCTAACAATGTGTGTGTAAGTGGGGAGGTTTAGTAATACCTACAAGTGCACATATCATGGTTGCTCCACCACTGAGTGCTACCATGGTTACATCAATTCATTACATGTGTGTTTGTTTGTCCATTCGTCTCATTTCCTGTCCTCGTCCCCCATCCGAGACCAGCTCAGCAGAGTGATGTGACTTATGACCGTGTATGTGGAGCGTGTATCTGCTCTCTTCATCTGCTGGATGCATTACAGATAACAAACACACATTCTGCTGCACAAGACTTATAACCGTGAGGAAGAGTCCGACACGCAGCAGGTCGCTTACTGGAGTGTGCTGCTCTCTGTTTATCTCACTCTCTCTGTCTCTGTCAGACTAAACATGCACACACATTGTAGAAAAGCTTGTTTCAGCAGAGAGGTCCGAATGCAGATCACACTGTGTAAGATTGCTGATTACTCCACAAAAACAGAGCAGTGTTTAGGGATGTCGTCAGCGCTGCAAAACAGCAAAGGCAGTTTCTGAATTGTTTTTGCCCTTGTCAACTCTGGAAGAAATCATTTCTCTTTGCTGTCATCTCAAATATATGTCCGTGGAATAAAACTACACTTTAACCAAATGTTACAGTTTTATTAAAGGAATGTTTCAAGTTCAGTAAATTAAATCAATCGCATTTGTGGCATAACGTTGTTTACAATTTAGACTGTGGTCACAGTCATGAAGTAACAACGGAAGTAAACTGGACCAAAATGGCAACGGATGCATCCAAAACATCCTCTTATAAGTAATTACTTTGAAACTGTTACAAAGAGTATTTTCTATAAATGTGTGTAATATGAATGTAATTTAGACGTGTTACATTCGTCATGTTGTCATTATCAGTTGAATCACTTTTCTACCATTCACAACATCTTTCCTGTGGCCTCATGGGATAGTAAAATGTCCATTGGAGGCACAATTCAGAATTTCAATTCATATCTAGATACTTTGCTTGTTGTTTTGTGAATACTTTCTTTTTTTATGAACATTCTGAAAGTTTTTATTATTCCTACTATATAGGGAGGTATGCATACAAATATGCATACATCAATTCTAAAACTTTATTAAAAATAAATTATTTTCATTAAAAATAAAAATAAAAACTGCCAGCCAGCCCCAGCATTTATGATCATTTTCACAAAAATTTGAATGGACCCCAGAATATTCTGTTGTATACATATCTGAACATATAATTAATAATCATATAATTAATAATCAACATATAATTAATAATCAAGCTGGCATCTAAACTCACAGACCTCGGCCTAAACTCCTCACTCTGTGACTGGATTCAAGACTTCCTCACCGGCAGACCTCAAGTGGTGAAAGTTGGCCAGTTCACCTCAAACTCCATCACTCTGAACATAGGAGCCCCACAGGGCTGTGTCCTGAGTCCCCTGCTCTACTCTCTCTACACGCATGACTGCGTGTCCTCTCACAGCTCCACATCTATTGTCAAATTCGCTGATGACACTGTGGTTCTGGGCCTCATCTCCAACAACGATGAGACCGCATACTTGGATGAGGTAGGGAGACTCACATCATGGTGCCAGGACAACTGTCTCTCTCTGAATGTGGGGAAAACTAAAGAGCTGATCATGGACTTTAGGAAGAGACAGCAGCAGCCCTACTCTCCTCTCGGGATCAGTGGGACCCCTGTGGAGAGGGTGAGTAGCTTTAAGTACCTCGGTGTAAACATCTCCGAGAACCTGACTTGGACTACACACATCCAAACACAGGTTAAGAAAGCCAGGCAAAGACTGTACCATCTGCGACAGCTGAGGAAATTCAGGGTCTCACCAGCAATCCTGAAAACTTTCTATTCAGGGACCATAGAAAGTGTATTGACTCAGTGCATCTCAGTGTGGTATGGAAACAGCTCCAATCAGGACTGCAGAGCACTACAGAGAGTTGTGCGCTTAGCTGAGCGCATCTCAGGGTCTGCTCTCCCCTCTCTGCAGGACATCTACCTCAAACACTGCAAAAATAGAGCTGTTAAAATCTTCAAGGACTCTAATCACCCTGGTAACCGTCTATTCACTTTGCTTCCATCTGGTAAGCGCTTCCGTAGCCTGATGGCAAAAACTGAGAGACTTAGGAGGAGCTTATTCCCCCAGGCCATCAGGCTCCTAAACTCTAACTCTGTGTCATAATATCACTTGACTCCATGTAATATCACCATATCAATAAGTTATTCATAATTTTTCTCCATGTAAATATCATATATCAATAAGCTATTCATAATTTTTCTCTACCTCATATTGCTGCTATTCAAATACCCTGTACAACTTTTTGCACATTATTTTTTGCACATTCCTCTCATTACTATTTGTCAACAACATACTGACCTGCACATTTATATTCATATTTTTTTATCTTATCTTATCTTATTTTATCTTATCTTTTATTTTATTTTATGTTTGTACTTCTTCTTAATATTTGTATTCTTTATAATTGCACTGTCCTTGGAGCGGACCTGACCTACATTTCACTGCTGGTTATACTCTGTATAATTGTGTATGTTACAAATAAAACTCTTGAATCTTGAATCTTGAATCTAATTGGAATCAAAATGATGATCAAACCATAGTCCATCAACACTGGCAAAACCCAGTCCTCTTTGATGATTGTGTTAGCTTAGGCCGGGCATACACTCTGATCTGATTTCCGTCTGATTTCTGAGTTATAACACTAATTTCTGAGTTGGGCATGCAGGGTACAGGGGGTAACAAGAGGCGATTAGCCTCCCCCGACCAATAATAGTATGAATTTCTGACATGTCGCAATTTGGTCCCCCCTTGTGAGGGTATCTTGCAATTGAAGCGGAGCTACGAACCGACTGACCTAAATTCTCAGTTTTTTCCTTCACTGTGCCTGTGTGAAAACCGAAACGAAACCATGGCGACATGGCGTGTGGTTTGGACGGAAGTGATGGAGGCTACAAAGTTCTGGGTTTGGGGGTCTCACATATTTCTTTAGTATAGTGTGAGCAGTCAAGGCGCAATTTTTTTAATCTTAAGGTTGGGTTAAACGTTTAACCTAACTGTTGGTTGAAAACAACTCAGCTGTTAAGTGTATGTTCCTGTTGAGTTCTTGTTTAGCCTTGTTTGGTTTTGTTCCAGTTCTCATTAGTTTATCATTCATTCTTATCACCTGTGTTAATTAATCTTCTTGTTTGCTCCTTTGTTCCCTGCCTTTATAAGTCCTCAGTTCTCCCCTAGTCTTTGTCTTGGATTGATGTTAATTTATTGTAATTTGTGTTTTGATGCTTATTAAAGACTCCTGTCGTTTACAACCTGATCTCCCACTGGTGGAGTTTGTGCGAGTGTTCAGCGGGCTCGCCGTGTGGATGGGGCTTCACAACGCCACCCTCAACTCCCTGTTCTGGATTGGGGTCAATTACCATCGCCCCGTGGACCTCCCAGAAGGGAGGGAAGGGATCCTCCGGTGTCTGGAGAGTGTCCAGCCTCTATCCAGAACCAGCCCGCCATCCAGTCCGTCCGCTATTCCACAGTTAAGTCTGTCAGCCGTCGCTCTCTCAAGCCCACCCTACGACGCGCATGTGCCTCTAGGAATACTCATCATTTAAGATGGGATGTCTTGGAGCCCAGAATGTGCCCCAGAGCTCTCTCCAGTGTCGGCTCCAGCCCCAGAGCTCGCTCCAGTGTCAGCTCCCGCCCCAGAGCCCGTTCTAGTATCGGCTCCAGCCCCAGAGCCCGCTCCAGGATGCTCTCCTTCGTCTCCTGAGTTTCCTTCATCTCTGCTGGTCCCGTTCAGCTCCCCATCATCTCCATCAACTCCATCATCTCCTATGTCTTTGCTGGTCCCGTCCAGCCATCCATCGTCTCCTACATCTCCGCTGGTCCCAGCCAGCTCCGCTCCTCCAGAGCGCCCACCAGAGCCCGCTCCTCTAGAGCACCCCCCTGAATTCCTAATTCACAACAAGAAAACATTTTTGGGAGGGCCATATAGCCATGCCATAGTGGCCGGGCCGAAGGCCAAGGCCACGGAGCCTGATCCGCCATGGCTCCCTGAGTCTCCTGATCCACCATGGCTCCTGGGTCTGCCTGATCCGCCCCGGGAGGCCTCCACTCTGTCCCTGTCCTGTACCAGCCTCCAGGGTGCCCAGACGCCTCCCTGATGGTACTGTCTGGGAGGGGGTGAACTGTTACGTGTATGTTCCTGTTGAGTTCCTGTTTTGCCTTATTTGGTTTTGTTCTGGTTCTCATAAGTTTATCATTCATTCTTATCACCTTTGTTAATTAATCTTCTTGTTTGCTTCTTGTTTCTTTCGTTTACTCCTCCGTTGGGCGATTATTTCTACAACCACGTAACCGTAACACAGCATGTGTCCTGTCCAATATTTACCCAGCACTGGGTTGTATTTAACCCAGCATTTTTTAGAGTGTACCAGGTTTACCAGTGATATGTTGCCATGACATTCAAATAATTTATGAATCTGTATAATTTTGCACAGTCAGTGTTTGCATGTGATCCAGCAACATTAGGCACATCTTAATTTTGGTACTATGCTAAGTATCTAAGCTGTTTTGTAGTACAAGTAGTGAGAATAGTGTATTTTCAAAATTTAAAGAACACGTCAAATACCTGGATATTGCACTTAATTAATAAACATAACAAACCACCATCTAAATGTCATACACTTGACTGAACCAATGAGTACAAAGTGTGTAGTTTAAATGCACAGTACCTCATTTATAACTGTGATCTTTCCTTTTTGAACTGCAGGACTTTTTTTAATGAAAGCAGTGAAGGTTTGTGAAATCAGTGGGTTCCAGTGTTGTTTGGACGTTCTTCATATCTTTATTTGCGTTCCACAAGAAAATCATTTAGGTTTGATACTACATGACGACAGAATTCTCCCTTTTGACTGAACTATCCCTTAAACTGTGGCAAAATCACTGTGTCCTCACCAGTCATGGTGCAATAAAGTTACGAGGAACAGAACATTTTACTGATGTAAGCCTATTAAAAAGATTTTCCTCATCACTTCGTCGAGCGTTCTTCATTTATTCTACAACCACACTTACCGTAACAGAATCTCAGACCAGTACCGTACTGAAAGATGGACTGCACCTACCCGCCTCCTGAAGAGGTACTTCTCCAGATATCGCAAGATGGCCGCTCCATTGAGGATTATGTGGAAGATTTTCTCCAGTTCGCCCACCGCGTACCATGGAATGATGGGACGCTGAAAGTAGTCTTCTAGAGCGGTTTAAATGATCACCTGTTCCTCCAGGCACCACCTGCCACTACCCCAGGCTCCCTGATGCAATTCCTGGAGTTTGTGCTGCACCTTGCAGGTTCATCTTTTATTGTGGAGAAGGTTCCTGCAGTCCAGCCACCGCGCGCGGCGATTAAGATTTATTCATTTATTCTACAACCACACGTACCGTAACAATTGACTGCTTGGTTTCTATTTCAGTGGTGTCATGCTGGGTAGCCATGAATTCTAACTGGCGCAGCATCCTTCTCCTCATAGCTGTGAATTAAACTTCTAATATGTCCTGGCTGTGATTGTAATTGTACCATGCATCATTTTATAGACAGTTAATATAGTGTGTCAATGGAAAAACATATTTTTGTCAGTGTAATGGTGCAGTTAGAGCATCTACCAACCTAAGCTAACTGTCAAAGCTAGCATGAGTTTACATGAATTTTAAAGTTTAGTCTTGGTTAAAGTGATTGAATCCTCAAAGGAGTGGAAAATCGGCACCAGCGGGATGTTCAAAATTAGTTTTGAAGGTGACATTTTGTTGGTGCAGGGTGAAAGTCTTGAGAAAAATGTTTCCTTATGAGAGTGTATTGGAACAGGTCACTTGTGAATAATAAATTCAGGAGAAATTGTTTGTAGTTGTATTAATATGCCTGAAACTGTGTGGCAGAACAGTTTTCCATCTCTGTGGTCCATTATCGCCTGAGAGCCGACCAGAGTTACCTGAGCCCAGATGACCTTGTGCTGAATGTGTTCAAAGCGCACCAGAGTAGAGCTGATAAGAGACCAATTTCCCATCCCCTGCTCGCTCTATCAATCATGTGTCATTGTGTGTGTGTGTGTGTGTGTGTGTGTGTGTGTGCATTCAGTCTCAAAGCTCTCACCAACACCATCTGCATCACCGACAAATAAGCAGAAAAAGGTAGACAATGTAAGTGACCCATGCATTATCCCATGAGTAAAGCTCAAAGCATGCTATTTTACGCTGACCTTTATGTCCTACAAATACAAAGTGTATGTGAAATGGGAGAGATCATGTGTCATCATTTACTCACCCCTCTGCTGAAGGTGTGTGTAGGTTCATGTATGGAACATCAAGATGCGTTGCACCAATTCTGACCCCAATAATACTGAATACAGAGTGAGACATTACCCAAATAAGTCAATATTAATTAGAACCTAAATATTATTGGTCCCAGTTTATATTAAGTGGCCTTAACTTCGATGTACTTACATGAAAAAATAAGGACAATGTACTTATTGTGTTCATGCTGTATTGCAAAACACTTTTGCTGCTATTGATGTAGGATACGGATAAGGTTAGGGAGAGGTTTGGTGGTATGGTAGGTAGGTTTAAGGGTGGGTTAAGGTGTAAAGGATGGGTCAGCAGTATAATTATAAATGTAATTACAGAAATTAATTACAGATGTGAATACATGCAGGTATTTTTAAAAATGTAAGTTCATTGTAAAAACATGTATGTACACAAGTGCATTGCATCAAATGATTACTTAAAAGTACATAGTAGTTGAGGCCACCTAATTCAAAGTGGGACCATACTATTTTGTATTGAGATTTGCATGTCATGTATTTAAACATAGCTATGATTATACATTTGTAATAACATTTATTATTATACATTTGTAATAACATATAAAATATTATTTAAAACAATGATTTGAAGTATACTTAAGTGAGCTGTGAAATATAGTCATGAAATTGTCTCTCGTTGTGTACACATTATTATACAGTATTAGGGTACACTTTACGTTAAGGTGTCCTTGTTACACTTCTGAGTAATATTATTAACTACATGTACTTATTATTTGGTTAGGTTAGGGTGAGCATTAGGGTTTGGATTAGATGTCCTTGCTTGTAATTATGCATAATATAGTGTTATTAGAATAGTAAGTACATGTCATTTTTAACAAGGACACCTTAAAATACCTTAAAACCTAATATTATATTATCTGCATAGCATTTTTTTTTTCAATATAGTTTCAAATGTACTTTTTGATTCAAAGTAGGTCCTACTTTATTATATGGCCTTAACTATTTACAGTACATAAAAAGTACAGTGTACTTATTGTGTTCATATTATATTGCAAAACACTTTTGCTGATATTGATGTGGGATACAGATAAGGTTAGGGACAGATTTTGTGGTATGGGTAGATTTAAGGGTGGGTTAAGGTGAAAGGGATGGATCAGCAGTGTAATTATTAATTTAATTAAATAAATTAATTACAGATGCAATTACATGCAGGTAAGTACAATGTAAAAGAAAAAAAAGAAAAATAAATGTATGTACACTATGAGTGCATTGTTCCTAATATAAAGTGGGACCTTCTATTGTTATTAATAGTCATGAAAAGCTTTTAAACAAACAAACAAACACAAAAAAAGAGAAAATCTAAAATCTAAATATAAACCATTTTAATATACTATCGACAAGTTTCTGCATATGTTGCATACTGCATGTGTGTGTTTGTATGGAGAAAGAAAGAAAGTGTGCTTTTCCTTTCATTTCTGCTCAAAACATGTTCAGTGCTCATTAATTCACTGTTCATACACCATGTACTCTCTCTTTGTGTGGAAGTGTGATGGAGGTGGTTATCTGGATCACATCCTCCAATTCTACAGTCTCATTAGCACAACACACTACTGTACGGCAACACCGATATTAATTCTGTATTAGAACATAACGTTCTCCTACTGTGTCCTATATTTTGGATTTCAGCAGCTCTGTATTTTTCTTTGGTTTTCCCTGTATAGTTTAGCTGAGACAGATCTATGGAAGCGCAGAACACATGAGGTGGAATAATAGCATGAAATTAAATTAATTTTGAACATTGTGTTTTAACACATCATACTGTATATATGTTGACAGTTATTCTCGCACACTCGCTTTAATTGTACACATGTCCTATGTATTTTCAAACA
This sequence comes from Barbus barbus, assembly GCF_936440315.1. Lineage (NCBI taxonomy): Eukaryota > Metazoa > Chordata > Actinopteri > Cypriniformes > Cyprinidae > Barbus > Barbus barbus. The sequence goes on along the minus strand of NC_136732.1, from coordinate 9,895,270 downwards.
CTATTTCAGTTCTATGAGAGTCAAATCAAGGTCCCACAAGGCCCTAGTAGTCAGCTAGGGCTGAATCCTCTGAGTGGCCCCAGGGACCCAATTGGATGGTGCAGATGACATAACCATAGCAACAATAAGCTGAATTACTGCTTTCCTTTAGGATCTGTATTGGACAGAACATTGACAGAAGTGCAGTGTTAGAGCTCCTGATATCAGAGCCAGCGGTACGGATATTTCTGTCTGTCACAGTCTTGCACTCTCACTCTCTTTCTGTGTCTCTCCGGGTCTTTGAGCACAAGCGTCATCACACCTGTAATTTGTCTTCCTGTCCAGAGGGTAATGGAAATGAGAGGGTCACCGGTAATGAAATGTCACTGAAACACAAGCTCCCTCAGCTGTACAGAGCCTCATTCAACAGGAGTAATGCATTAATGACGGTGCAAGAGTAATGCAAGATGGTGCATGACTGTAGCTGTGTTACAATTCAAACTGTATTCACTATTCCCTAAACAGTGAGCATGGGATATAATACTAAAAATGACTGACAGAGATAAATGTTGTTTGGTTTATTTACGATGTAAAATTATGGTTGAACCACTGATATCACATGGACTGTTTTACTGATGTCCTTGCTACCTTTCTGGGCCTTGAACATGCCAGTTGCATTGCTGTCTATGGAGGATCAGAAAGCTCTTGGATTTCATTAAAAATATCTGGGGACATACTGGATTTTTGGTGGGGGGAGTGTGTAGGGACTCCTAAAATATACCTTGTTTAATATGCTTTGTGTCAGAAATATTTATTTTGAAATATGATGCAACAACTATATGCTTGCATATATCCAATGAGAAAATGTGTTCAATACAGGTGTACTATTGCAAGCCAGTGACTGTCGAGCTTAAGGTTGTATCATAACGAGTCATGTAATGAGGAAGAAGGGAGGAGGAGCACCGCACATGGCAAACAGAAGCTGCATGTGAATTCGGTGTGTGTAAAAATCTGAGTCGTCATCATTTTGGAGACTGTACATTTTGTAATATAAGGCCCAAAGTGAAGGGGAACAACCCTTGTTTATTTTGGTTTATTTTCTTAAAGTATTTTTATTTTCTCTATTGTTTTATTCACAATCTTTTGAGTCACCCCGTGTGAGCTGATGGCTAGAGACATTCGCCTTCGTGAAAAGTAACTGCATCGATGGAGTTCGTGGTGGACTTGTGCTGAATTAGAATTAGGACTCGTCGTGTACCAGGGACTGTTCGAGACTAGAAGCAGTGAGGTTGTGCCGTGAGTGATTTCAATATTGCCTCATTGTCGTCGCAAGAATGTAAGTGGATTCATTTTCGTGACTCGTTGACTGTGAGCGATTACTTTGAATTCATCATCTGATTAATATGCACCAATGAACTGGACCCCAACGATAACGATCAATCTTACATTTGAACTGTTTGACTGACCTACGTACATTTGAACTGTTCGACTGACTCACATACAGTGCCCTCCAAAAGTATTGGAACAGTAAGGTGAAAACCAGAGAGGTGTCTATGGGTGAAAGATGAGCAATTGTGAAGCTGAGAGAAGATGACAAATCAATCAAACCATTGCACAAACACTGGCAATAGCAAGTACAACCATTTGGAATCTCCTGAGTAAGAAAGAAACCACTGGTGTACTAAGTAACAAACCTCAAACGGGTAGATCAAGGAAAACATCTGCAGTTGATGACAGAAACATTGTGACAGCTGTAAAGAAAGACCCTAAAACAACTGTTAGTGACATCAGCAACAAACTCCAGAGGGCAAGAGTGAAGGTATCACAATCTACTCTTTGCAGAAGACTTCATGAACAAAAGTATAGAGGCTACACCAGAAGATACAAACCACTCATTAGCAAGAAGAATAGGAGACGAGCCTCAAAAAATCTGGGACAAGGTTTTATGGACTGATTTTATGGACCAAAGTGATGGAAAGGCTAAAGTTTGGAGAAAGAAAGGGTCTGCTGATGATCCCAAACATACAAGCTCATCTGAAACACAGTGTAAACAGGTGTACATTATAGTACACATTACACAAGTAATGTAATAGCTTGGGCTTTCATCGCTTCTTCTGGGACAGTCTCATTAATCTTCATTAATGATGTAACACGTGATGGCAGCAGCAAAATTAACTCAGAAGTCTACAGAAATATTTTGTCTGACAATTTACAGAAAGATGCAACCAAACTGATTGGGAGATCCTTCATCATGCAGCAAGATAATGACCCAAAACATAGTGCCAAAACAACAAAGGAGTTCATCAGAGGCAAGAAGTGGAAGGTTTTAGACTGGCCAAGTCAATCTCCACACTTAAACCCTGTAGAGTATGCATTTTAGCTGCTAAAGAAGAGACTGAAAGGAATAACCCCCCAAAACTGAAAGAGGCGGCGGTGAAAGCCTGGAAAAGCATCACAAAAGAAGAATGCAAAAGTTTGGTGATGTCAATGGGTCACAGGCTTGATGCAGATATTGAAAGCAAAGGATTTGCAACTAAATATTAAGTCTTTTTCACTTTAATCTATGTTAATTCTATCTGTTCCAATATTTTTGGTAACTTGAAAAATGGGTGGGTTCAAACAAAAGGTGCTGTCTTCTAAGCTGTGTAACAGATCCAGATGAAAATACCCGTAAATAAAGGATCAAATGTTAATCTCTCATCTCATATTCATCCTTTGATGTCAATCCCAAATGTTTTCAGTCTACAGCAAAAATAAAGGAATTGGCCTCACGGTTCCAATACTTTTGGAGGGCACTGTATATTTGAGCTATGTGCATACAGTACTGAAAGACAGTGTATGATGTGAACTGCAAGTTTATTCAAGTGTATAACTGAGCTGGAAAGAGAGATTGTTGTTTTTCATTGTATTGCGTGGTTCTTGAGGAAACTGAGTGTTTTACCAGAATAGGGTTCTAAATGGACAATCTCAATTGAGTTATAGTATTCCAAAAATAGGAACAAAGCTAAGGTTAACAAGGAGAGTGTAATAAGTGTGAAAGAAAAATAACCATTCTTAGACTACAAAAGAGGTTTATTTATTTTATTTAAAAGAAAATAAGCAACTTGCATATCATCAGGGGGCATTGTTTACATGCTTTCTTTAAAAAGAAGGTTGTTATTGATTTCTTCATTTACTGTTTTCTTTAAGGAAAAAAGGGAGTTATTACATTAATGTAAAAATAATATTATTTTCCTCTCTAACATTTGTACTTTGGTATTTGATTGAGTCTGGAAAGTTAATTAATTTACGAAGTTACTGAATTCCTGTGAATTGCGAATAAGAATGGTTTAATTGATCTTTAGTAAAGGTGATTGTGTAATATTGGTACAGGAGAAAATATTCACCTACAATTTAGGTTTTTGTAAACACTAAAAGAAAAGAATACTGGCCTAATTCACCATCCAACTGCCGGGGATGCAGGATTTGTTAAGAAAAGGGTTACACACACACACATATATATATATATATATATACAGGTCCTTTTAAAAAAATTAGCATATTGTGATAAAGTTCATTATTTTCTGTAATGTACTGATAAACATTAGACTTTCATATATTTTAGATTCATTACAACACAACTGAAGTAGTTCAAGCCTTTTATTGTTTTAATATTGATGATTTTGGCATACAGCTCATGAAAACCCAAAATTCCTATCTAAAAAAATTTGCATATCATGAAAGGGTTCTCTAAACGAGCTATTAACCTAATCATCTGAATCAACTAATTAACTCTAAACACCTGCAAAAGATTCCTGAGGCTTTTAAAAACTCCCAGCCTGGTTCATTACTCAAAACCGCAATCATGGGTAAGACTGCCGACCTGACTGCTGTTCAGAAGGCCATCATTGACACCCTCAAGCAAGAGGGTAAGACACAGAAAGAAATTTCTGAACGAATAGGCTGTTCCCAGAGTGCTGTATCAAGGCACCTCAGTGGGAAGTCTGTGGGAAGGAAAAAGTGTGGCAGAAAACGCAGCACAACGAGAAGAGGTGACCGGACCCTGAGGAAGATTGTGGAGAAGGACCGATTCCAGACCTTGGGGGACCTGCGGAAGCAGTGGACTGAGTCTGGAGTACAAACATCCAGAGCCACCGTGTACAGGCGTGTGCAGGAAATGGGCTACAGGTGCCGCATTCCCCAGGTCAAGCCACTTTTGAACAGAGAAGCAGCACTGGACTGTTGCTCAGTGGTCCAAAGTACTTTTTTCGGATGAAAGCAAATTTTGCATGTCATTCGGAAATCAAGGTGCCAGAGTCTGGAGGAAGACTGGGGAGAGGGAAATGACAAAATGCCTGAAGTCCAGTGTCAAGTACCCACAGTCAGTGATGGTCTGGGGTGCCATGTCAGCTGCTGGTGTTGGTCCACTGTGTTTTATCAAGGGCAGGGTCAATGCAGCTAGCTATCAGGAGATTTTGGAGCACTTCATGCTTCCATCTGCTGAAAAGCTTTATGGAGATGAAGATTTCATTTTTCAGCACGACCTGGCACCTGCTCACAGTGCCAAAACCACTGGTAAATGGTTTACTGACCATGGTATTACTGTGCTCAATGCCTGCCAACTTTCCTGACCTGAACCCCATAGAGAATCTGTGGGATATTGTGAAGAGAAAGTTGAGAGACGCAAGACCCAACACTCTGGATGAGCTTAAGGCCGCTATCGAAGCATCCTGGGCCTCCATAACACATCAGCAGTGCCACAGGCTGATTGCCTCCATGCCACGCCGCATTGAAGCAGTCATTTCTGCAAAAGGATTCCCGACCAAGTATTGAGTGCATAACTGAACATAATTATTTGAAGGTTGACTTTTTTTGTATTAAAAACACTTTTCTTTTATTGGTCGGATGAAATATGCTAATTTTTTGAGATAGGAATTTGGGGTTTTCATGAGCTGTATGCCAAAATCATCAATATTAAAACAATAAAAGGCTTGAACTACTTCAGTTGTGTTGTAATGAATCTAAAATATATGAAAGTCTAATGTTTATCAGTACATTACAGAAAATAATGAACTTTATCACAATATGCTAATTTTTTGAAAAGGACCTGTATATGTATGTTTGTTTGTTTTTTCTTTTTTTCTCAGTGTATGATGCTCCCTATATGTCAACTTCACAGGGAACTAACAGTGTTATGTGTCTGGTGGTTGTAGTAAATAAGGCACTCGATGAAGGAATGAACAAAAGGAGTAATCTTTATTTAAATGGCATCAACACACTAGACATTGAATTAACTTAAGAACGGACAAACACTAAGGGGAAACTCAGGACTTATAAAGGGATTGGGACAAAGTCACAAACGAGATAATTAATCAAACACAGGTGATGGGGATGATAGATAATTAACTAATGACTGGGAAAACCAAATATGGGCAAAACAGGGAACTAAACTAAACTGTGACAGATATCGCCCCCTCCCGGAAGGTGCGTCCCGCACCGTAACAGTAACATCGGGGAGGGGGGGGGGGGGGGCGCCCTGGAGGCTGGAGCTGGACCAGGATAGGGAGGAAACAAGGGAAGCCTCCAGGGCGGATCAGGAGACTCAGGAGACCATGGCGGACCTGGAGACTCGGGAGGCCATGGCGGATCCGGCGACACGGGATGCCATGGCGGATCAGGGAGCTTGGACGGCCTTGGCGGGACTGGAGGCTTGGACGGCCATGGCGGGACTGGAGACTTGGGGAGCCATGGCGGGACTGGAGACTCGGGGGACCATGGTGGATCAGGAGACTCGGGAGGCCATGGCGGGACTGGAGACTCGGGAGACCAAGGGAGTTCAGTGGCCTTGGCCCTTGGCCCGGCCACACAGGTAGAGACTATATGCCCCCCCCCCAATTTTTTTTGGGGATGTTCCCCTCTAGGGGCCAAACGGAAGGAGCAGACTCTGTGGGACGCTCAGGAGGAGAGGGCTCTTGGGGAAACTCAGGAGGAGCAGACACTGGAGGACTCTCTGGAGGAGCGGGCTCTGTGGGGCGCTCTGGAAGAGCGGGCACTTGGAGGAGCGGGCTCTGGGGGACACTCTGGATGAGCGGGCTCTGTGGGGCGCTCTGGAGGAGTGGGCACTTGAGGGCGCTCTTGCAGCGCGGACTCTTGGGGGCACCCGGGAGGCGCGGAGCTGGACAGAACCAGAGGAGACGAAGGAATGCTGGACGGGACCAGCGGAGACGCAGGAGGGCGCTCTTGTAGCGCGGACATTTGAGGACGCACGGGAGGCGCGGAGCTGGACAGAACCAGCGGAGACGAAGGAGAGCTGGACGGGACCAGCGGAGACGCAGGAGGGCGCTCTTGCAGCGCGGACACTTAAGGGTGCACGGGAGGTGCGGAGCTGGACAGAACCAGCGGAGATGAAGGAGAGCTGGACCGGACCAGCGGAGACACAGGAGGGCGCTCAGGAGGCGCGGATTCAAAGGGGCGCTCGGACAGCGCGGACTCATGGGGTTCGGGATCGGCACTCCTGGCCGTGGCTCGAGAACTGGATTCTCGGGATTCGGGATCGGCACTCCTGGCCGTGACTTGAGAACTGGACTCTCGGGATTCGGGATCGGCACTCCTGGCTGTGGCTTGAGAACTGGATTCTCGGGATTCGGGACCGGCACTCCTGGCCGTGACTTGAGAACTGGATTCTCGGGATTCTGGATCGGCGGATTCTTTATGGCGCTCGGGAGGCATTGAGCTGGACGGAACCAGTGGAGACAAAGGAGAGCTGGACATACTCACAGGCGAAGGGCTTGGATGACGGGAAAGGAATTTCAGCGCTGACCTGACTGATGTGATTGATGGGTCCAAAACTTTCGCCCCCAGGTCAGCGCTGTTGGAAACATATTTCCGGGCTTGAGGGTACTTATATATCGCCGTGGGTGGCAGGATTTCCTTTGCGGGCGGCGGCAGCACTTTTGATGTCTCGGGTGGCGGAAGCTTCATCGCCGCGGACTGGGTTCCGACCTGGGATCGGATACTCTCCAGAGTTCAACGAGATCGGTGGTGTCTGGGAGCTCCAGAGGTTAATGGCGCCTGATCCCAAGCCGGAACAGCGTCTTGAGCGTGTCACCATCTAAGGAGCTGGCGAGGGCGAGCGGCACGAAAGGACCCCTGGGTGACTTCAGGTAGGTTGATGAAGAGTGCTAACTCTTCCATCTCTTCTGTTTTGGTCCGTTCTTCTGTTATGCGTCTGGTGGTTGTAGTAAATAAGGCGCTCGATGAAGGAATGAACAAAAGGAGTAATCTTTATTTAAATGGCATCAACACACTCTAGACATTGAATTAACTTAAGAACGGACAAACACTAAGGGGAAACTCAGGACTTATAAAGGGATTGGGACAAAGGCACAAACGAGATAATTAATCAAACACAGGTGATAGGGATGATAGATAATTAACTAATGACTGGGAAAACCAAATATGGGCAAAACAGGGAACTAAACAGAAACCAAACCGTGACAAACAGATGATTGAAATGTATATTTTATGAAACATGACGATATTTAACAAAACTTGCCCTCTAAAAACACAAACATACATAACAAATCCCATTCCCTAGAGGAATGATTGATAATAAATTAGATTTATTGTGGTTTGACAGGTAGCATCAGTGTTTCATGTATTTGCTGTGAATCTGTACTCTGCTTTGACACTGACAGCACACAGCCAGCAGGAATACGGATGAGAATAGAGGGACAGCAGCTGCTATTGAGGAGAGAGTATCATAAACCTCTCCAGCAGATGGAGAACAGACATCTGCCTATTCCCTGCAGAGAAAACACATGAAGTATGCAGTGAAGAGGGAAAGCCAAGAAGAGCATGCTGCAAATGATGATGGCCGGACACTGCATATTAACACCATGTCTCTTTTGGAATTCTGGAAATGTTGCCAAAAAAAAAAAAAAAAAAATCATGAAATCAGGGCGAAGCCAGAAATGTTAAAGTGGGTGGGCCTACATCAAACCAGGTGGGCAAGGTGTAGCGTATGAAAACTGCATATCAAATTGCTAACAGAAAATACAGCACAAAGATTCAATACACAATACTTCTAAAGCATTGATTAACATTTTATTTTAATTGAAACATTTACTAATACATTATTCAAATTAAAGTTGTATCTGTTAATCGTAACTGAGCAAACAAAAAGTTGAAATTTGATTAACTAACGTTAACAAAGATTAATTAAAACTGTAATAAATGTATTTGTCATTGTTAATGTTAGTTAATGCATTGAGAGAGTCTGAGACGATGGGGCTTCGCAAATGATCTCATAACCAAGTGTCTTAGTTCACGTTCAAAGGAGAGTAGATATCGAGGACCTAAGAAATTAGTGCAGCTGCAAATATGCAGTTGTAGTGGAGAAGATAATCTAGCACAACGTTTGGTTGTCCGCCGTGTTGGTTTTCTGCTTCGTCTGCTCCGGCCTGGTGGTCTTCTGTCCTGCCCTGGTGGTCTTCTGCGCCACTGTGGTGGTCTTCTTCTTCGTCTGCTCCAGCCTGGTGGTCTTCTGCTTCGTCCTGGTGGGTTCCAGTTCCATCTGCTCCGGATTATAGTGAGATAAGAGCGCCTGGAAGCTGCTCCTTGGGGGGGAGGGATTCTCTGTCACAAATCCGGTTTATGAACTTCCGTTCACTCACCACCAGCTCACCACATGGACTCTTGCACTACACTACTGTTGCACTTCCCCCCCGGACTACAGTTCCCATCATCTATTGCACTGATGACACACACACACACACAGCTGAAAGCACTGATTACACAGCTGATTCCTATCACATGCCTTACTTAAGCCATGGACTTCCTCATTCAGCGTATATCACTCTCCTAGCGATAGCTACTCTACGGAGCCCACTTAGTAGTCATAGTCTTGCCTTTCCTGTTTTCTCGTGTTTTGATTTTTGCCCGTGTTTCCTGGATTAACCCTTTGCCTTGCCATTTGGACTCTGTTTGTACCTTGTTTGGATTATTGATCATGTTATTGGACTACCCCTCTTCTCAAGCCCTCTGGATATTGTTCGCCGCTCAAAGACCCACGCTTTCCCTAGGATTACTCTTTGTCATGCCTGTGTTATACCTGTTTGCTGATGTTTTGACCCTGCTTGTGTTTTGACCACGTCTTGGAATAAAGCTTGCAAGTGGATCCGCACGTCTCACGTCTCGTTCGCCCCATAACACCCGTAGCTTCGCCGCTGGATGCAATCAGTCACATAACATGCATGAACTGTGATGTCAAACCTGGAACATAAATGCAACATTTTTGTATTTGATCGTAGACAGCCCTGAGTGTGTGCGTAGCACTATATTACGTTTTAGTTATTTTTTAGCGTGCATATTAACAGTTTTAGTTTTTGTGTGAATTATTAATTTAAGATGCATTCAACTAGCATTCACGTAGCTTGACATTTTTCTAAAATGCATGAAAATATAACTGATTATGAAGAGAAAATAAGAAAAAAGATTGAGCACTTTAAAGGGCACCTATTATGCCCCTTTTTACTGTCACGGTTCATAGATGCATCGGCCCCTTCTGGTCGTTCTGTGTACTTTCGTTGATTAGTTCACAAGGTTCAGCTGCTCTATATTAGCCTCAGGGTTTGGTCTTTGGTCAGTTGTTTCATGTCTGTTCTCTGTGCAGTACCTGTGATTTGCTCTGTTCCTTGTTCCTGCTCTCTGGTGGATTTACTGCCTGCTGTTTCTGAATATTTGGACTGGTTTCCACCCGTTGTCTCTCTTTGGGATGTATGGATCTTTCCCACTGCAGTCTAGAGTTACCAAGGAAGCCTGTTATCGCTGCACCCACGACAATCTGTTTTCTGTGACTTTGCTTGTCTTATTCACGCATAATAAAATATATTGTAAGCTCACATTTGAATCCATTTTGTTATTCCTGGCATTTACAAGATGTAATATAAGTCTCATGTGTCCCCAGAATGTGTCTGAAGTTTCAGCAGAAGCAGAAAGCAGTGGAAGCAGAAACGCACTGTTTTCGTGCATGTCTCTTTAAATGTAAATGAAGTGCTTGCTCCCCACCCCCTTTTCCAGCATAGGGCTGTGCATTTACAGCTTGTCAAGTCACCTTTATTTATATAGCGCTTTTAACAATACAGATTGTGTCAAAGCACTTAACATTATCAAACTGGAGGATATAGTGTCAGTAATGTATAAAAATAAGATTGTAAGTCAGATACTCTGCTAAAGAAAACATCTGTTTGATCAAAGACAACTGTGAAAATTAATCAGCATTTTTAATCCTTTTGATCTTTTAGTTAAAAAATTCTCAAAAATCGAAACTTTCATTGGATAATAAGAATTTAAAATGGGGGGAAATATCATTATGAAATAAATGTTTTTTCTCTAATACACATTGGCCACAATTAACGGCACCCTTTTATTCAATACTTTTTGAAACTCCATTTACTCCATTTGCCAGTTTAACAGCTCTAAATTTTATCCTATAATGCCTGATGAGGTTAGAGAACACCTGACAAGAGTTCAGAAACCATTCCTTCACCCAGAATCTCTCCAGATCCTTCAGATTCCGAGATCCATGTTGGTGCTTATTCTCTTCGGTTCACCCCACTCATTTTCTTTAGGGTTCAGGTCAGAGGACTGGCAGAAGCTTGGTTTTGTGCTCAGTGACCCATTTTTGTGTTGTTTTTGAGGTTTGTGTTTGGATTATTGTAAGGTTGGAAGATCCAAACATGACCCATTACAAGATTTCTAACAGAGTCAGTCACTTATTGATTTTTTATCTGTTGGTATTTGATAGAATCCATGAAGCCATGTGTCCAAACAAGATGTCCAGGACCTCCAGCAGAAATATAGGCCCACAACATCAAAAATACAGCAGTATATTTCATTGTACACATGGGGTACATTTTATCCCTGTGTTCATCAAACCCATCTTGAGTGTTTGCTGCTAAAAAGCTAATTTTTTAGTTTCATCTGACCATAGAAGCCAGTCTAATTTGACATTCCAGTCATGTCTGATAACTGAATATGCTAGAGGTTTTTTCTGGATGAGCTAAGATAATTTTTCTTGAAACCCTCCCAAACAACATGTGGTGATGTAGGTGCTGTTTGACAATTTTTTAAAGGTTTTCTGACCCTGAGACTCAACTATTTTCTGCAATTCTCCAGCTGTGGTCCTTGGAGAGTCTTTAGCCACTCAAACTCTCCCTTCTCACCGTGCATTAGGACGATATAGACAAACGTCCTCTTCCAGTCAGTTTCATAACATTTTTTATTGATTGGAAATCCTTAATTATTGCCCTGATGGTGGAAATGGGAATTTTCACTGCTCTAGCTCTTTTCTTAAAGCCACTTCACTAATTTATGAAGCTCAATTATTGTTTGCTGCACATCAGAAATATATTATTTGTTTTTTCTCATTGTGATGGATGATTAAGGGAATTTGGGCTTTGTTTTCCCTCCTATTTATATTTCTGTGAAACAGGAAACCATGGCTGGATAATTTCATGTTCATAATCACCCTGGAGTGCTCAAAATTGTGAATATGAATGGGAATATACTTCAGAGATATTTTACTCATAAGAATTTCTAGGGGTGCCAATAATTGTGTACAACGTGTATTTGAGAAAAACATTTATTTCATAATGAGATTTTTCCCCATATTAAATTCTTATTATCCAATGAAAGGTTAGATTTTTGTGAATGTTTTAAATAAAAGATCAAATGGATGAAATATGCAGATTAATTTTCACAGCCTACTTTGATAATATTTACCAAGGGTGCCGATATTTTTGGCCATGATTGTATATAAATTGTGTACAGCAGCATAATATACAGTACCTATACTGCTGTCTACACTGTTAATATGACCCAACCAATAGAATAAAAAAACGGAAAATCACTCATTGCTCTTGACTGAATAATTTATGTAGCTTCAATGCGAAGACATTTCTTTTTTTATTATTTGAATGTTGCTTTTAATGTTCTTGTGTGAAGATAAACATGGCGGATTGTGTGTAGCTCACTCAAGGCGGGGTCTCTGCTAATATTTCAATGTCCATCAACAGTTGTGGACGGGGCGTGTAAAATGTGACGTCACATTTGACAGATTCTGCGAACTCCTGCTATGAGACACTGTTTATAATTTATGGGGATTAAAAAAAGGAGCGGGTGGATTTTTATCATTATAGGATGGTTGTGTACACACTGCCAACACATATTTGTGTTCAAACAACATGTAAAAGTGTTCCTCTCAAGATGCATCGTATGTGTTTGTGTTGTATGCCTGTGGCTTTGTTGTAGTGAGTATCCTTTTTCAATTTTGGATGATATTAATTAATTAATAACAACAGTGAATCAGTATTGTTGCTGTTGGGCTTTTTTTTATGAATTCACCTCATGAATGTTTGAGGCTAAAATAAATGGGTTTTCCAATAGCGAATGCCAATATGATGTTGAGATAAAGCTGATGTATGCTGTATATATCTATAACACACTTGTGAAATCATTAGAAAGAGAATGAAGTTGAAAAATATTCACTATTATCATAGCAAGCAAATTAATTGGATCTGAAGCATTCTGAAAGCCAGAGACAAACCTTGGGTTTTTTAATATTTTATAAACCAGCTGTTAACAGCCCCAGACAACATGAGTCCAAGAATATTTAAAACAAAAACCAATGGTGTTGGTGTCATTTCTCAAATTCTCTTATGAAGGGTGGAGGACATAATGAAGACATGCTAATATTGCTGTTTTATCAGTGACAAAGCATTACAAATTGATTTATTTAAATCAATTGAAAAATTGAAAAAAAGTCTACCTCCAAATTCCTATGATATTCTGGTGCCCAGGCATTGCTCTCATCCCTGTCAGTCTTAAATTGTGTTCTTCCCCCTCACCTGTTTATCATCTGTCAAGCACAATAGCACATTTCTAGGCCAGTTATTCTGTAATAACACAACTTGAAGACCAAAAATCATCTGAACTCTGTATCTTGAAGCCTGATTTTGTTATTTCTATCATTTCAGAAAACTACAGTCAAGATGATCAAGTTAAGACTTGAGAGGTCTGAGAATGTCGGTCCATGTGTTCAGCTGTCCTTACTATATTGCTTTTGAAGGGTGCTTTGCCACCAAATTTCAAAGGTTTCATTGAACAGATCACTTAGATTCTCAATAGTTCCAGTGGGCTGATCACTCTTAATGTGCATGAATGAGAGCGTTTAGAGTGCATAGAAAGCCTTTAGCACACAGTGAGAGTAAATTGAATTTGATGAGTTGTGAGCCTGAAGTGCTATATTGGCATCTAAACACACAATTGACTGGCTGGCTTATGACGAATGGACTGAGATAAATTCAATTTCTGGAAGGCTGAAGTAGCCTAAAATGTGGAGCTTGCACTGTTTATGTCGCTTCAGTGATGTGTGTGAACCACACATTCTAAGATTATGTTTAATTTAAAGTTTAATTGTTTGACATTGGTGTCATTGGCTGTTTGTTTTTAAACAATAAACCATTTGAATGTTACAGTCTATTTACATTGGGTTCAAGGAATCGGATCAGTAGCCCATTGCAGCTCTCTAATAGCTGTACTCTAGTTATCATAGTAGAACATACACTTTCCCATCAATGTCACTCTGATCAGAGTCATATTGCATTATTAATTTGGTAACGCTTGACAATGGACCCTTTTCACAAGACTCTGATGACGGTTTAACAGTCATCAGCAATCGTAAATCCTCAGAAGTTTTTCATATATATATATATATATATATATGCATTAAAGTATGCACATTTATAACACTATTCATTGTATTATATTACCTTTGCATCAAATTACAAAAAACAAAAACAAGTAGTTAATGCTAATGTGAAGGTGTTTCTAATGCAGCATCTCTGGGAGGGACATACATTTGACACCATTCTCTCTTCTGACTGCCGTTATCAGTCTCTCCCATTTTTTCCCCTTTTTTTTGAAAGTCATGAAAACACTATCATGGAGTTTTTATTTTGCCATTTGAGCAACTGGGAATGCAAAAAATATATTTGTGGTACCCTCCCATTCACTGCTCTTCAAGTTAACCCAACTATGACGACTTCCGCTGCTGAGAAACCTGGAAATGTGAAAAAGGTCCATGAGGCCCCTATAAGATCCCCCAAGTATCTGAAATTATCACTCTACTCTAGGTAGGTTTACAAATCTTTATAAAATGTATTCTGACTTTAAATTCTGATTGGATGAGCCATGTTCTAAACCATTGTAAAATGCTGATTAACTCAAAGAGGTCTACAATACCTGGCTAAATTTGCATTCCCATTTATTTCAATGGCAGTTGCTTGACTGGCACAGGACCCCTCAGAATTATGTGACCTGCATGCTGTTATCTTTGCTCATAAGCAGTGATGGGGAAAGTTACTTTTAAAAGTAATGCATTACAATATTGCGTTACTCCCTAAAAAAGTAATTAATTGTGTTACTTAGTTATGTTATATAGAAAGTAATGTGTTACATTACTTTTGTGTTTCTTTTTCTCATCTGTGCTGGGCTTGCTTGATTGTTTTTTATATAATTTTTTTTTTCTATTTTTAGCAAAAATAGAAAATCCTCTTCACACCAAAAGTGAAATTAATAAGCCTCACCCTGAAGAAAATGTAACTTACAACCTGTACAGAAGAGGGTGCAGCTCAAACAAAACTTGCAGCTGTGCTGCAATTATTGATTGCATCAAGAATAGGAAGAAAGTTCAACACTCTTCAGAAATTCAATAAATAAAATTAGGGATGCACGATATTATCGGACTGATATCGAAATCGGCCGATAATGACTTTAAATGTAAATATCGGCATCGGCCTGATATGCAAAATTATGCCGATATGTCTTGCCGATAAGGGGAAGGGGTTAACTTGCATGTGCTCAGGGTGTGCTAGCGATTAGATCACGTCAGCAATGTGGCTCATTCTTGAAGCAAAGTTTTGTCTGAATGATGAATAGATTGACTGTTTTGGATCGCTGCATTTAATGTGTGAACGCATGTACAGAAAGACGCGTTCGGTGTGGGATAGAGTAAACAGTTATAGCACAAGCAGGGGCAGCAGTGACAGCCTCCCCCAGGTCCTAATGCCCGTTCGGTAAGGAGTTTTAATCTGTAGGGGGCGCTGTTGGCCTACTTCTAATTAAATTAAAAGTAAAATAGCCTACACAAATAACATTTAGACTGTGTTTCTGATTAAATAAAGCAGTAATTGGTTTAATAACATAAGTATGTTTTGATTTAATGGTCAGAAGCTATAGCTTACATGAAAAAAAAATCACAAACATGACACTTGTAAATTAAATAATTTTATATATACTGATTTATTCATTAATGTGTAACGTTTTATTTTTTAAACAAATCATGAGCTCTAAAAGATTTTCAGAATTTTTACAACTCTTTTGTTTTAGACCATCTACAAATGTTAAATCTTAAAATAAAATATTAAGGTTAACACTGCATCTTTGATAACAATGCAGCGATTGATTATAGTTTATTTATATTTATTTTCAAAGCTTCAATGTACTGTTAAAAAACCTTTACTATTTTTTATTTAATTCTAATAAATAAGTTAACCAAAATGAATAATATTTTGCTTATAATTTCTGCACAGGAGAGACTTGGTGTTGTTTCCAAACAAAAGGAAATATATCGGTATCGGCATCGATATCGACCAAAATGAGTTGAAAAATATCGGCATATCGAATATCGGCAGAATTCCAATATCGTGCATCCCTAAATAAAATAAAACAAGTATTAAGCTTATCTAAATTTATTTTGGCTTATTAGTATTTCTGAATTGGATCATTGCAGGTCAACTGCAAAGCTGCAAATAAAATGGGATTAAATACATAAAAATGTGTTATTTAACATTTACGTAATTATTTCAGGTTTTCAGGTTTGCATTTCAATGTTTTAATTATTTTTGTGGAATATTGGATCTATTTTGCCATATGAATATGACAACTATTTTTACTGTAGTTCTAGATTAAATCACATTTTATCTAGAACTACAGTAAGCATCATGTTTACTCAGCGCACACAACACCTCTGCATTTACTCCCGATTTTTCTCAACATGGGGACAGGAGAGCTGTCAGTCAATAAATGGGAAAACAAAGTAAACTTTACTAGATTACTTGGGAAAATTCATCTGATTACGTAACTTGTGTTACTTGTAATATACTGTCCTCAACACTGCTCATAAGCATAGATTTGCCATAAATGTCATGTGACTAAAAAGCTCTGTGCCTGGAGGAAAATGAAAATGCGGATTGTTTGATGACACCACAAGAACATCAAGCTCTTCACTAATGACGTCAAACACAGCAGACCGAGAAAAACATGTCAGTTTCACTCTTTGCCTTCCAGAATGTAATGAACTATTTGTGATGTATGTTGCTTGCAATTATGTCTCTAGTCCAAAAGCTTCATTAACTGCAGCTATTTGGGTCTGTCATTATTGGGGTTTGTGTTCCAAAGGCAGGCTGCAGGTTATCAAGTCTAGACATTTTGTACCCTGCAGACTGAAGAAAACCTCATGTTCCTTATTTTTCTCTCATCTGTGGTGTTTGAGAAAAATAATACAGATATTTCTGTATTAGATATTTCTAATACATTTCTTTTATACAGAAATGAGGAGCACTAATAGCATCAATCAATGCACGCTGTATGTCTGTTTTGTTAGGCAAGACGATCATCTCGTTGTTCACAATCTCTGCATCTTGAAGTATCCCTGAAACAATATGGATTCCACTCCACCTGAAAGTTTTGTACATTGCTGTCCTTTTTGTAGTTGTACTGCTGTTCTCTGAAACTGTGGGTCTAGAAAATAGAGAACTATTGATTTTTATTTTTTTTTTGAAAGCATCTTCAGCATCTTAAACTGTACAGAGAGAGACTTTCATTAATGGCCGATCTGTCAGACGCACTGCTGGATATGAAGTGTGTCATCCAGTGGTGTGGGCTGCACTGCTAATAGTCCTCTGGGTTCTCAGGGTTCAGAAATGATGAGAATGAAACTAGCAAAAACCATCAGCTGGGACAGAGAAGCGTAGAGTTTGAGGAAGCTTGACTTCCCTTGAGTTTGTTCATAATTCTCGTTATTCTGAATAATGATTCTCATTAGTTTCTCATTACTGTTAATACTGTAATGAAACATCCTCTCTAGACACAATGGTAGCATAAGCAATGTGTTTATCAGCATACATTAAAGGCAGTAGAGGAGAGTGGGGTAAGATGAGTCACCCCGTAATCTAGCAAACTGTGCATACTGTATTTATTTATAAAGAGTCTGATGTATTCAAAACAAATAACTGGCAAAGGGAACTGAGAGTGTATATTTAGAGCTGTCTGAAGTTTTGCCATGGACTATGGAATGAAGCATTTCATAACAAGGCAGTTGTGCAGTAAAGTGTGTTTGAGGTAAGATGGCTACAACTATTGGGGAAGTACTATTAAATTTATTTTTCTCACAATATTCAAATATTAAATATTATTTAATTACTGTAAAGAATATACAATACCCTCTTTTAACAGGCATGAAAACAATGTTTTTTTAATTAAAATATAACTCGCATATCAAATCAGTGGAGTTGTGTTCTACTAAAAGCACTTACACAAAAACACTCAGCAGACAGAAGGACCCAATTCCTCATATCTCAGATCGGATAATCCGAGTAAACTGGTATAAATCCATCGGATGGCGCTCTTGATGCCTTATGCGCACTGGGAGCTGTCCATGGCTCTGAAACTACAGAGGAGCGGTTTAAGCTTTTAGACGCTTCCTGTGAAGCAGCTGAACTGCATTCATGTTCATATTGAGCCACAGAGACAACATTATTCTCAAAGAAGGTGAAAGCGATTGCTCACATCACAGAAAACGCCAGTCGTGCCGGTGAATTGATCCAGTGTCGTCGCGCGCTGCGCAGGGAGTTCTGACGCGTTCAAGCCCCTCAAGAGCTTCATTGATACTTCACTAAATGCACGGAGATGGACCTACACTGGATTACTCCTGAAGCTATTTGGAAACTATCATGAATAAGAGTTCAATATCAGCAACTGAATGACCTGCTGATTAATTCGCTCAGCATTCTTCGGATGCCTTTCTTCTTGCAACTTCTTCAAAGAGCGTTCAGCCAGATTTAGGGCTGTTACTTTAAACGCGCATATTAAGAAACACAAGTAATTAAAGTAAATTATGCATGTTATAGTTCGTATGTTGTTAAACAGTCGGCGCGAAAAATGATCGCTGTAAATAGCGAGTGTATAATTATGACGAGAAGATGCCTGCTGACGTTCAAACCCTTCAGGTAAGACTTACTTGACATAATCTGTAAGACATTTATGTTCAAATAATAAATACATAGACAGTAACACCGTTTAGACAAACCTCGAATTGGCACTGTAGCGTTTGACCACGGTGACCGAGGTCTTCGTTTTGTGTCTGTGGTCAACCACTATAGGTTAAGTCCTTACAAAAAAGCACCCCAACTGTAAGTTTCCGCCAAAATGCCACATTTACAGTATTAAAAAAATAAAAGTTAACCCAGCAGGCACACAACGTCATATGACGTTAATATTAGGTTGGATTTAGGTCGCGACGTCAGGTGACCAAAATTCAATGTCAAGCCAACGTCTAATGACAACGTTGATTTGACGTCCAGGACCGACGTCAATTGACGTTGATATTTAGTTGTTTTCAGGTTGTGTTGGGAAGTAACCAAAATCCAACGTCGAACCAACGTCTAAAGCCAACGTCATATTGACGTCAAATACTGATATACAGTCGTCGGGTATGGCAACCAAAACCCAACGTCGCCTAGACGTCATAATGGTAACGTCCACACAACGTCAGATTCTAACATCATTTGACGTTGTTTTTAGGTTGTGGCATTAACTAACCAAAATCCAACGTCGAGCCAACGTCTAAAGCCAACGTCATATTGACGTCAAATACTGATATACAGTCGTCGGGTATGGCAACCAAAACCCAACGTCGCCTAGACGTCATAATGGTAACGTCCACACAACGTCAGATTCTAACATCATTTGACGTTGTTTTTAGGTTGTGGCATTAACTAACCAAAATCCAACGTCGAGCCAACGTCTTAAGCCAACGTCATATTGACGTCAAATACTGATATACAGTCGTCGGGTATGGCAACCAAAACCCAACGTCGCCTAGACGTCATAATGGTAACGTCCACACAACGTCAGATTCTAACATCATTTGACGTTGTTTTTAGGTTGTGGCATTAACTAACCAAAATCCAACGTCGAGCCAACGTCTAAAGCCAACGTCATATTGACGTCAAATACTGATATACAGTCGTCGGGTATGGCAACCAAAACCCAACGTCGCCTAGACGTCATAATGGTAACGTCCACACAACGTCAGATTCTAACATCATTTGACGTTGTTTTTAGGTTGTGGCATTAACTAACCAAAATCCAACGTCGAGCCAACGTCTTAAGCCAACGTCATATTGACGTCAAATACTGATATACAGTCGTCGGGTATGGCAACCAAAACCCAACGTCGCCTAGACGTCATAATGGTAACGTCCACACAACGTCAGATTCTAACATCATTTGACGTTGTTTTTAGGTTGTGGCATTAACTAACCAAAATCCAACGTCGAGCCAACGTCTAAAGCCAACGTCATATTGACGTCAAATACTGATATACAGTCGTCGGGTATGGCAACCAAAACCCAACGTCGCCTAGACGTCATAATGGTAACGTCCACACAACGTCAGATTCTAACATCATTTGACGTTGTTTTTAGGTTGTGGCATTAACTAACCAAAATCCAACGTCGAGCCAACGTCTTAAGCCAACGTCATATTGACGTCAAATACTGATATACAGTCGTCGGGTATGGCAACCAAAACCCAACGTCGCCTAGACGTCATAATGGTAACGTCCACACAACGTCAGATTCTAACATCATTTGACGTTGTTTTTAGGTTGTGGCATTAACTAACCAAAATCCAACGTCGAGCCAACGTCTAAAGCCAACGTCATATTGACGTCAAATACTGATATACAGTCGTCGGGTATGGCAACCAAAACCCAACGTCGCCTAGACGTCATAATGGTAACGTCCACACAACGTCAGATTCTAACATCATTTGACGTTGTTTTTAGGTTGTGGCATTAACTAACCAAAATCCAACGTCGAGCCAACGTCTAAAGCCAACGTCATATTGACGTCAAATACTGATATACAGTCGTCGGGTATGGCAACCAAAACCCAACGTCGCCTAGACGTCATAATGGTAACGTCCACACAACGTCAGATTCTAACATCATTTGACGTTGTTTTTAGGTTGTGGCATTAACTAACCAAAATCCAACGTCGAGCCAACGTCTAAAGCCAACGTCATATTGACGTCAAATACTGATATACAGTCGTCGGGTATGGCAACCAAAACCCAACGTCGCCTAGACGTCATAATGGTAACGTCCACACAACATCAGATTCTAACATCATTTGACGTTGTTTTTAGGTTGTGACATTAACTAACCAAAATCCAACGTCGAGCCAACGTCTTAAGCCAACGTCATATTGACGTCAAATACTGATATACAGTCGTCGGGTATGGCAACCAAAACCCAACGTCGCCTAGACGTCATAATGGTAACGTCCACACAACGTCAGATTCTAACATCATTTGACGTTGTTTTTAGGTTGTGGCATTAACTAACCAAAATCCAACGTCGAGCCAACGTCTAAAGCCAACGTCATATTGACGTCAAATACTGATATACAGTGGTCAGGTATGGCAACCAAAACCCAACGTAGGCTAGACGTCATAATGGTAACGTCCACACAACGTCAGATTCTAACATCATTTGACGTTGTTTTTAGGTTGTGGCATTAACTAACCAAAATCCAACGTCGAGCCAACGTCTAAAGCCAACGTCATATTGACGTCAAATACTGATATACAGTCGTCGGGTATGGCAACCAAAACCCAACGTAGGCTAGACGTCCTAATGGTAACGTCCACACAACGTCAGATTCTAACATCATTTGACGTTGTTTTTAGGTTGTGGCATTAACTAACCAAAATCCAACGTCGAGCCAACGTCTAAAGCCAACGTCATATTGACGTCAAATACTGATATACAGTGGTCAGGTATGGCAACCAAAACCCAACGTAGGCTAGACGTCATAATGGTAACGTCCACACAACGGCAGATTCTAACATAATTTGACGTTGTTTTTAGGTTGTGGCATTAACTAACCAAAATCCAACGTCGAGCCAACGTCTAAAGCCAACGTCATATTGACGTCAAATACTGATATACAGTCGTCGGGTATGGCAACCAAAACCCAACGTAGGCTAGACGTCCTAATGGTAACGTCCACACAACGTCAGATTCTAACATCATTTGACGTTGTTTTTAGGTTGTGGCATTAACTAACCAAAATCCAACATCGAGCCAACGTCTTAAGCCAACGTCATATTGACGTCAAATACTGATATACAGTGGTCAGGTGTGGCAACCAAAACCCAACGTCGCATAGACGTCATAATGGTAACGTCCACACAACGTCAGATTCTAACATCATTTGACGTTGTTTTTAGGTTGTGGCATTAACTAACCAAAATCCAACGTCGAGCCAACGTCTTAAGCCAACGTCATATTGACGTCAAATACTGATATACAGTCGTCGGGTATGGCAACCAAAACCCAACGTCGCCTAGACGTCATAATGGTAACGTCCACACAACGTCAGATTCTAATATCGTTTGACGTTGTTTTTAGGTTGTGGCATTAACTAACCAAAATCCAACGTCGAGCCAACGTCTTAAGCCAACGTCATATTGACGTCAAATACTGATATACAGTGGTCAGGTGTGGCAACCAAAACCCAACGTCGCATAGACGTCATAATGGTAACGTCCACACAACGTCAGATTCTAACATCATTTGACGTTGTTTTTAGGTTGTGGCATTAACTAACCAAAATCCAACGTCGAGCCAACGTCTTAAGCCAACGTCATATTGACGTCAAATACTGATATACAGTCGTCGGGTATGGCAACCAAAACCCAACGTCGCCTAGACGTCATAATGGTAACGTCCACACAACGTCAGATTCTAACATCATTTGACGTTGTTTTTAGGTTGTGGCATTAACTAACCAAAATCCAACGTCGAGCCAACGTCTAAAGCCAACGTCATATTGACGTCAAATACTGATATACAGTCGTCGGGTATGGCAACCAAAACCCAACGTCGCCTAGACGTCATAATGGTAACGTCCACACAACATCAGATTCTAACATCATTTGACGTTGTTTTTAGGTTGTGGCATTGACTAACCAAAATCCAACGTCGAGCCAACGTCTAAAGCCAACGTCATATTGACGTCAAATACTGATATACAGTCGTCGGGTATGGCAACCAAAACCCAACGTCGCCTAGACGTCATAATGGTAACGTCCACACAACATCAGATTCTAACATCATTTGACGTTGTTTTTAGGTTGTGGCATTGACTAACCAAAATCCAACGTCGAGCCAACGTCTAAAGCCAACGTCATATTGACGTCAAATACTGATATACAGTGGTCCGGTATGGCAACCAAAACCCAACGTCGGCTAGACGTCATAATGGTAACGTCCACACAACGTCAGAGTCTAACATCATTTGACGTTGTTTTTAGGTTGTGGCATTAACTAACCAAAATCCAACGTCGAGCCAACGTCTTAAGCCAACGTCATATTGACGTCAAATACTGATAAACAGTCGTCAGGTATGGCAACCAAAATCCAACGTCGAGCCAACGTCTAAAGCCAACGTCATATTGACGTCAAATAATGATATACAGTCGTCGGGTATGGCAACCAAATCCCAACGTCGTCTAGACGTCATAATGGTAACGTCCACACAACGTCAGATTCTAACATCATTTGACGTTGGTTTTAGGTTGTGGCATTAACTAACCAAAATCCAACGTCGAGCCAACGTCTTAAGCCAACGTCATATTGACGTCAAATACTGATATACAGTCGTCGGGTATGGCAACCAAAACCCAACGTCGACTAGACGTCATAATGGTAACGTCCACACAACGTCAGATTCTAACATCATTTGACGTTGTTTTTAGGTTGTGGCATTAACTAACCAAATTCCAACGTCGAGCCAATGTCTTAAGCCAACATCATATTGACGTCAAATACTGATATACAGTCGTCAGGTATGGCAACCAAAACCCAACGTCGACTAGACGTCATAATGGTAATGTCCACACAACGTCAAATTATAACATCGTTTGACGTTGATCTATAGTTAGTATTAGGTTGTGGCATAAAATAACCAAAATCCAACGTCAAGCCAACATCTTAAGCCACGTTCATATTGACGTCAAATACTCATATACAGTCGTCAGGTATGGCAACCAAAACCCAACGTCTCCTAGACGTCATATTGGTAATGCCCACTCAGTGTCAAACTCTAACATCATTAGACGTTGGTCTTTTGTTATTTTCAGGTTGCGGTATTAACTAACTAAAATCCAAAGTCGAGTCAACATCTCAAGCCAACGTCATATTCATGTCAGTTACTGACATTCAGTTGTTAGGTATGGCGACCAAAACCCAACGTCACGTAGATGTTATAATGGTAATGTACACACAACGTCAAATTCTTACATCATTAGATGTTGATCTTTTGTTAGGTTTAGGTTGTCGCATTAACAAACCAAAATCCAACGTCGAGCCAACGTCTTAAGCCGATGTCATATTGACGTCAAATACTGATATAGTCATGAGTTAAAAAAATAAAATAAAAATTTCACAAGAGAACTGTACATTTAATGCTGTTTTTACAGTATTTTTCTGTTATTTTAAATTATTAGCAAAATTCTTTAGAACAACTTCTATAAATTAACAAATGTTATTTTAAGTAGCTATAATGTTATTAATCACAATTTTTTTAAGACAGGAAAATGGTTGTATTATTTATACTCTATTTTTTTCTGTTGTCTTAAATTGCATATAAATTAATGTAAATTCATACAAATAATCTGTAATATGTAGCTCATTAAAGGTTTATGTCCATAGCTGTTTAGCATTTTTCTTTGTAACTTTAAAGCACATCATATCAGTTTTATATTTAGGTGTTTTTACATTTAAACTCTGCAATTCTGAACACAAATATAGCTGACTTATTTCATTACATCAAAATATGCATAGTCTGTTTTTTAAAGCTGCACTACTCTCCAGGTTGAAACTTTCATGCCTCTGCTCACACACCAGCTAATCCAAATAGCTTTGCAATGGAAATTGTGAACAGAGAAAAGTATGCATAATCTTTAAAAGCTCAAACAAAAACAAACAAAAAAACATTGACTTCACAAACACGTCATACAGACATCGAAAAATATTGGTTTGCTATCTGATCAGAGTATGCATTTGTTATTTGTGTGAGAGAAACCCTATATCTACTGAGAAATTTGAAATGAGAAAAAAACAAGAGCATAGAGAAAAGGGTCTGAGAGGACTGGAATGCATACATTCCATGCAATGTGTAGAAAACATACTTTCAAATATGGAAAATTTAGAATCCTCAATTTGTCAAATGTGCATGTCTGCGTTATGGAAACACCTTGCTGTGAGGTGACTGCATAACCACGGAGTAATTTGCTGTTGCAAGCAATACAGTGATGAAATTAATAAGAGTACATTCATTATCAAAGGCCTCAATTATTGTTGAATTAGTCGCACATCAACATTTACAGTTTACATTTTCCCATACCACAAATGCTGTAACAGCATTGCCACTGCAGTCAGTGTAGACAAATGTTGCAATTATGATAGTGTTTGTAGTAAGTGTTACTGTGGACAAAGGAATAAACCTAAACCAACAGGTGGTGTAACACTTACAGCAAAGGGTCAGATATAGAAAATGCCACAGTTGTAGGCACAGCTGCATTTAGGCATAAGAGTGGTTATACAGTTGAGGCAAGGGATTTGTTAAAGTTCAAAAGGGTCATCATTGGTCATGTGAATGTAACTGTAATTTACAAGTATAGCCAGACATGTAAACACCTTCTCTGTACTCATAAACCTAACCCTATTTTAACTATAAATTCATATGGAAATTATAGGTGAATAGTGAATGGCACAGATGTACCTGACCCTGGTTTTGAGCATAAGTGAAAACACAATTTTACCAATTACTTACATGTAACAGCCTAAAAAATAAAAATCAATACATATTTGCTATCTTTTGTTTAAAACATTTTTTTTTCTACAGTTACAATGTTGTTTGACGTCTCTCTATGTTGCTTTGTTCGTGATTGGTTAATCTGAATGTCATCCAGGAATCTGACCAATGACAGCAGGGCACGCCTCCTCCCGCTCAGATTTGAATATTGAGCTCAGTCGTTACAGCAGCTCTGTTTATCTGCAGTCCTGCTCCGTTCAGTGCTCTAGGAATGGCTTTCACATGATTGTCTCATATCTGACAGATGAGTTATTATTTTGACCGATTTTGAGTTATGCGGTGTCGATTGAGAACACAGACACAATGGCTATGGACACATAATGGAAACACAGAAGGTAAGTACCTCTTATAATTGTTTTTTTGTTACTGTTAAAGTGATATGATAATCGCGATGACATAATCTGTTACTGTGTTTTGTGATTATGTTTTAATACTGTCCAGATAAGGCTGTGTGACGATGTCTTGGGCATGATTAAAAGTGACTCGTTGTTGTTGTTTTTATATCGCGAAATGTAAATATATCCGCGTAGCGTTAGTACTACAAGTTCTGGAGGTTTATGTAATGGATACATATACATGAATGACAGAATAAATAGCGGGAGCTTGACCTTAATATGAGTTAAGTACTGAAGGCCGCCTTTTGCTGATCTTATTTTTAATAACAGAATGAAATAGTAAAAATAACGATATTGTTATTTTATTGTAAAATAAAATGTCTCACTCTGGAACATGAACAACTGACATGTGTTCAACAGAGAGATCATGAAAGCACCTGAAGAATACTATGCAAACCATGCTTTCGGATCCAACTTACTGCTAAGTGTTTGTATAAAGCTGGTGAGTAAGTTAGCCAAACTTTTTGTAAGCCTGTCTGTCTCTGTCAGTAAGTCAACAATTACTATTGTTTTATTAAACCTGTTAAATATTTGTGTGTGTGTGTGTGTGTGTTTTCCCTCTCATGGTCCAGAGGTTTTGGGATTGAAAATCTTCTGCCATATGATCTTCTGTAAAAGTGAGTATTCATAATACTTTAATGATCATGTGCCGTTATATGTGAACATGGGCAAAGCAGGCAAACTCTGCACCAAGGCACCACTCTGATTCAGACTTAATTCTTGAGTTTAGCTCACTCAAAATCAAAACTCCCTCATCATTTTCTAACCCTCATGTCTTTTTTAATCTTCTTTTGTGTTCCACAGAAAAAAAAGTCAGTTATGCAGGTTGGAAAAGACATAAGTGAGTAAATGATGACATCATTTTCATCATATCCACCTTATTCTTCACATAAAAATGGCCCATTTATAGATTTTATGGGTCTTGCTTCCAGATATTTTTACTTTTTTAGCTGTACAGAACTGCTCGTTTAGGTGCTTGATATTGCAAATTGGTTTGTCATACCATATTATTTTAGTGTATTATCTTAATTATGAACACACTGGTTTGTAATACAAACAGTTTTACTATTTACTGCATGTTGTTATTGTTATTTAAGGCTAATGAACTTGAAGTCTCGCCCAGGCTTACTTCTGCGTTTAGGAATAAGGTGGATGAAGTATGAAGATACTTGAGTAATTTAATGATCTCCTCAAGTACATTTGTTAGACATCACCCACGTGTGATAGAAAAGCAGTGTAAACAGATTAATAATTTTATTAGTTATAAATATACAGGTATTAGCATTTTAGCAATTGATAAAATATTATTATTTTTTTTTTTAGTGTACTAATTGCCATTTTTTTACATCTGGGAAAAGTTGTTATTTGTTGTGAATACTCATTTCTTTATTTGTATTTCCTGTAGCTCAAATAGTAGAGCATGGCGCTAGCAACGCCAAGATCATGGGTTCGATTCCCAGGGAAAGCAAGAGCTGATAAAATGTAAAAACTGTAACTTGAATGCAATGTAAGCCGCTTTGGATAAAAGTGTCTGCTAAATGTAAATGTATTTACAATTACAAGTAGGGTTAACTTGTAACTTGCTCAAGGGTAACTCAAGCCCTGTTTACACTAGTGGGTTTCCTGCCAGGACTGAGACTCGAACCCATGACCTTCAGGCTACGAGTCTGCCTCTCTAACCATTAGGTCACAGCTAAATAAATAAATTAGTCAGAATATCTCATAATGCCAAATGTTGTTTAAAGAAAAGGTACATAAATGGAATCCTCCTTTTTAAGGACTTTTCAATAAATCTGTTGTCTTTTTTTTTTATATATTTTTTTTTATTTATTTAACCCCCAGATGCAGCAAGGATCCAGCTGATTACTTCAGATTTGGAGGACTGCTCTTTATCTACTGTGTCTGTCACTTCTGGTGCAGAATCATGGACCTTTATTTGTATGTTTTGATTTTACTTTTTATTACACTTGTGTAGCTAGTATTCAGGATTAAAATGCAATGTAATTTTTTTTCCACATATATTATCAGAGCTATATTGGAGCCCAAAAGGGTCAATCGAATATTGATAAAAACACTATAAACCTGATTGGGATAATACAAGCTAAAGTACAGTTCCCTGCACAATCTTTTTAAAAGAAAAAAATTATGATACTAACCCAAATTTTTTCAATTGCTTCTCAAGAATTCCTCTTCAGGAAATGTGCTTACACAAATTTACATCTGAATAATGAAACAGTTTTAAAGAGATACTCCACCCCAAAATGAAAATTTTGTCATTAATCAATTACCACCATGTCGTTCCAAACCCATAAAAGCTTTGTTCATCTTCTGAACACAATTTAAGATATTTTGGATGAAAACCGGGAGGCTTGTCAATGTCCCATTGACTGCCAAGTACATTACACAGTCAAGGTCCAGAAAAGTATGAAACACATCGCCAGAATACTCCGTCTGCCATCAGTGGTTCAATCATTATGTTATGAAGCGACAAGAATACTGTTTGTGTCAACGTAGCGCCATTTTGGAGATTATGCCCTGGACACAAAATGTGTACACTCTTCTGTATCAGCCTCGACACAGGGATGCGTCTTCTGCGTTGATTTATGCTTTGATTTGAACGCAAACAGCGCATCCCTGTGTCAAGGCTGATACAGAACAGTGTATGTGTTTTGCGTCCAGGGCATAATCTCCAAAATGGCGCTGTGCTGATGCAGAGGAGACGTTACGGTGCCTAATTGTTGAATAAAGTCATTATTTTTGTTGTATTTCTATAAAAGTATTCTCATCGCTTCATAACATTACATAACATATTCTGACAATGTGTTTCATACTTTTCTGGACCTTGACAGTGTAATTTACTTGGCAGTCAATGGGACAGACAGAAGCCTCCCGGGTTTCATCCAAAATATCTTAAATTGTGTTCCGAAGATGAATGAAGCTTTTACAGGCTTGGAACGACATGGGGGTAAGTGATTAATGACAATTTTCATTTTGGGGTGGAGTATCCCTTTAAGCCTGGAATACACTACACGACTTTTAAAAATCTGAACAGCTTTTTAAATCACCAGGCATCATACACTTACCGATTTTGTAAATAATGACAAAGGAAAGCTGGGCATCATATATAATTAGGCCTGGAATACACTACACGTTTTTTGTCCTGATTTTCCGCCAATTTACAGTCTGGAGAAGTTGACACTAGTTGCCGAAAGTCAGAGCCAGTCTGCAGATTTGTTAGTTGACCGATTCAACAGAAAATGGCATAGTGTATGATAGTCACAGACTCCGGTTTTTTAGCTTCAGACTCCGATTCTATCCAGTTGGAGGATATCAAAAATGTTTGATATTTTCAGCCGATTTTAGAACGCATATTGTTTCCATTTGTCACGCGTCTCCAAGGCTCATGTTTCTGAGTGAGTTTGTTGTGCTCGGAACAACTTTAAAGTCTGGTAGTGTATGATCCTCGGTCATGTAGTGTATGATGCCCAGTTTTCCTTTGTCACGATTTTCAAAGTCCGTATACAGCCAGGTCCATAAATATTGGGACATCAACACAATTCTAACATTTTTGGCTCTATACACCACCACAATGGATTTCAAATGAAACGAACAAAATGTGCTTTAACTGCAGACTGTCAGCTTTAATTTTTAGGGTATTTACATCCAAATCAGGTGAACGGTGTAGGAATTACAACAGTTTGCATATGTGCCTCCCACTTGTTAAGGGACCAAAAGTAATGGGACAGAATAATAATCAAATCAAACTTTCACTTTTTAATGCTTGGTTGCAAATCCTTTGCAGTCAATTACAGCCTGAAGTCTGGAATGCATAGACATCACCAGACGCTGGGTTTCATCCCTGGTGATGCTCTGCCAGGCCTCTACTGCAACAGTCTTCAGTTCCTGCTTGTTCTTGGGGCATTTTCCCTTCAGTTTTGTCTTCAGCAAGTGAAATACATGCTCAATCGGATTCAGGTCAGGTGATTGACTTGGCCATTGCATAACAGTCCACTTCTTTCCCTTCAAAAACTCTTTGGTTGCTTTTGCAGTATGCTTTGGGTCATTGTCCATCTGCACTGTGAAGCGCCGTCCAGTGAGTTCTGAAGCATTTGGCTGAATATGAGCAGATAATATTGCCCGAAACACTTCAGAATTCATCCTGCTGCTTTTGTCAGCAGTCACATCATCAATAAATACAAGAGAACCAGTTCCACTGGCAGCCATACATGCCCACGCCATGACACTACCACCACCATGCTTCACTGATGAGGAGGTATGCTTAGGATCATGAGCAGTTCCTTTCCAAGTTGATCTTGGTCTCATCTGTCCATAGGATGTTGTTCCAGAACTGTGAAGGCTTTTTTAGATGTCGTTTGGCAAACTCTAATCTGGCCTTTCTGTTTTTGAGGCTCACCAATGGTTTACATCTTGTGGTGAACCCTCTGTATTCACTCTGGTGAAGTCTTCTCTTGATTGTTGACTTTGACACACATACACCTACCTCCTGGAGAGTGTTCTTGATCTGGCCAACTGTTGTGAAGGGTGTTTTCTTCACCAGGGAAAGAATTCTTCGGTCATCCACCACAGTTGTTTTCCGTGGTCTTTTGGTGCTGCTGAGCTCACCGGTGCGTTCCTTCTTTTTAAGAATGTTCCAAACAGTTGTTTTGGCCACGCCTAATGTTTTTGCTATCTCTCTGATGGGTTTGTTTTGTTTTTTCAGCCTAATGATGGCTTGCTTCTCTGATAGTGACAGCTCTTTGGATCTCATCTTGACAGTTGACAGCAACAGATTCCAAATGCAAATAGCACACTTGAAATTAACTCTGGACATTTTATCTGCTCATTGTAATTGGGATAGTGAGGGAGTAACACACACCTGGCCATGGAACAGCTGAGAAGCCAATTGTCCCATTACTTTTGGTCCCTTAACAAGTGGGAGGCACATATGCAAACTGTTGTAATTCCTACACCGTTCACCTGATTTGGATGTAAATACCCTCAAATTAAAGCTGACAGTCTGCAGTTTCATTTGAAATCCATTGTGGTGGAGTATAGAGCCAAAAATGTTAGAATTGTGTCGATGACCTGAATGTATGTATGATGCCTAGTGTTTTAAAAATCTGTTCAGATTTGAAAAGTCATGTAGTGTAATCCCGCCTTTAGAATTAATAGTCGTTTGAAACTTGTAGATATTTTGTATTTCTTGTGCTGAGAATATTTAATTCAACTCATTAACTTCTCATCAAACTGTTCTGTTAATTGGTACAGTATTTTAAATGTTGAAATGTATCTGAAATGTAATTCCTTTCAAATTTGCACTGTTTTACTTTAAAAACTGAATGATTGCATTTTCAGTTTTGTACAGTATATGTAGAGACTTTGTATTTTGTCTTTCAAAATAAAACTTTTAATTTACAATTGTCAGCATCCTTTAACACTATAATTTTTTGTTTTTTAATAACCTGTAAAATAAGAAGTCTTTCTCTATAGACTAGTATTTTACTTTTAGCACTTTATTGAATGCGTTTGATCATAATAATCTAGGAAAATCTGTGAAAGGACAGTGTTCCTCTGTACACGGTTTAGTGCTATCACTTTATTTAATTGGTCAGTAAAAAATCCATAAAATAACAGTTTTACACTGTTAAAAAAAAAATAAAGAAACGGTCAAATGACTGGCAGTAACGGTTGCCAAACATAAAACTGAAGTAAATAAAAAATGGGACAAACCACGCTCATATTGATGTAATGTGGAATACCATTCATATGCCTTAAATATGGGATGATTCTATGTTAATGTCAAGCCTTGTTTGCAAATATGTGCTAATATTGCCAACTTACAAAATAATGACAGACTGCTGATGTTACTGAACTCATAGTGTGAAATATCCAAAAACATTGCTTTTGGTACCATATAAGAGTCATAATTTGCTCAGTCAGTTGTTTGTTCTCTCACTTTTGTGTACATACAACAGACCCAAGTAAATGTTTAGAGATTTTTCCTCACTGCCTTTTAGCATTAACACCAGGAAGGTTTTAGGTTTCGAAATTGTGCAATATCAGTTTTGTCTTCAGAAGATAAAAGCATAGCAATTTGGGTGGGCCCATGATCTTCCATCTAGCACCACAGTAGAACCAATGTGACATCTACATTAGATATGACAAACATAACACAAACTACAACAAGCGGTTCATAATGTGTTATGTATAATTAATTATTTGGACATTTAACTCCTCTTCCTTTTGTATTCACAGGTTGATAACAAATGTGGTAATGGCCAGTTTCGATAGGGATGTAATGCAATGTTAGTCCACTGTTGGAGGCTGAAAAAAATCAGGTTGACATCAGAACTTAATGTAAGATTGACGTCAACCTCTAATGTTGGATAGATGTTGTATTTTTCATTCTGACGTCAATCTGACGTTGGGTTCTGACGTCAACCCGATTTTCATTTTCAACCAAAATACAACGTCTGTCCAACGTCGGAGATTGACGTCAACCTGACGTTGGGTTTTGACGTCAACCCGATTTTCATTTTCAACCAAAATACAACGTCTGTCCAACGTTGGGTTCTGACGTCAATCTGACGTTGGGTTCTGACGTCAACCCGATTTTCATTTTCAACCAAAATACAACGTCTGTCCAACGTTGGGTTTTGACGTCAATCTGACATTGGGTTCCGACGTCAACCCGATTTTCATTTTCAACCAAAATACAACGTCTGTCCAACGTTGGGTTCTGACGTCAATCTGACGTTGGGTTCTGACGTTGGGTTCTGACGTCAACCCGATTTTCATTTTCAACCAAAATACAACGTCTGTCCAACGTTGGGTTCTGACGTCAATCTGACGTTGGGTTCTGACGTTGGTTTCCGACGTCAACCCGATTTTCATTTTCAACCAAAATACAACGTCTGTCCAACGTTGGGTTCTGACGTCAATCTGACGTTGGGTTCTGACGTCAACCCGATTTTCATTTTCAACCAAAATACAACGTCTGTCCAACGTCGGAGATTGACGTCAATCTGAGGTTCGGTTCTGACATCAATCTGACGTTGGGTTCCGACGTCAACCCGATTTTCATTTTCAACCAAAATACAACGTCTGTCCAACGTTGGGTTCTGACGTCAATCTGACGTTGGGTTCTGACGTCAACCCGATTTTCATTTTCAACCAAAATACAACGTCTGTCCAACGTTGGGTTCTGACGTCAATCTGACGTTGGGTTCTGACGTTGGGTTCGGACGTCAACCCGATTTTCATTTTCAACCAAAATACAACGTCTGTCCAACGTTGGGTTCTGACGTCAATCTGACGTTGGGTTCTGACGTCAACCCGATTTTCATTTTCAACCAAAATACAACGTCTGTCCAACGTCGGAGATTGACGTCAATCTGACGTTGGGTTCTGACATCAATCTGACGTTGGGTTCCGACGTCAACCTGATTTTCATTTTCAACCAAAATACAACGTCTGTCCAACGTTGGGTTCTGACGTCAATCTGACGTTGGGTTCTGACGTCAACCCGATTTTCATTTTCAACCAAAATACAACGTCTGTCCAACGTCGGAGATTGACGTCAATTTGACGTTGGGTTTTGACATCAGTCTGACGTTGGATTCTGACGTCAACCCGATTTTCATTTTCAACCAAAATACAACGTCGGAGATTGACGTCAATCTGACGTTGGGTTCTGACATCAACCAGACGTTGGGTTCTGACGTCAATCCGATTTTCATTTTCAACCAAAATGCAACGTCTGTCCAACGTCGGAGATTGACGTCAATCTGACGTTGGGTTCTGACGTCAACCCGATTTTCATTTTCAACCAAAATACAACGTCTGTCCAACGTTGGAGATTGACGTCAATCTGACGTTGGGTTCTGACGTCAATATGACGTTGGGTTCTGACGTCAACCCGATTTTCATTTTCAACCAAAATACAACGTCTGTCCAACGTTGGTTTCTGACGTCATTCTGACGTTGGGTTCTGACGTCAATCTGACGTTGGGTTCTGACGTCAATCTGACGTTGGTTTCTGACGTCAATCTGACGTTGGGTTCTGACGTCAATCTGACGTTGGGTTCTGACGTCAACCCGATTTTCACTTTCAACCAAAATACAACGTCTCTCCGACGTTGGGGTCCAACGTCAATCTGACGTCATATTGACGTCCGGTGCCTGCTGGGTAAATCTTATTAAGTTAATGTAAGAGCTTCATACAATGCAACAGCGTTAAGAATGCTACTGTTTTTCCTGTATTTTTCCTTTATTTTTACTGTAATAGCTAAATAATAATTACATTTAAAAAATAAAAAACATGGCTACCATGCTAAATTTTGTAAAGAATACTTCACCAATAAAAACAAAACTTTAGCCTATTTAAAAAGGCTTTATTGAAGTTCTCAAGTTATCTTAATTGAACAAAGCTGAAAATCTGAAAGCTGTCAAACTTACTGTAAATAATATGGCGGTGGAGGTGGTACTATGGTGTCAGGAGACTTTCAGGCAGGGATGTGAGGATGGTGTAAGAACTGTGTCTGGTTGATTGCTTTCGTGCTGTTTCTAGCAGTGGTGGGAATCCAGCAGCGCGAAGATGTGGGTCATTCTGTTCTGCAGTATAGGCTACCTGAGCTCTGCAACTTAAAAAAAATAAATAAATAAATAAAAAATAATGCTTGTGTTGTAGTTTAAGCAAGCTTTTTTTTATGAAAGCGTTGCAGGTAGTACAGAAATATGCTTTGGTCAAACTCAATTAGGACACACAATGGAAACAAAATGAAAAAGATGCATTACATGATGGAAATAAGAGCCAAAGTTACCTAGTGCTCAGTGAAGAATTGATGTTTGCTGTTACTTTACCATCAAACATGATGTCACTTTCTGGAGAATGACGTCATCAAGGAACAGTAATTTAGTATATGGGGAGTTTTCCTGCTACAAACTACATGTCTTGATCTACTCTAATATTCCAATATTTGTCTTCTAAAAACTAAAATACAAACAACTAATCATTATGCAAATAATATGTGATTTTTTTGTCTAGTTGCAACCCGTCATGTCTGGTCTGACATGACATTTCTGTTTCCTTCTATATATAATTTATAATAGAGAGAAAGAGAGAAAAGAAGATCTGCAATAGTTCATAAATCGATCGCAGGTTTACAAACTGTGTAAATCTCTTTTAAAGGTGTCATATGATGTTGCTAAAAAGAACATTATTTTGTGTATTTGGTGTAATGTGTTTATGTGGTTTAAAGTAAAAAGAAAAAAAACATTATTTTCCACATAGTGTACATTATTGTTGCTCCTCTATGCCCCACCTTTCTGAAACGCATCGATTTTTACAAAGCTCATCATTCTGAGAAGCGAGGCGTGCTCTGATTGGCCAGCTATCCAGTGCGTTGCGATTGGCCGAATACCTCAAGGGTGCGATGGAAATGTTACGCCCTCACCGTATTGTGATGGTGTTTCCCGGCACGATGAGGCAAAAACAATAAAACCCATTACAAACGAGGCATATGTTGCATCCAGTGGGGACATAATTACTGTTTATAATGATTTATACTGTCTTTTAAACATTACCATGTCTGCATTTGCGACATGCAACAAGCACTACTCTACACTGCTCAAAACTCGCGTTTGAATCGTCAGTAGAAGAAACGTACTTACAGACTGTGAGTCAGAAGCGTTAGACTGTCCTTGCAAAGTTGGAATTGCCCTAATTTATAAAAACAGCCTTTGTGCAAGCCAGCATTGTAGGCTTCTCTCCTGCCAGGTTCAGGAAATAGTCCTCCGTAAAATGCACTTCACACACTCTAATATTTGGGTTGAACTGTTCTGGAACAGTGTTGTAAATACAACTTAATCACTGATTTCGCTTTCAAAATAAAAGACAGCGTCACCATGACATGGCGCTGGCGGCAGCAACAGCACTACAGGGAGAATAAAAATCACGTCCCCTTTCTTTGTGTCAACATTTGGGCGGTGTTATGCAAATCTCCCCACATCTTGACGTAGACATGTGGGGGTGTGTTTGAATGAGCCTTTTTAGGGGGGCGTGGACAAATCTTAACTTTTATAAAGAATATCTCTTTTTAGACTTAAGTCTTTGCAACTTCGGGGATCTTATCTATGCATGAACAGCTTGTAACACTCCAAAGAGAAAGGAAAACTTGAATCGCATCATATGACCCCTTTAAACCTCCAAGGTTTTGTTTACGCATCCAAGGCTCTAACCTGCAGGCTACAGCATATACTGTATAGGTTAACCCTGACAAAAGATGTGGTTTACCCTTAGTTTATGATGCTATGAATTTCATATAGCTATGAAAAGCACTCTTGTGACCCTGGACCACAAAACCAGTCATAAGTGTCAATTTTTCGAAATTGAGATTTATACATCATCTAAAGACTGGTTTTGTGGTCCAGGGTCACAAATTTGAGTGGGCTTCTTAAAAGCATACAGTCAACATGAGTGGCCTTGTACATTTTCATTACTGTTTAAGACACATGAATAATACTTTGAATTTCACCTACTTTCTTCAAATATCTGTTATGCAAATGTGAATTTGCCTTGGGATGAATACATAAAACTTTAGTTTTATGCAAACTGAGAAGCCAGTTACATTTAAAGAAACAGTTCACCCAAATTGCTATAAGATTATTCTGTCACCACGTCATTCAAAAAAAAACACTGCGTGTGCTAGTGTTCTGCAAGGATGACGTATTTTTGTAGGCAAAACCCGGAAACGAGTCAGCATTTCAGCACTTCTGGTTCCATCATCCCGGAAGTCAGTAGTCTGTGGTTAACACAAGCACAAATATATATATCAGTAATAGCTACTTTTCATTTTTTAAAAGCTTTAACTTGTCTTCAAAAAAGATAGTTACTATGAAGTGTCTAAATGGGACTACAGAGGTTGTCAGGGACATTAAACATCATCATGGCAAACAGTAAAAGTAATCTCATCAGTCCATAAGCCTCAAACTTGTCAGTTTACTTTTACATTTACATTGCATTTAAAATGATGTTCATCCAAACTATTTTTACTCAAACATACAGGGAAAATATGTTTCCCTTAGGGAACTCGAGCTGCGTCGGAAACGCTTTGGGAACGCCCCTGTGTTCCCACATTCTGAAACATGTGTGTAATCAGTCCAACGGAATGGTGAAACGTCACGGGTGGGGTGACGTAGAGACCAGAGAGCTTAAAAGCGTATCCGGAACAAGCAACGTCAGCTTCTGTGTTTTCAGCAAGCGCTCCGTGTGAAATGTGTCAGTCTTATTTACTGTTGTTTGTCTATCAGTCAGAATCAGGGTGCGAACTACGGGGGAGCTAGGGGGAGCTCGGCTCCCCTTATTAAGACATGGGCTCCCCTGAAAAAGTGATTTTTGAAATTTTTGGGGGGTCTCAAAAAATATTAACAATGTGTCATTTTGACGTGCAATTTCAGTTTTCTGTAATGTGATCATCTTGGATTATTATGTGTAAAATTGCAAAAATATTCACTCATGGATGACGATGATTTCAACCTAATTCACTTCAATAAAGATAACTATACATGCTATTCTTGTCATGAGCGTCAAGGTGTGGGGGCGCTGCGGTGCAAATTCATTTCACTCATGTTTAATACGTTAACAAAGATTCGTAGGAAAAATATAAACATTGGATTCAACATTGGCCGTAGATCCTGCAGTTAGCATCATATAGCATCATACAGCCACCATGGCAAAAAGGACACAAGGCAGTTTAATGGCACGACCGAATCACCTGCTGCAAGCCCTGTTAGCACAACGCAAGAAGTAAGTCATTGTAGAGCCCTGCATTTCAGACTTTTTTACGCCTCTAGGGCTGGGCTTCGGGCTAATTTCAACGTCATAGTTCAGACGTGGCCGGGCCTCGGACCTCTTTTGGGTTTCTCATTATTTTTATATTGTAGACATCCATCGATTAGTGCTGAAAAAAATTGCCGCGCTGGTGGAAACAACACGAGACCGTGCCGCGACTGAGAGCAGCTCGATGGTGTTGAGTGTCCTGCAGCAGCAGGTGCGCAAATGACTTCAGCGCAGCTGAACAGTTCTGCGTTCAAATGCACACAATAGGCTAAAGCTTGCTGCCAAACCCCAGCAAACATAACCACGAATGTGTCTGTGGGAAATAGTAAGGGGATATTTGAATTATGTACTAATAAACTAATGTTTTCTGAGTCTGTGTCGCAAGAATGAAGTTGCTGATCCTGACTCGCCGTCTCCTCATTAGACGCGCCTTTAGAGAGAAAAGCATCTTTATTGATTGATTAAATTATAATAAAAGAGTTTTTGTTTTAAATTTTTTTATTTCGTTAAGTGATAATTTAAAGCTTTCTATAGATATATTTATCATGTCTATGAGGCATGTATTCGGTCAGCTTCGGTTCATTTTTGTGAAGCACTCCTGTTAAAGATGGCAGAAAGCGCATCGTGTTTGTTTTCTTTGTTTTATAAAAGAACTACCTGTTGTTGGTATTGTGAGTGCACACAAATACAAGTAGACCCTTTACAGGTCTGAATGATGTTATTACTCTTACCTTTATCAAAAAATAAAAATAAAAAATGAGGGCGTAGGCTATTTTAAGTTGTTTCCACTAAAAAAATCCAAGTGTTTGCGCAGGTGCCTCCATGTCCTGCAGAGCGCGCTTTAGCTTCCACTCTCCGCACAAACTTAGATATATATAGGATAGCGCACATTATTATTATAGCGCAGGTTTAACGCTTAAACATTGTTATATACTTGAACGGTTTTAGTATATCTATAGATTTTATTTTAGGCAAGTCGTGATGATATGAGAAGGCTAAATTGATCAAACATAAGCTATGATCAGCTCATGCAGCTGGCCGCTTGGTCTTTACTTAAAAAAAAAAAAAAAACTTATAGGCTATTTAACGAACAAAAATGCTCCAAACGTTTTTCTAAATTAACTTCATAAAAAACAAAACGAAATATAATAATTTTGCCATTACACACAAAACTGAACTATTTTAATAGCCAAAACAGTAGTATAAACTGTTTTAGGCGAAGGGGGAAAAAAAGACGGGCTCGGGTTGGACTCGGTTCGGTAATTCTGATAAGCTGTCAGACGTGGTCGTGCTAGGGCCTAAATTTGAGGGCTCGAAGTCATTCTAAGTCCACGCGCAAGCGCACGATACCATAGACACCTCCGCCCCCTTCCCGTAAAAAAAAAGAAAAAAGGTGGGCTCCCCCAAAGTCCATGGTATAGTTCGAACACTGGTCACAATCACCTGTCATGGCGAGCTACAGACTGCACGCAATTTATGTGTGGTTTGTTTTGGAGCGGAGCACGCACAGCCAGCTCTTGAGGGGGCTACCTGTGTTTTTTCATATTAACCCTAATGTACCAGTGAAAATGCATTACCTTAGATGTTTAGCTCTGCTCCCGCTGGCGTTTCTTCTTGAGGGAAGAAAGTTTTATGCAATGTAGAATAGAGTGGCTCGCACGTTGCCAAGGCAACGCGTGCATTAAGGGTCTGCAGCAAAATAATGCTGCGGGAAGTTCTTTTTTTCTTTATCCAAACACGTGCAAATGTCTAATGCGTTTGCAGGCTGTTATTCGCCATTCTTTTATATTACATCATATATTATGTTCAGTCTGTATTCACTTGTCTGGTTGTTAGGCTGCCTTTAATTCTGATTAATTAAATGATGCATATTCCTTTGGCTTTGAGGAGTTAGATTATGCATATATATATATATTTATATATATTATTCAGCACATGGATCGGAGATGGGCTCCCCGTTCTCCTCCCTCACTCTCTATACAGCGCTCTCTTGGGATAAAATTCTCTAGTGAGAGCACAGTGTTTAGAATCAGAATCAGAATGAGCTTTATTGGCCAATTATGTTTACACATACAAGGAATTTGTTGTAGTGACAGAAGCGCCACAGTGCAACAGAAAGACAGCAACAGGACAGGACACAGATAATAAAAGAATAACAACAAATAACCAAATAGGCAATGTACAAAGCAGCAAAAACACGATATATAATATAGACAACTATGTATGTACAGGTCAAGTATGCGCAAATTAGAAATGAGAAAATAAAAATAAAATTAGTGAGTGTGGTGAATGGATAGTGTATTATAGTTGTGTTTTCCACGTTTATTGTTGAGTGTTCATGAGATGGATTGCCTGAGGGAAGAAACTATTCCTGTGTCTAGTCGTTCTGGTGCACAGAGCTCTGTAGCGTCGACCAGACGTAACAGTTCAAAGAGGGAGTGTGCTGGGTGTGAGGGGTCCAGAGTGATTTTATCAGCCCTTTTGCTCACTCTGGATAAGTACAGTTCTTGGAGAGTGGGGAGGGTTGTACCAATGATTCGCTCAGCAGTCCGGACTACACTCCGTAGTCTTCTGAGGTCAGATTTGGTAGCTGAGCTGAACCAGACAGTTATAGAAGTGCAGAGGATGGATTCAAGGATGGCGGAGTAGAACTGTTTCAGCAGCTCCTGTGGCAGGTTGAACTTCCTCAGCTGGCGAAGTGAGTACAACCTCTGCTGGGCTTTCCTGATAATGGAGTCTATGTGAATACCCTACTTCAGGTCCTGGGAGATGGTGGTGCCTAGGAATCTGAATGACACTGCAGTCACAGTGCTGTTCATGATGGTGAGTGGGGGGAGTGCAGGGGGGGTTCTCCTGAAGTCCACTATCATCTCCAGAGTTTTGAGCGTGTTAAGCTCCAGGTTGTTAAGACTGCACCAGCCAGTCAGCTCCTTAACCTCCTGTCTATAAGCAGACTCGTCCCCGTCCTGGATGAAGCCGATCAGTGTGGTGTCATCTGCAAAATTCAGGAGCTTGACAGAGGGGTCTTTAGAGGTGCAGTCGTTGGTGTAGAGGGAGAAGAGCAGTGGGGAGAGAACACAGCCATGAGGAGCTCCAGTGCTGATGGTACGAGTGCTGGATGTGAATTTACCAAGCTTTACTAGCTGCTGTCTGTCTGTCAGGAAGCTGTTGATCCACTGGCAGACGGAGGTGGGGACGGAGAGTTGGGTTAGATTATTTTGAAGGGTTTCCGTGATGAGGGTGTTAAAAGCGGAGCTGAAGTCCACAAACAGGATCCTCACATAAGTCCCTGGTCTGTCCAGATGCTGCAGGATGAAGTGCAGTCCCATGTTGACTGCATCATCCACAGACCTGTTTTCTCTGTAGGCAAACTGCAGGGGGTCCAGTAAGGGTACAGTGATGTCCTTCAGATAAGCCAAAACCAGTCTTTCAAATTATTTCA
This sequence comes from Barbus barbus, assembly GCF_936440315.1. Taxonomy (NCBI): domain Eukaryota; kingdom Metazoa; phylum Chordata; class Actinopteri; order Cypriniformes; family Cyprinidae; genus Barbus; species Barbus barbus. The sequence goes on along the minus strand of NC_136732.1, from coordinate 9,854,347 downwards.
TGGCTACAGACGTTAGGGCCACAGGTCTGTAGTCATTAAGTCCAGTAATTTTGGGTTTCTTTGGGACGGGGATGATGGTGGAGCGTTTGAAGCAGCGCTTGAAGTTTACTCTCTTCCTCTGAGGAAGTTGATGTGGTCAGCATGTCATTAAAAAAACTAGACTCATGAGGAGTTGGTGGAGGTTGTAACTAGAAGAATCATTCCTAAAGAATAAATAGCATTCTACCACAATCTCAACCGAGGTGTTGAGAGCATGGGTTTAACCATTTTTCATTCCAGCTCTTTTGCCCTTAATTAGGGGGCTGAATGAGTAGGTTATATGGGGATGTCTAAGGTGGGACAGATGCTTATGGGCTATCTATTCCATTGCAGCATCACCCCTAAGGCCCCGACATTTTCCAATGCTGGACATAGGCCTAGGGGCTGCTGGGCGGGAGCAGCCTCAACCATGTTCCAGCTCCTCATTCAGGGAACGTCACTTCTCGCACTCCCCATAAGTTTGGAGTTAGAGTGGCGCTCCCGGGCCAAAGGCTTCTAGCAAGAGGAGGATCTGCGGACCGTCATTTTCGCTGGATAGTCTTCGGCTAAAACGTCCTGATGCCTATTGCCCAGGACTTTTGAGGGTCGGCCCCCTCTGAGGAAGAGCGGTGTACACCTCATTATACGGTGCCCATCTCTCCTCTGTGCCCTCAGGAGATTGTTCTGCCAACCCTGCTGGTGTTTCAGGGCGCAGCGTTTTCCTGCGAGCGCTTCTCTCAGTCTCCGCCCGAAAACGTAGCAGTACTGGGAGGCTCATTACCTCTTTGGAGGTCTCTAGAGCAGCTAGATTGGCCGTCCCCTGCCGGTCCTCTGCTTCAGGGCACTGGGCTAGCAGCTCTAAGTATACCAGAGGCCAGTCTCGAAAGACTGGTTCCCTTAGTAGGTCACCTGGTGGTGTGGGAGCCCCTGTCAAGTGTTTCTCGTTGGGTCCTGCCTAGCAGGCTCTGGTTCTACCAGTTTAGTCTTCCTGGGAGACGACACAGGTCTGAGGACCATTGTTTCAATAGAAGACTTCAGTAAGAGAGTCCGGATGCTTATGGCTTAGGATTTTGGGGGGCAGCGCTTCTCTCAGTCTCCGTCCGGAAACATAGCGGTACTGGGAGGCTCGCAACGTGAGGTCTCTAGAAAAGCTAGATTGGCCATCTCCTGCCGGTCCTCCGCTTCAGGGCACCGAGCTAGCCGCTCTAGTACACCAGAGGCCAGTCTCGAGAGATTGGTTCCCTTAGGAGACTATTTGGCAGCTTGGTAATTACTACCAAATGTGTCTCGATGGGCACTGCACACTCTAGAAAGCAGGCTCTGGTAATGGAAAAAGAAGTGAATACTCTCTTGAGGAAGGAGGCCATCGAGGTGGTCCCTCCTCTCTACAGAGAGTCCGGGTTCTACAGCCGTACTTCATCGTTCCCGAGAAGGATGTGAAGTTGCGTCCTATTTTGGATCTAAGTCAACTGAACCGCTCATTCATGTGATTGAAGTTCAGGATGCTCTCTTCGAGCAGGTCATGTCTCAGACCAGGTCCGAGGACTGGTTTGTCATGATCGATCTAAAAGACGCATACTTCCCATCTCCATCCTTCCCCATCACAGGAAGTTCCTGAGGTTTGCTTTGGGGGCAAAGCGTGCCAAAATCGGGTTCTTCCCTTCGGCCTTGCACTCTCTCCCCGCACTTTCACGGAGTGTGTGGAGGCTGCGCTCCAGGGCATCCGCATACTCAACCACATTGATGGCGGTTTTACCTAAGGGTAAAATAGGTCATTTTTACATATTTTGTTTATTTGACTGTAAAATTCTAACAGAATGTGCTATTTTCAAGTGCAAGGTGTCATTTTTTTCAGAAAACAGACGGCTTTCAAAAAAGTACAGTTTTTGACCATTAATGTCGTGTGTTGAGTTTGTAAACAGAATTTAAATAGACAAAAATAAAAAACAACAGTAAAACATTTTCTGTTTTTTATTTATAAAAAAAGAGAAAAATCGTGATCGAAATAATCCAACACTTCTTACTTCAAAATTCAACTATATTACATATATACAAGTAGTTTTGGGACACTGGGTTGCACAGTTTTCATTCAGGAGGCTTTTTTGTTCATACACGCATACATTTACACATGCATGCACTCATCAAAAAGTCTCATCAAAAATCATCCCAATCGACTCCTGTGCTGTTTACTCCACCTTCACCATGTTTTTGTTTGTTTCGTTTATTATTTTATGCAATCCAAAACTCTGCGCTCCCTATCTCTCCATTCAAATTCTCCCTCCCCGCTCTCCCTGAAATCAGCCGTCATTTGTCGACGGAGCGCAATAAATTACCGTAATAAGCAATATATTGCCGAAAAGCGCATGTTGTTTACTGTCAGGAGCAATTTGAATTATTGTGATGGTGCAAACGGTTGAAGAGTTACGGTAACATGAATACAGCTTGGTTTAGTGTGTCGGCGACGACACAGCAGGTTTTAAAGGGTTAAGACTTAACGCCAGAAAAGTGTGCTTTCTCCAGTACAGAGAACCACTTAGCTAGGCGTGGTGTGGGTTTCGACCACGATGCAGGCACGAATGTCCCCTGCTCGGATCGAGTCGATCCTCACGGCAGTCAAGAGAGTGAGAGAAGGCCAATCACTCACTGTGAAGCAGTTTCAGAAACTGTTGGGTCTGATGGCAGCAGCGTCCAACGTGATACTTTTTGGCCTGCTGTACATGAGACCCTTGCAGTGGTGGCTCAAGATCAAAGGGTTTTCCCTGAGGGGCAACCTGTTTTGCATGATCAAGGGCACGCGGAGATGCTTACGTGCCTTAGACATGTGGATGAAATGTGGTTCCTGTCATAAGGCCCCGTGTTGGAGGCTCAGTGTTGTCGCGAAACACTAATGACGGACGCCTCCCTCACGGTCCAAGGTCTGTGGGAAGGGCCCCATCTCAGCTGGCACATCAACTGCCTTGAGATGCTGGCAGTATTTCAAGCATTGAAGCATTTTCTCCCAGACCTGAGAGGCCATCATGTGCACAGACAATACGTTGGTGGTCTCTTACATCAACCGCCAGGGGGGTCTGCGCTCGCGCCCCCTGTACAGGCTGGCGCACCAGATCCTTCTGTGGGCCCAGGGGAAACTGCTCTCCCTGAGGGCAATGTACATCCCTGGGTACCTCAATCAGGAAGCAGACATCCTGTCCGAGGTGATGGAGCAGATTTGGAGGAAGTTTGGTAGAGCCCAGGTGGACGCCGGGACGGGGTTCGTCTCTTGTTAGTAGCCCCGTACTGGCCGGGCCATCCATGGTTAGCTCTGCTAGAAGTAGCCCTGCTAGAAGACTCTCCATGGGAGATTCCCGTCCAGCAGGATCTCCTCTCACAGGCGGGAGGCACCCTTTTTCACCCCCGCCCAGAGTTGTGGAAGCTGTGGGTGTGTCCTCTGAAGGGGCACAACTCATAGCATCCAAGTCAAGTCAAGTCTGCTTTATTGTCAATTCTTCCACATGTACGGCACATACATACAGAGAATTGAAATTGCGTTACTCTCAGACCCTTGGTGCAACCAGTTAACATTAAACACGTTCAAATACAGATAATACAGTTTAAACATATGTACATACAACTATACAAATGAGGACATTGTAGAAAAAAATAAAGAATAGATAAAGTGGCATAAGGCGCATGGCAGATAGTGCAAACCAGTTAAATAAAAACAAAACTGTGCAGATATATGTGTAGTGCAAAAAGAGCTTATCAATCTGAGGACATTGACATTGTAGAAAAATAAAAAAGAGTTAGATAAAGTGGCATAAGGCACATGGAAGATAGAGTGCAAACCAGGTAAGTAAAACTAAACTGTGCAGATATATGTGTATATGTATAGAGTGTATATATATAGTGCAAGAGGAGCTTATCAGACTGAGGACATTGTAGAAAAATAAATAAAAATAAAATAAAAAGAGATAGATGAAGTGGCATAAGGCACATGGCAGAATAGATAGAGTGCAAACCAGTTAAATAAACAAAACTGTGCAGATATATGTGTAGTGCAAAAAGAGCTTGTCAGTCTGTTAAATTGACAGGAGAACAGTCTCTTTATGAGACTATCCAAGAGGTAGTTTGCAGTCAGTGCTGGATGAGGTAGTGATCAGTCCAATGCTGCACAAGTGACAGGTGCTGGTCACAGTTTGTAAGTTTGTAAGTTGGTGGGGGTGGCAGGTCCTGGGGGTGTGGGGGTGTGGGGGGGTGGGGGGGGGGGGGGGGGCTCATAGTGTCAGAGTTCAGTGTTGCATGGGGTAAAAGAGGGGAGGGGAAGAGAGTGGAAGGGGGGCAATGACGGGAGGGAGTTCAGCTTCCTTGACAGCCTGATGTATGAAGCTGTCCTTCAGTCTGCTCGTCCTCGCCTGGAGACTCCGCAGTCTCCTCCCTGATGGCAGCAGACTGAAGAAGCTGTGTGTCGGGTGGGTGGGATCACCTGCAATGCGGAGTGCTTTGCGGGTGAGACGGGTGCTGTAAATGTCCTGGAGGGAGGGGAGAGAGACACCAACGATCTTCTCAGCTGCTCTCACTATGCGCTGAAGTGACTTGCGGCAGGATGCGTTGCAAGCGCCATACCACACAGTGATGCAGCCGGTTAGGATGCTCTCGATTGTGCCTCTGTAGAAGGTGCACATGATGGGGGCCGGGGCTCTGGCTCTTCTGAGTTTGCGGAGGAAGTAGAGACGCTGCTGTGCTTTCTTGGCCAGTGCTACAGTGTTGTTAGTCCAGGAGAGGTCTTCCGTGATGTGCACACCCAGGAACTTGGTGCTGCTCACTCTCTCCGGTCCGGTCTCTCAACCGAGGTTGTTGAGACCATCCTCCAGTCCAGAGCTCCCTCAACGAGGAAACTGTCCTTGAAGTGGATTTTGTTCACTTCATGGTGCGGAAATCGTCAGCTGCTCCCAGTTAACATGCCAGACTTTCTGCATCCCTGTGAGCGACTTGCTTCAACTTCTCATAAGCTGACGTTGCTTGCTCCAGATGCGCTTTTAAGCTCTCTGGTCTCTATGTCACCCCGCCCGTGATGTTTCGCCATTCTGTTGGACTGATTACACACATGTTTCAGAGCGTGGGAACACAGGGTTGTTCCCAAAGCGTTTCCGACGCAGCGTCTCGTTCCCTCGGGGAACCACGGTTACATACGTAACCTGGGACGTTCTTTCTTTCTTTCTTAATACTTTAAAGACAAAATGAGTTGTTGGAAGCTTTAAGGAATAGTTTGGCCCAAAAAAGAAAAGAACATTTAATTTAATGAAAAATGTACTCACCCTCAGGCCATCCATGATGTAGATGAGTTTGTTTCCTCATCTGAACAGATTTGGAGAAATGTAGCATTACATTACTTACTCATCAATGGATCGTCTGCAGTGAATGGTTGCTGTCAGAATGAAGTGAAAGGCTGTGTATTTGTAGGAAGCAAATCCATCATTACGGCAATTTGACTTTAAACCTTTGCATTTGGCCAAAATTTAAGTCCAAAATTCAAGTCCTGTTTGTCCTCTCACAAAACCCACCAACATAATAGTTTTAAATTGTTTTGGACTACTTTTGGTTGATCTGTGCATATTTCTTTCCTGATTCAGATAAGACAACTTTTTTTGTCGTTTAACTGGAAGCAACTGCTTGAATAAAAAAATATATTGATGGATTTGTTTGCCAACTTCCGGGTTGGCATACAAACATGTGCCATCATTGGAGCACTCTATTAATCTGATGTTTTAATGGAGTTAATTGAATTAATAATTTTTTGCTCTGTTTGTTACACAAACATTTTGTATGATAGAATATTTGGAATACATGGAATGAGTCACTTGGACCACATTTATGGTTTTTGTTTTAAATATATGTATTTATTTATTTACTTTTTAGCTTAGCAGACGCGGACACTGTGTACTACACTTTCATAGAAAACACCTGTGTGAATATGTTTCTTCTTAAAAAAATAAAAAATGAACAGGTTTGCAACAACAAGGTGAGTAGACAATGACAAAGCTTTAATTTTCCTCCAAAGGAAAAGTTTCACAAGGATATTATACCTCATCTAACAGTTCTTCTTCTTCTCATAGTGGTTTCTCATCATTGCCTGGCTTTTTTCTTGTTCCACCCCAATTCATTCATACATATATCTGTCTGTCTGTTTCAGGATATTTGTGGCGGGGATCGGTTTCTTCAGTCTGTGCTTCTTAATGACCTCTCTGGGGGTGCAGTTCTCGGCCAAGCGACTGGGCGATTCCCCATTCAGCATCCGAACTGAAGGTACATTAATAACTGGCAGCTGTATACGTCTACCTGTGCTGACCGGATGCATGTCTAATTTATCCGGTGGCATTTAGAGAGCGTCATTTTATGGGATTTTTAATGGGGGTAATGAAGGGTTTTACACTGGCCTTTAACAGGCTTGATTATCCAGGGGTCAGTGTGCTGTGAATAGCATCTCTGGCTGCAGAAGATCCCATTTGTCGTCAGTCATCACTTTTAATGTGTATGAGAATAGATCACGCTAGAGGCTAGAGGTCTTGTTCACTGCAAATCCCAAGAAGAACCTGTCTATGAGAAAGATTCACCCAAAAATGAACATTCTGTCTTCATTTACTCACTAATCAAGGGTATTTGTGAAAGTTTACAAAATAAGGATGGTTAAAATGTAAAGATTTCGCTGCACAGATTCTGTGTGGCCTGGCTGTGAGTGTCTTCTCTGTAAAGGATACATGCGATACCGACTTTATTTAGTGGAAAAAAAGAGGGTATCTCAGAAGGCAGCATAATTATGCTGTCTACCTTTTGTGAAAGCTTTCATGTTGGGAGTGCACCTATGGTGCTTTAAAATTCTGCCTACATGGACTCACTTCAGAGGTTTTGGAACAGAACCAATATGTTTAATATTCAGTTCCTTTCTAGTTTCAACACCGCTGTGCCCAACAGGAAATGGTGTACCCAAATGTGGCAAATAGCCATCTTAAGAGCTCCACTCGGTTGCTGGAAAATTGGAAAACTGCTTCATGGTGTGTTCAGCAAACCCCAGTAAAAAGCTGAAGATGATGGATTAGTGTTCTGTAGTATTGTGGAAGAGGTTGCATGGAGGAAAGAGAGGGAAAGAGGGAGAGAGAGAGAGAGAGAGAGAGAGAGAGAAAGAGAGAGCACAATCTGATTAATTAACCACTCCCAGGCTGAAGTCTTGACAAAGCATCTGGCTCTCACTCATTAAACACTGCCTGCTGATCAGCCAGAGATGGACGTCACTGTGTTTTGGGAGTCCAGCGCTGACATAGATGTGAGGGTTACATTAAAATGAATTAAAGTTACAAATCACTAATTATGTCAAACTTACCTATGAATTACTTAAAATGAATCAAAAATTAAATCAGTGTCCAAGTTCAAATATCACAAGTATTGTAATCTTACCTTTAGTTAGTTTTGCTAGTTACATTGCTATGAACGAATGCAGACACACAAGAATAACAATATTTGCAGGTTAACATAGCTTATCTATGCAAAGTAAAATTAGTTTTTCAAGCAGAATATAGTTTGTACTGGGCAATTTTTTCAAAAGTTTGGGATCAGTCAGATTTTTTTTTTAATGTTTTTTTAAGCTCATCAGGGCTGTATGTATTTAATTAAAAAACACAGAAAAAACTATAATACTGTGAAATATTACATATCAAAATAACAGTTTCTATTTTAATATACTTATTATACTATATTATTTAATCCTGTGATGCAAAGCTAAATTTGAATCAGCCATTACTCCCGTCTTCAGTGTCACATGATACTTCAAAAACCATTCTATTATCAATGTTGGAAACCGTTTGTCAGTCCTGTGTCGTGTGTGTCATGTGTTCCTGCCTCTTGTGTCCTTATTTGGTTTGTTTTCTGTCCTCGTTGAGTGTGATTATTAGTTAATTCTTGTCCAGCTGTGTTTTGTAATTATCCTGTGTATTTAAGTTCCTGTCTGTTCAGTTAGTTTTCATCTGGTCTACTCGTTATTCCCGGTGTTCCTGTGTGTCAGCCCTGCCTTGTTTTTCCCTGTTTGGATTTATTAAATACTGTTTGATTTGAGTTTACTCCTCGTCTCGTGTTCCTCCCTGATGTGTGCACTGTGACAGAAGACCAGACCAGAACAGTAAGTGGTGTCCATTCACCTCGTTTTTTTTTTTTTTTTTCGTTTTTGTTTCCCGCGGCAAGGAAGTCGCCGCTCGTCATCCCGCCCTATCCAGCTGTTCTTCAGCGTTGGAGTTTGGTGGGATCGCCATGAGTCTGTTGGCCGTGAGTCCCTCAAGCCCATTCGTCCACGGCTCACTCATGCACACAGCCGTCCGCAGCTCACCTAAGCACGCCGCTGACTACAGCCCAGACCACGCTCCAGTGGATCCGGTTCTCCAGATTCGGCCAGGAGTGCCGTTCCCAGGTCCCGTGGATCCAGTCCACAAATCACGGCCAGGAGTTCCGTTCCATGTTTCCTGGATACATGGTATTTAAGTCTTGTAGTGTCCTCAGGAACACTATTAAAGACTGTTTGATTTGAGTTTACTCCTTGTCTCGTGTTCCTCGTTCCTCCCCGATGTGTGCACAGTGACACCGTTATTGCTGCTTAATATTTTTAGAACCTTTTTCAGCATTATTTGATGAATAAATAAAAAAATAGCACTTAAAAAAACAAAAAACATAATAACAATTATTTACCACTTTTTAATCAATTGAACATTCGTGCTGAACATTAATTTTTTTTATTTTTTTAAATAAGAAAAAAAAGAGGATAAAAATATTGTATTCTTACCTTTTTTGTGATAGGACAGTTTAGAGCTGAAAGGAAGCGGACTGTTAAAGGTCTTCGAGCTGGGATTCTGTTTTGATGCAATAGCAGGAGGAAAAATGTTGGGGCACGGAACTATATGCAGGTAGTTTAATAAAATAGAGCAAACAAAGAACTGAAAACAAGAACAGAAACATGAGTAGAACGGCAACACTAATGTTCAACAACTGACAAAGCACAAGGGAACCATAATGCCCATTTATACAGAGAGCCAAGGCAATGAACTAATCAGTAACCAGGGCAACTAACAAGGAGATGGGTGTGGTTCAATGAGAGTCCATGACAACAAACAAGGGAGCAGAGCAACAAGGCAACAATAGGAACACAGAACTGCAAATTCAAAGTCCTTGAACACAGACACAGGGAACACAGACAGGGATTGTGACATAGACCCCCCTCAAAGGAGTGGCTTCCAGAGGCAGAGCAGAAGACCAGGGTGGAAGCGGCAGAGCAATAACCCAAAGCGGAGCAGAGAGCCAGGGCAGAGCCAGCAGAGCAGAGAACCAGGGCAGAGCAGAAGAGTACCAGGGTGTAACAAGCGGAGCCGAAGACTACCACAGCTGAACAGATGGGTCCAAAGATCCTCACGGTGGAGTAGACGACCACCACGGTAGAGCCGATGTTGCAGGAGACAGAACTGGATCAGGCAGAACTGGAACAGAGAAGTCAACAGTAGTCTCTGTGACCACAGCAAGGCAGGGAGAGAGTTCACAAATGGTCTTCATAGGGCCATTCTCAGTCTTCATCGATGGCCAAAGACTGAGGCTTGATATAAATAATGGCTGGAGGCTCTGGTGTGATGGCCATCTTCTGAAGTGGCTCTGGATTGGTGGCCATCTTGGGGTTTCAACATGGTCCTCCTCTATCTCCCCCATAGTTAGAGGGGATCCACACAGCCTCAGGGCAAAAATCGATATACTGTGCCAGAATCCTCTTGGATTTTTGTCATTCGACGGCCAATGTTCTTATTCAAACCACTCCAAAAGCATTCCATTAACATTACATCATCCAGTAGGGCAAGATGGCAGTAAGACAAAAACTCCTACACATAAACTTAAATGGGTCGGCCATCTTACTCTATAACACAGATCTAGCCCTACGCTCCAGTAGTATACATGTTATCTCAATGGCTGTTTTCTTCTGGTTTCTGGGAGAAAACCTGCTGATTCACTAATCCTCTTCCACATAAGAGATCCTCCAGCTTCTACACCCTCACTCTGGCCGAGTTCTATCTTGAGTAATACCCTGCAGCATATGTTCTGGGATCATACCTCTAATGGATACTAATGGCTATTCTAAGATAGGTTTGTTATTATTCATTTTTAATGAAAGCTTGTATGTGGGTTGATGCAGGAAGCACTTTGTCTGTTTTAAATAGCAGACATGTGTTAGTTAAGCAGTAAATACAGGATGCCAAGCATTAGAGCCAAACTGAAGCCAAACTTCAATATCTCATAGCATTCATGGGCCTTAGAATATGTCCCTTCACTGGACACATTCTCAGCCATTACTGTTCAAACTAAAAATATAACTAACCCGATTTAATCCATCTATAATATGATCGATACAGGCCTATAGACGCCTGAAATATAGTTTGAAATTGCAGTTTTACATGCTTCATTATAGTATTGTCACAATACCAAAATTTCAGAATTCGGTACCAATACCAGTGAAAATCCACGGTTCTCGGTACTAATTTCGGTACCAAGCAAAAACAGCAAAACACAAAAACATGCTAATTAAAAAAAAAAAAATTATTAATAAAGTTAAACAAAACTGTAAAAAAATCAATACCATTCATTGTGCTTATTAAAAATTGTTTCAAGTTTTTCCAGAAGTAATAAAAGTATGAAAAAAGTTAAACAAATTTCCCCCAAAAGTTTTTGTCATATTTCTGCTGCCGCTGAAAAACAACTGTAAACTGTTGTCTGTTTTAGGGTTTGCTGTATAAGGAAAATATAATATACTTAGGTAAAGAAATGGGCTGAGTCTGACCAAATGCAACATTAGATTATTGACAACAGCTAAAATATAACATTTCAGTAAATAACAAACTTCGAACTTTATGATAAATGTACATAATATTACATATATTTTAAAACAAGTTTATATAAAATAGAAGGAAACTGTAGTATTAAAAACACTTTACAATAAGATTCCATTTGTTAGATAACATAGCCTGGTCTCATGTTCATACGTAGGTATTAATATGTAACATTCACAAGCACAAAACGTACATTTTTGTATGTTTTTATTGATGCTAAAACTTACAATTTAGACGTTTTTCAATGTTTAATACGTACAATTCGATACGTGTTATTAGCTAAAAAATGTAAAACTATTTACGTATCTTTTATATTATTAAGATCTTCATATCAATGCATTTTGATCATTTTATCAATAAGAAATTTCCATTTTTAGACGCCTTAACCCACCCCCAAACCTAAAACCTACCCATTTTACAGTGAATATGCATTTTTATAATTTTATTAATAAGCCATTTAGATTTTAGACCCCTTAACCTACCCCCAAACCTAACCCTACCCATTTTATAGTGAATATGAAAGGATATAAAATGCAATTGACCGAAATATGCAGGAAAATAACAATTTTAGTAACAATATAGCATTAAAAATGTTTTATAGTCGCTAATCCCACTCCTACATCTAAACGTAAACATAGCTATTTCTTTACAGTATAAGAAAAATATGACAGACAGATAAATACAATTACAATCATTTGTTTATTGCAAAAATGTCAAGAGCACTACCAAAAGTAATCCAAATGACGATGCGTTGCAGCCGCAGTCCTGTCTGGCGGAATACAGAAAGGTTTGTGTGAGGTGCAGAGCAGAATTTATGTTGTTAATCGCTGAAAATATTATCCAAATTATATTCCTGATCCTCTCGCTCTCAGTGAACTCGTGAAGGTGCGCGCGTACTCGCATCATTCAAACAAACCCTCACCAGAAACACGGCATGTCGCAATCTGTGACGAATGCAGGGGAGAGCCAATGAGCGCTCGATTATCCTGCCGTAAAACCTGTCGTTTGAAGCGGCAGCATTTTTTTTTTTTTTTTTTTTTTTTTTTATTAATGCCAAAAATGAAAATGTAACAAGTACATAACAACAGGAACAAATAATAATAACAACAACAACAAAAAAATACATAGATCACGAAAATAAAGTGCCAGAGGGAAGAAAAAAATAAATAAAAATTATACAAGGTTAAACATTGAAAGCAATCTTTGACTTTTCAAAGACGTTTTGTTTTTTATGCCCATCAAAGACAAAACATAGGAATTATAGTCTACTAGAAAAATAGACAGTAACGAGATCTTACCCAAAAATTTGCATTTGTGAATAAAAAATTTACCAAGAATCATAAACAAATTAACAACGTACTGAATATGAGAATTTGGATTATGATAGAGAAAAATAATACTAAAGGTGTTAATACATATTTTGGCATTTGTTTTTTCTGAGAGATAGGTACATAACTCATTCCAAAAAGCTTTAACACAAACACATTCACAAAAAAGATGTACAATTGTCTCTTCAGCATCACAGAAAGTGCATTTATCTTCTATGTTATGGATATACTTATTGAGTACACTATTACAGGGGTAACATCTATGTAATATTTTAAATGTAACTTCTTTTATCTTGTTTGTTAACAAATATTTGTGTGGAAGAGACCAGACCACTCTCCAATTAATATTGTATAACGCCATCCACTTGAAAGATGATACTGGAATAGATTTTCTGTTCAAAAGATTACGAACAAAATGGTTATTGAATTTGTCATCAGTAATCAAAATCCCTTCAATTGAAATAGAAGTGTTATATAATGATGTAGGACTATAAGTTTGCTCTCATTTCAAGAGAGTTTTTATACCACTAGGAATGGCGTTGAATACAATATTATATTCCTTTAACGAAGCCCCAAAAACAAATTTTCTGGAGAATTATTGAAATGAATAAAACTGACCACAGTCATCCATCAGCTGACTAACAATATATACTGTACATTGTTTAAATACCATTTCTCAAAAAACAATGATTTATTTCTGTAAATAATATTCTGATTATTCCAAATAAAACAACGGTGAGGTGAAAAATTATGTTTGTAAACCAGTAACCATGATAATAAAACCTGTTGGTGAAATGTTGCTAATTTAATGTCTAGTTTACCAAGTGAGAAGGGGCACTGCAACAAAAATTCAATACCTCCAATTTTCTTAAAAACAAAATTAGGAAATACATTCCATATAGAGTCTGTTTTTTTAACAAATATTTTTAACCAATTTACTTTTAACACATGGTTAAATAGGGTAAAGTCAACAACTCCAAGACCTCCATCACTAATCCTATTTCTTAGAACCTCCTTTTTAATTTTGTGTGATTTATTTTTCCATATGAAATTATATAATAATTTATCTAATACGGAACATAATGACTTGGGACAATCCATTACAGAAAAGAGATAAGAAACTCTTGATAGACCCTCTGCCTTTGATAATAAAACACGACCAGTATGAGATAAATCTCTTGCCAACCAAGAATTGAATTTCTTTTTAATTACATCTTTAATAGGGTTTAAATTAATTTCTGTTATAACCATATTTGAATTCAAGGATACTTTTACTCCCAAATAATTAATTACATCTTTAAATTGAATTCCACAGATCGCTGTTTTATCAATATTTTTTAAAGACAATATTTCACACTTTGAAATGTTGAGAGAGAGGCCAGAGACCTCAGAAAATTCTTGAATGGTCTCCAATGCTTTAGGAACGTCCGATTGATCTTTTAGGAAAATTGTGGTGTCGTCTGCAAATTGGGAGATTTTTATTTCTTTATCATGAATTCTAATACCTTTAATCATATTATTCTGGTTGATCATTACATTTAAAACCTGAGTAACTATCAAAAAAAGAAAGGGCGAGATAGGGCAACCCTGTCTTATTCCTCTGTGAATAGGAAATTTAGGTGTTGTTCCAGAACAAAGTTTAACACAACTACTTCCTCTTACATATAATGTTCTCACTGCATGGATAAAATAATTATTAAAGTCAAAGAATTGTAATACACTAAAAATGAAATTATGGCTAACTGTATCAAAGGTTTTTTGGAAGTCTAAAAACATAATTATAGCAGGGTCCAAAACCAAATCACGATAATCAATCAGATCAAGAACTAACCTTACATTGTTTGAAATGTGACGTCCCTTCATAAATCGTGACTGGCACTCATCAATCAAATCATCCAGGCCATATTTTAGTCGTTTTGCCAGAACAGATGCCAAAATTTTATAGTCGTTATTTAATAATGTGATTGGGCGCCAGTTATCAATCAAAAGAGTGTCTTTATGGGATTTTGGTACTAGAGTAATAACACCCTCTCTCATTGATGGAGGTAGGCATCCACTGACAAATGATTCTTCATACACTGCCAATAAAAATTTAGATAAAGGGTCACAAAAAGTTTTATATAGCTCTGAAGTTAACCCATCACTCCCTGGAGATTTGTTATTTTTCAAGTTATTAATCCCTTCTTTAACTTCTTCCAATTTTTTGAACATATAGAATTAACCACTTCTTTCTCGATCTAATAAAGGCCCCCCTTGGCTTTTTCTTCATATATTTTGTTAAGTTTATTTTGAAGTTTATTCAAAGTGGCCTGATCCTCAACAGTTAAAGTGTCTCTCTCCATTAAATTATTAATTTCAGCTGAAATTTCAATTAAGTCTGCCCCTCTTTTAATAGCTATTTTTTTACCATAGGTCCTAACAGCACACCCTATTTCAAATTTTAAATGTTCCCATTGTTTACCAAATTCACCATAATTAATTGCAGAGTTCCAGTGATTTTGGATAAGTCTTTCTATAATGGATTTCAAGTCTTCAAAATTTAGCAATGAATTATTGAGTTTCCAGTATCCTCCACTAATTCTATGATCCTTACGCCCAGACAATGCAATTTTAAGGCTTATAATTTTATGGTCAGTTAAAGCAGCAGGCAATATAGATGTTTCGAAAATAAAAGGTTCTAAGTCTGAGGAAAATAACCAAAGGTCAATATGCGACTGTAATGAGAATTTTTTGTTGCTCCAAGTAAACTGTTTAGTTGAGGGGTTTTTTACCCTCCAGATATCAATCAAGTCAAGGCTGTAACTTAAACGTAAAAGATCACTGGATTCACTGTTTGCTCTAGGAGGAAATCTATCCATTGAACCATTCATGACCAAATTAAAATCACCACCAATTATTAATTTAGCATTAGGGTTATTACTCATGGCAGAATTAACACAGTCTTCAATTTCACCTAATAACAAAGTGTTTGCATCTTTTGAACAGTACCCATAAACATTAACAATAATGAATTTACAATCATTTATATCAACCAGTAGCATTATCCAATGACCTTTAGAGTCACCCTTGCTCCATACACATTTTCCAGGGAAAGTATGTGACAAAATTGCAACTCCACCAGAGTGACTTGACCCGTGAGCTAACCACATCTCACCTCCCCATTGGTTTTTCCAAAATTTAAAATCCTCAGGGCACGAATGAGACTCTTGAATGAAAATTAAGTCGCTTTTGCATTCTTTGCAAAAAAGAAAAAAAGCTTTTCTTTTGACCAAGTTCCTCAAACCTCTGGCATTAATGGAACATAATTTCAAAGTCATCAAACGTCAAAAAAACAAAAAAAAAAGAGTCAAAAAAGAAAGAACAAGAAAGCTTAGCTTTTCTCCTTCTAATTTTGAACATATAGGCAAACAGCCATTAAATGATTGTAAACGTATCAAATATAGAAGTGCTTATTTTCAGAAGAATCATCCTTGATTTTACTCAAACACTAGCAGGAATCAGGAAGTATCCATTTTTTCTGGAACGATTTCTTTACCAGCAATGTATGCTTTAGAGCCGATGAAGTAAGCCTTTTTTCCTTCGTTGCGTGCTTTTTGTACATAAGGCCACAGTAGAGCACGGGATCCTTTTTCTTCTTTTGTCAGGTCTTCTCCGAAGCATATTTTGCGTTCTTTCAGGTATTCACTGTTTTTTGCGCTCTTCCAGATGAAGTCTCTCACCCAGCGCAGTGCAAAGAGGATGATAATGGCCCTCGCGCGACCAGCCTGCCCAATCTATGAGCAACATCCACCGCCTCGCTAATTTTTTCCGCAAGCTCAGGTACCACTCCTTTGCAGATCTCTGTCACTTTGATCTTGACATTTTCAGTTTCCGTTTCTGGAACTCCGTATAGTCGTAGGCACCACCGCCGTTTGTAGCGCTCTGCTTCCACGATTCTGTTTTCCAGCTGAGATATCGTTGTTGCTTGTTCGGAAACTTTAGCTGTTAGTTCGCCTTTACACTTCTTCAGGTCCACAATATCTGCGTTGACAAAAAGTAGTGACGATTTCAGCTCTTCAATGGTGTTTGAATTCGTTTTTATCATTTCTTCAAGGGAGTCCGCTCTTTTGTTAAGGGCTGTGATAATGTTCTCTTGAAGCTCGTGTTACGAGAGATCAGTTTTTGGTTTTTTGGACGCTGGGCTATTTGTCGATGTTCTGGCGAGGAGAGGTGGAAATGATTCAGAGCTAAAATCCAGTTCTTTTGAAAGATGCTTTTTGCCACTTAGACGTTTTGGCTTGTTAGATTCCGCAGGATACGAGTGGTCCAATTTCTGGATACCTTTCTTGCTTTTTTCATTTGCACCACTCATTTTTGCGATGTTAATTGCGGTTAACTTTCACTGATTTGCTTCTGATTTTTTTCTTTTTAGGATATCAAGTAAAGTGTTCAAGCGTTCCAACGATTCACTTTTGATGATCAAGTGTTTTAATTAAACAACATTCAAAAACATTAATGTAAAAAATATATTGTTCACTCACTGTAAGTTGATGTTAGATAATAACATGAAGTCATGTCAATGAATGGTATCTTATTGTAAAGTCTATAAAGGAGATACAATTTGACTGTACTCTCATTTAATCCAAACTGTGTACATATTTAATTTTTAAAGGCTTAATTTAACCAAGTTAGCTAAAAAAAAAAAAAAAAAAAAGTCCAGAACTGCTTTTCTGACGGACCGATTTGACAAACACTGTTAACAATTTGTACATTCTCTAACAGGCATATTTTAGCTTCACAATTCATTTAAAAGCCTCTGGTGTGCAAAAATAGTAAATGCCATCATGTCCTCCTGTTTGTTTGTTTTTTACCCTAATAAAAGTTATAGCTCCTATAGTTAATAAAGAACTATAGGAGCTATAATAGTTAATAAATAGTTAATAAAGAAACTTCATTCTGTTGCTCATTATATTAGCGTTAGCCGCGTTTATGCTAACGATTAACTCTGCTAAATTAAAATATAGAATAATAATCATGACAGAAGATCTAAATATTCAATTTGAAACTTACCTGCTTGAACTCTTTCATTTCACTTTTCATTTTTTCATTTTCCGAAGTACCGGGTCTTTTGACAACACTACTTCATTATTAGGGCTGAAAATATAGGGATTTTTGTTACTATTCCACTTCTTTAATGGTTACGTTAAATGTTTATCAATCAATCAATCAATCAATCAATCAACCAGCCAACCAACCAATCAATCAATCAATCAATCAATAAATAAATTTTGTCATTACTGCCTCATCCTTATATCCCTATTATTATTCTTACCATGAAACACAAACGGATGTTTGGTAAAATATCTGAACTTATCTTTTCTATGCAATGAAATATGTACAGCCAAACTCAAAATTAAACAAACAACACCGAGAAAAAAACAGGACGTATGCACTACTATATCTTCTGATATTATACGATTGCTATGTGTCACTCACATTTCATCTGTACCATGTTTTTCAGACTTACCACATTAAATGCAAGAACTAATGCTGTTAAGTCCGGAATGGAATAAGAAATGATGATAGCACGGGTAGATCTTTGGCCAATTAATCACTGGTCATGAGGAATTTGAATATTCAAACTATTTATTTTCTACTCCTAAATAGACAGACAGACAGATAGATAGATAGATAGATTCTGTACCAGGTGGGCTACCAAGCAGGTTTACTACATTGGAAAGCAATGCATACACAGCTGATTATGTCATGCAAACGTTAAAAATTATTCATTTGCATATCATGCACTATGATAAAATAGTTCTGAGTTGATAGCATAGGATTGTACAAGGAACCATTAATTGATCATCTACATGTAATCATAATTACCATGAAACGGAATAAAAGTTATTGGTGTTTTTCTAACTAGTGTTCATTCAACTGATAACCGCAGGAAATTGCAGGTATAGGTACATTTTTGAAAAAATGTTGGTAGAAACATTGTTTAATTTAAAATGGAAAAAAAAAAAAAAAAAAAACTATCAAAATGTACACAGACCTTATAGGCTTGCTGCGATAGACAGTGTTGGTGGTGATACCGGTGTTAAGCCGCAACACCGGTTACTTCACTTGCCCACCGTGGCACCATCCCTCACCGTAATTTAGATTTTTTTTTTAATAGTAATAAAAATCATTTAGTTCAGTTAGAGAACAGACACTACAATTAAAACTGAACACGGCTACTTAATGCAACACATCGAGCGAACGACAGTTGCGCATCACAGATCAGATTTCATTGAACACATGAGTGAGAGTGAGGTGACTGACAGAAGAGTGAGGTGAGACGATGGCAGAAGAATTTCAAAACGAAATGTAAAAGCGCCTGTTTAAAACATTATCAGGGAATTATCCTTTTACAAGCAAAGGAAAGTGGGAAAACTCAAACAAACTAAAAACAAACAACTGTTTGATGCCGAATTGCCGCAAATTCGAGGAAAAGAGGGAAAACTAAAACGACCCCACCACCACCACGGTAATACCGGTATTACCGGTGTTGTCACACGTCGATTAACCTAGACCTTAGCAGTACATTTTAATGTATTTTAAAGTGCTATTTACTACAACAAAACTTTTACACTCTCGTAAACATAAAATTACATAGCACATACAATTTTTGTCACGGTTCACACACGAGGAGGCAGGAACACATGACACACACGACAGAGGATTGACATAACTCCCCCCTCCCGAAAGGCTCGTCCTGAACATTAACAGTTCCATCAGGGAGAGGGGGTGGGCAAATGGCGCTCTGGAGGCCCCTCAGGACAGACACGGACCGGAACACAGCACGGGGACCTCCAGAGCAGAACAGACAGATCGGAGACCATGGTGGAGCTGGGAGCTCAGGAGGACGGCGACATGATCTCCCGCGAACGGTGGGTCTGGGTGAGCCGCGGACGGCAGCGTGATCTCCCGTGAATGGCGGGCTGGATGAGCCGCGGACGGCAGGCTCTGGGTGAACCGCGAACGGCGGCGTGATCTCCCGCGAATGTTGGGCTGGATGAGCCGCAGACGGCAGGCTCTGGGTGAGCCGCGGAGGGCGGCGTGATCTCCCGCGAACCGTGGGTCTGGGTGAGCCGTGGACGGCGGCGTGATCTCCCGCGAATAGCTGGCTTGGGATAGCCGCGGGACAAACACAGGAACAAAACAAAAGCTTGAAAAAACAAACAAAACGAGGTGAAGGGGAGCCACTTAATGTTTAGGTCTGGTCTTCTGTCACGGTGCACACACGAGGAGGACACAGGAACATGCAGACGAGGATGTAACTCAAATAATAGTCTTTACTGAATACATCAAGGCAGGGCAAGACAAGGCTTACAGACAGGAAACACCGGGGATAACGAGTAGACCAGACGAAATCAAACTGAACAGACAGGACTATAAATACACAGGATAATGAGACGAACACGGCTGGACAAGAATTAACTAATGATTACATTTAACAAGGACAGGAAACAAACCAAATATGGACACAAGTGGTAGTAACACATGACACACACGACAGAGGATTGACAATTTTGGGATAATTTTACATTCCTATAAACATATTAGGTCTTTCAGCATATTTTATTATATGTATTTCTCTTAATTTCTAATTCAGCATTCTTACATTCATATTTACAGTAAGTAGCTATTCTGCATCTTGTTCGCTAGCTCCATTTTATTCTGAATGATGCTCAACCTTGTTAGTTGAGTCTCCCGTGTGTTTCATATGGTGTTAGGTTGCCAGTGGCATATAAATCTGTTGATTGCAGGGCTTTGACATAGCATCCTTTAAGAAAGGCTTTAGATTTCAGTTGGAATCGTCCCTGTGCTCCATCACACGGAAGATATCTGCACTGCTCTAAGATTAAAAAACAGTGCTTCTCCTTCCTTTAGACAGTCAATGTAGGGTTCAAAGACTGTGGCCTTTGACAATTGTGGCACACAGGCACAGCAGGAGATGAAAACATTATATTAAAAGCCTATATCTTCTTCTATATAAGAGAGGTCTTTTTTCATTGTCTCGTATACAGTGGGGACCAAATGTTTAAAACCACATTGAGAATCGTGTCTCAGATTTTAATTTTTAATTTAGAACAAAAATAAATGTGTTTTAAAAATGAAAAACAAAAAAAGACAAGTCATGATGTAAAATTAATTAGAAAAAAATAATGCTCTATTTCTGGGTCAAATGACTAGCAAAATCAATAAAACTTTTTTTTTTTTGCATAATATTATTATTTTTCTTAAAACAAATTAAATGAATTGATACTGAAATGCACTACATATATATATATATAATATAGATACTGATATAATAACCCCTAGTCCTCTTAGCACAGGATGTGCCCTAGTTTCACCGGCATCCATGTTTTTCTCCATGCACTGTTGTGTATTTATAATGCTAAATGACGGTCTAATGGGAACAGGAGCTGTGTTCTTTCACACACACTCTCAAGGAGTCTGCTGTTGGCAGGGATGGCTAGTATTTCAAATACATGTATTTAACATGGCTAGTATTTCAAATACATGTATACATCTTTTAAAATATGTATTTGAAATACAAAATACTATTTTGGATTTTAATACCTTTGAAAAAAATCTAATGTATTTTGTATTTAAATACATTTAATCTTAGTATTTTTGTATTTTCAAAATACATAACATACTTTTTGCCAATCAACTGCTTTATTAGGCTGCTGGTTTCCTGTGTCAACTAGCGCAAACATGCCACGTTCATGCTTTTCCTGGGAAAATCTTATTAAAGTCAAAATAGTAGATATTTAAGATATTTAATTTTGAATAAAATGTAGCATCCCATTTGTTGACAACTATGTCATCATTCACAGTGCTATCTTTACAGTTAGCTTGTTGATGATTCTGCATTTTCAGTTAAATACATGCTGTTTTGCTGTGTATAAACCATACAAAATGCTTGAAATGGTTATTGCATTACTATGTGCATGACTTTAACATTAAAACAAGGTGATTTAGCTTTTGTGGGGAAAAAAGCATACCTGTCTCAGCAGGTAAAAAAAAAAAAAAAAAACCTAGCAAGGGGAACATAGCATTAGCACTAGTCAGTCTTGTTAGGTTTTTTTTTTGGTCAGATTTTGGTTTTATCAACTAGCTAGTCAAATGTGTTCATTAAACTTTAATCATGACTGCTTGCTATCTTTTTCTATATAATTTATATATTGTTGTGTTATCTGTGGAGCTTTTAGTGGGCAGGAGCTATTCACACGTCAGAGTGATAAATAAACATGAATAAATGAGTAATAAGCGGCTTTCTGTGTGTGTGTACCCAAAGACAAAGATAACTATAATGCTAATAATAAATTATTTTATTTTATTTTTTCCTAAGGGCATTCTCACACTAGGCCAGCCGTTCTCAATTCCAGTCCTCGCGCCCCCAAATTAAATTAACTCAAAATTAAATTAATTGAAAAGTGTGATATCCAAGTAGTCATAAAGATTTTTGCTGTCATGATAACAATAGCGCATACAAAAATAGTACATTAAAGGTGGGATAAGCGATTTCTGGAAGCCAATGTTGATATTTGAAATCACCAAAACAAACATGCCCCACCCTTATAGGGTCTCGCCCCTATTTTGATAGCTCCGCCCCACACATACGTAGCCTACGCAACCCATGCAACGATTAGTTCTGTGAAACAACGCAAAACCAATGTTACACAACCAATGGACGTGAGCGGTGCAACAAAATACTATAGAAGTCATTATAATCAGTGATGCTGTTCACTGAACTCTCTCTCCTCCACATCATGTGTAGACACGCCCCTTACTGCTGATTGGCTACAAGTTTGTTTTGGTACTCGGCCCCGACTCAGTTTTCTAAAGCGTTTTTGAAAAATTACATACCCCACCTTTAACTGTTTCATGCTCCAGTGCAGTTAGCGGTCACAGTACATGCGTACCGCACACGAGCCACCTCTTCAAGCGGGCCAGGGCATGGTTAAACGAACCGCACTGGATATGGTACAGAGCAGTCACACTTGTGAAATGAACTGGACTTTGGGGGTCAATCATACTCAAGCACGGATCAGATCCCCTAGTGTGAGTACATCCTAAATCTAAGTGAATAGAAGATACCACAACTATAACCATAACAGCACAAAAAATGATTAATGATAAAAACATTGACAGCCAATCGGAATAATTTCTGCTTTAAAGAGCTTGAGCATTAGTGACAGATGACACAACTGCATTGTATACTTAGAATACACTAATATACCTTTATAATTATCGTTCTTGGTGTAAACGGGCCTTAATAGTTTTACTTCACTTGATGGCCAATTTCAAAGGTATTTTGTGTATTTTCAATATACAAAATGCTGTATTTGTACTTAAATACATTTTTCCACACAGTATTTTTATTTTAAATACGTACATTTTAATGTATTTGAGCCCATCTCTGGCTGTTGGGTTCTTGGGGTGAAATAAACTCTGTAAGTATTTGCTTCAGCACAATTTTGAAGACTACACTGTAATTAAAACACAAATTAAATGCAGATTAGATCAAACATTTTGGAGTAGACCTTAAAGTCAACATGAAATGCGGTTCATAACCCATTTTAATTCTGTAAATGGATGTGTTTCCTAGCGAAATAAGATAGTCAATGATGAAGGA
The DNA here is from genome assembly GCF_936440315.1 of Barbus barbus. NCBI lineage: Eukaryota > Metazoa > Chordata > Actinopteri > Cypriniformes > Cyprinidae > Barbus > Barbus barbus. The sequence goes on along the minus strand of NC_136732.1, from coordinate 9,831,452 downwards.
AAAAAAAAGTAGTGCTGGTCTTGATTTTCTCCACTGGGAGTTGATTGGGTCTTGAGAAGTATTACATACTAGAATGGAGACAGGTGGTTGGAGTGAAAGGATAAGAAAGTAAGAGGAACCTTTTACCAAACTCAAGCTCACAGCTCATGATTACTTCTGAAGAATGACTTGTGAGTGTATGTAAATTGTGAGTGTATGAAATTAATGTAAACAGATAGCTTTCCAGGTATTATTGACACCTTTTCTTCTTCTAAATAGCATAAACAACATCATGTAAACAATATCAGATTAGATTATATGTTGATTTTAAAATATGTTTGTGTTTATACCACTTTGCATATGTATGCCTTCAAGCCACTCCATGCTAAATATCTTGGGCAGATGTGGGCACATATTGCATTTGGAGCTAGTGATTTTAGAGCTGTGAGTTTAACCTGCTGCTTTACAGAAGCCCTCAGGTCATCTTACAGCTAGTGAATAATCAGAAAACTGATGCGGTTTCATGGCAAAATCTCCTGTCTTCTATCACATACACCCACAGCTGCTGTCAGACAGAGTTGAGCAAAAGAGCTCCTGAATTTCAGACTGACTCACTAGACATAATCCGTGTTTGTTTTCTTCACATTTAACACCAACACTCCTGGGGGAAAATAAATGGAATTACTTAATGTAGTCAGTGCTTGAATTTTGAGGAGAAAAAAAGAAGAAGATACTCCTTGTTTGCATATAAGGACAAAAATATTGTGACACACCTCTTCATTAATTCAGGTTCTCTTAATTAAGGTGTTTCAATCAGACTCATTGCTATAAAGGTAGGCATAGAAAATCAAGCACCTAGCCATTCAGTCTGCATTCACTGGCATTTCTGAAGTGATGGCACCTTTGCAATAAGTCAGTTTGTGAAATGAGATGAGTTCCCTTGTGAAAATAAATATACTGAAATGTATTTGAAATAAATTTATTTAATGTTAAGTATACTACAAAGAAAGTTACATATTTCGCACTTAATAAAAATAACCTGCAATTGTACTTTTTATATATTAAACTGGTATACTTAAAGTCTGCTAAATTGGAACTACTAATTTTGTACTTAATGCACTTTAATTGTGTGGAAGTAGTGCTGGAGTCCAACTAAAGATATACTGAAGTATATTTGATTGTGCTAAAGTGGAACTAAGGTGCACTTTAAATATCTTGCTTTTAAGAACCAAAATCATACAACCCTCATCAGTTGTGACATTAAAACACATTTTTAGGCTTAATATGAAAGGGTCGTGAAATGCCACAGTTTGTTGTATTTTATTTTATTTTATTCATTTTTTGTAATGTTCTCTTAGGTCCACTTATAGTGTTATCAAGATTTTTACATCAAAAACAATTTAGAAGTAATAAGCTATTTCTGTCCTGTTTTTGACCCCCTCATCAGAATGCTCTGTTTGAATAGGAGTGGCAGATTGTAGACTCGGAAGTAAACACCCACTGATATGATTGGCTAATAGTTGTGTTTGACAGTCTACGTCCTTCACTGATGAACACTGCTGTGAGTTAGGTTAAAAACGCATAAATACTCGTATCAAGCGATCTGTTTAACAGACAAAGGTGCTGTGTATTATCCTGTGTATTTATAGTCCTGTCTGTTCAGTTTGATTTTGTCTGGTCTACTCGTTACCCCCGGTGTTTCCTGTCTGTAAGCCTTGTCTTGCCCTGCCTTGATGTGTTCAGTAAATGGTGGTCACACAATAAAAACAGTTACTTACACTTGTGGTTTGTGACATTATTGTCGGATCAATATAGTTGGCACAGCATCGTCTTTTAGTTTCAATCTTTCTGAAAATCTTGTGTCGAATTGTGCCTTGTTTGTAAACGAATCCTCAGAAAAATGAAGTGAACAAAGGACCGAGTTCTTACTGATTTTAAAAATAAAGTTCATCCACTCTTTACGAATGTTGAAATCAGAAGGAAATCAAATACAGTTTTTCCACAGCTTGGCACTATCTTCGGAGCATCTTTATTGTTTGGTTTCTTTATAGACCTGTGCGTTTGCATATTTCGTAAACACTACATGTGCAATTAAGTGGGCAGGGCTAAACAGGCAGTGATGTAGAAGCAGGCGTTGATCTTTTTCTGCGGAGACAGAATTTAGCCACACTATTAAATCATAGAGAAGAACATTTCAAAAGCTGTTGTTTTGGCAGATTGCCTTCAATATAAGCTGTTTTTAGACTAACGACAAAGTTATGAAACTTACAGGATGTTTTTATAGTAAAGGTGACCACTTATATGTCCAAAGATCAAGGGAATTTTGGTTTCTCAGTTCATGACCCCTTTAAGAAATGTGTATTGTGCACAAGTAGTACTCCAAAAAAAGTAGTACTTTAAAAAAGTGAGCAGATTCCTCTTGGGACTTCTCATGACTAAAAAAAAAAATGATGTGCTGTATGATAGTCTGAGATACTGTTGCATGAATTCACCTTTCGGTCAGACTGTGCTGGTAATTCTCAGTTATCTGGATGTATTTTTAGCTCAGAGAGACAAGCTGATTTCTTGGTCCAACTCCATTAAAATCCAGAAAATCCATTAGGCCTCACAAAAACGTGGTTTGACCAAGATAAGACATAAAATGACTCAGCTCTGACAGGAAGCAAACATATTAATGATGATTTGATGTGCTCTTGACAGACAATTAATTTATACACCCTTTCCAATGACATTCTGACTTTTATTTATTTATTTATTTTTTAGTTATATGGTGGTCGTCTTAATGGAAGTGGAACAAATATTACATTTCTGCTTTGTCACATACACACATGCACAGAATGTAGACAGGATTTTGTAATTACTGTTATGTATAAAAACTATAAAAATCAAATTAAAAATAAAAAAAAGTTTGAAAGATTCCCACAGAGGACAATTACAGAACAAAGGGGGCATAGTAAAAATGACGGATGACCATATTCAATTCACATGACATTAATTGCCAGTAGCCTACAGGACTTTGCAGGGAGATTAAGGACATTATTGAAATTCAAAATTAATTTATTTAGGCCATTACTGATGTCTTGTGTCTTATAGATTATAGTTATAGTAAGTCTTGGGGGCAGTTGCATAAACACAGCCAGTTTAAGTCATAAGAGCTAGTCTGACCAACTAGTTACTCACTAGTTATCACTAGTAATTAGTCATCTTTTAGATTCAAATTAGACATGTTTATTTAACTGACCTACGTAAAAAAATGTCTAATTTGAAGAAGGAAAAAAAAAGATGACTAACCAAGATGACTAAGCGGTTTATGCAACTGGCCGCTATCTATCTATGAACTTTTATTTATGTGGGTTTCTATTAAAGATAGTAGGATGAGTGAGAATTGAGAATTTTTGCATACATCTCTTGATGATTAAGTGACTGATTCATAATACTCAAAAGGTCAATAAGCATATTGATTAATGCATTAAAAAATTGAATTTTGTGTTATATCACTGAGGATCAACCTACAATATGAATATGTATAGAAAAAGATAATAGACAAAATGCTTATAAAATACTCTTACTAAAAATGAACTGAGGAACAGAGGTATTTTTTGTGGCTGTTTCACGAAAAGAAAAAAAAAAGAGTGTTGAGTAATTGTTCTAGGTCAATGCGTGATGTGTCAACAAGGAAATTGATAAATGATGTTTGGGTTCTGAAGTCAAACCATAGAAATTCCTTTTCAAAATATTTTCTATATTGTCCAGCGACATTTAGTGAGGAAAAATATAAAACTTTATAGTATGAATTTCAGCAACGTTTCATTTTAGCCTTTAAATTTTCTATTTTTGCTGATCGAGTTTACAAAACTGTGTTTCCCAAAAGTATCTTTAGCTAACTATAATTGTTAGTTCCATTGAACTCCAATGGTAACAATGGAACTTGCAAGCTTTTGGGAAACACAACCCTGAATGATTCGTTCACAAATTTGACTTATTTCGTTTTTGAGGTCAATTCAGTATATAAGGCCACAACAATTAACAACTCAGTGAATAACAACTTACATTTTGCTATTATCACAAAGTTTTCATAAAAATTGGAGTATACTGCACGAGTCTTATGGAATACAAACTTGATACATTCATGCTGCTTTTGCATCTTTTTTTAATCTTTAACATGTCAGTCCTCATTGTTAGTGCGACAAAATTTCCCAAAATCATGAGTTTGAAAGGGTGAAATAATCATTTAAAGCCAAACCCACACTTGCGATACCAGGAGTGTATCTATGATAACTAAAATGTTGCTTAGCTTTGCTAGGTCAGTTGCTTCTGAATGAGATACTGCAATGGTGGCACGTTGAGAGCCACTCACGTTCTTCTGGATGGCAGTGGTCATTTAAAGCTGTAAGAGCAGTGAAGTGTGTGATGAAGAGCTGTAGTCTGAGTCATTCCCTCTCTCTCTTGGTTTCTGGTGAAATATATTCCTGCACTCGGCTCTAGTATTACTAATCCTTCCACAGCTCTTTTCCCTTTTCTGTCACATACTTTCTAATCCCTCCCGCAAGCCTATTTACTCCAATTTCATATCCCTGAGTGAGCGTTTGCTAATTGAAGCACACACACATACACACTTGCGTGACATGAATTAAACCTGCTCTCATCCCTGAGCTTTTGTGAGACACAGATGAGACGCAGTACGACATGACAAGAGGGTGTCTGTGCTATTACGGTAGATTGTGACATGTGGAGCAGGTGAAAAAACTGGATATGTTTATTGATATTTGTTTATAGAATTTTCTCATCATAGAATGCTGAAAGTAAGGGATTAAATTTCCAAGAGAAAATTGAGAATTCATTACTTTTTTTTTATTATTATATCCTGCGTCTACCTTCTTAATTTTTTTTTTCTCTCAAGTGACTTCATCCAGTGGCACAATGCAAAGCTATTTTCAATTTCACTGATATGGCACTTCATTTGGCAGGGAAAGACTTTAGTTGTTTTTGTTTTGACATGCCGAATATATCCGCACCTGCACTCATAATGTGGGCATTCACTGTGACTAATCATCATCACTAATGTCTGTTGGAGGGGTAAGGCATAGAAATTTGATTCTTTGATTCTACCTGCAGTTTGCATTCACTTAATGAGAACACATTATAAAACACATGAATAACACACACATCTGTTTCGGTTAATCCATAGACGTGCATGTGTGGGTGTGCTTTCTAGCTACATTATTAACAATGCCATACTTTTATTGCTCATATTTATAGTTTAGGTAGTTATTAACCAACTTGCAAAAGTAGCAACCACCTTGTTGTCTTCAGTCCTCTTCTTAGAGGGCCACTGTCCTGCAGAATTTAGCTTCAAGCATAATTAAACACCAAAGACAATAATCAAGGTCTTCAGACTTACTACGTAAAAACTTCTAGGCAAGTGTGTTGGTGCTGGTTGGAGCTAACATTTGCAGGACACTCCAGTAGCAGGATTGTACACCACTGACTGTAAACATACTATCAACTGCAAAGAAAGCCCTAGAAACCACTTTGAACAGCTAGCAACTGCTAGGCACACTCTAGCTTCTACTTTTTAACACCTTATAAATCACCTAGAACACCTTAGCATTAGCAACCACAAAGACAATCTTAATCGCAAACAGAAAAGTTAATCAACCATCCAGAACACCACAAGAACCTCTTGCAAAGCTCGGCTATAACATTATTTTCAAAAGGCTTTTTCTAAAATTGCAAAAATGACAAAAGCGTGTTTTGGCAAACTTCAATTTTGCTAGATCACATTTGCCACAGAATTCTAAATCCATGTCCCAACATTCTGCATATGTGGGTTTCTATGAATGTAATGTGACTTTATTCTTCTGCCAATTAGTGATAACACATCTGTATGTTCTGCAGGAGGAAACCCATCACACCACACTCACACTGCTGGAAACATTTCTTCCAGCTGTTCAGAACAGAAGATTCTCAACTCTTAGAAGGCAGATGCACTGTATTGACCCCTGAGGGGAAGTTCAGGAGTAATGAGCAGACCTAGCAGAGGATGGTTTCTATCTGTTGACCTCTAGGTGTTGTGCCCAGCATGCATCTACTGCCTAAACGCAGTTCAGATGGGACTGAAAGCCACAATCCTTGGTTCAGATGGCCTATGCCTTATGCACTAAGCCAACGGGGCTTACAGCAAGCTACAATACCAAGCCACAGTCAATCACAGCGGTACACTTTTCCATATTCAGGAGCTCGCAGCCAGCAGTGAATGTTTACCCAACAGCCCGCACTGACTCAGAGTGTTTACCTATCAACGAGCTGCTTAAAGCTTATCTTGGAATCTCCAAAAGATGCAATAGACTTTGACTTCGCTGAAGGTTGTGTTAAGTGTTATCACAACTGTGGAAGTTGTATTAAGTGTTGCCATTGGCTTGCCTTAAGAAGTATCACATGTACAACTTGGTATTTTATTATTTATGAACAAAAGAATACCTTAACGTGTGGCAAAAGGGCAGAATCATGTAAAACATGATTATTATTTACACTGCCTGGCCAAAAAAATAAGCAAGTACTGAAGAGTTTAGGATGCAAAACGGATGCAGTGTGTACCCATGTCCATATTCCAGGATGATAATATCATGATCCACCAGGCTTAATTTGAGAAACAGTGGTTCAGTGAGCATGAGGAATCGTTTTTCTTGTATGAATTGGCCACCACAGATTGAGTCTTTAGGATGTGCTGGAGGTGACTTTACAGAGTGGTTTGATTCTCCCATTATTGATACAAGATATCGGAAAAAAAAAATGATGCAGCTCTTGATGGAAATAAATTCAGTGATGTTGCATGATGTTGTCGAAACAATGACACAATTAATGCACAATATAATCACAGATAAACGCAGTCTAATTAAATATTTGTTTGTGCAACTTATTTTTATTTTTTGGACAGGCAGTATAAAATCTATAAAGTGTATGCCAAAGACTTCCAGTGGGTTTAAGTTCAGGACTCTGTGGTGGCTAATTTCTCACAAATTGAGCCTAGTGAATCTTGGTATTGTCATCCTGGAATATGTACATGGGTATGTCTACTGACATGGTTGTTGGAGAAATAAAATGCTATCTAGTATGGATGCAGGACATTGGCCTCCAGAAGCAGGATTGCCCTAACCTAACAATTTACTAACACTCTTTTCAGAGTTAGCTGACAATTAGGTGGAAAGTTACTTATATTTGTAGAATGGCTAAAGTGGAAAGTGGACTATCGGAATAAAGTGTAACTGTGCATGTTTGGCACCACAATGTGAGGTTATTACCGTAAAAGAAATGTTAACCCCACTCCAGAGTAGAGTTGCATAACCTCTCTTCTAAATTACAAGTGTTTCCCTACAGTGTTTAGAACGACAAGTGAAAAAGCCCTCATAACAAAGACAGCACAAATCCAGACCATTTATTGAAATTGCTCTGCAAAAACCTAATTTAGATTTACAAATTGTCAGAGTATTGCCATCACAACCATGAGTACATCCAGCATAAATCAACACAAATTCGATGTTGATCCAGGCTGGTTTATGCCGGTTTGTGCTGGTCTAGCTGGTGGACCAGCATTGTCATGCAGTTCTCAAGCAAAACAGAGCTGGTTTGAGCTCTTGCCATGCTGGGAACCAGCAAACTAACAATCAGCTTCCATGCTAGTCAGAGTTTGCAAAAGTTACTTTATGCTGACCAGATATGCTGGTGTTTTCAGCAGGGATATGTCTACTCAGTATCCAGAAAATTGGCCTGGTCTGTTATAAACTAAAGCCCTTTCCCAAATACCATCCTCATCCCTTTGTAACCACAGAATGTAGACTAAAAAAGTTACAAAGTTTGTTGGGTTTTAGACCCAACATAGCTCAATCCCATAGTCTCATTTATGGATCTACAATAGTGTCTACACTATGTGAGACTGGTCAGTCAATCACTTATTGGTTTGATCAATTGTAATGGTCAGAGTGAGGGAGGAAATGGTCATGAAAATGATAAAAAAAAATCTTGACTGTAAATCTGTAAATACTCTGTGATGGAGAATACTAGATACAGTATTACTGCATTACTTAAACCCAATCACCCACGCATAACATGTATAAGGGCCTTAAGGATTTCTTAACAGACACCTGCATACATGCACACACAAGCATCCCTTCCAAGATCCGTCTCCAGTCAGCAGTATACAGCCGCATGTGGGTGTCACGAATCAGCCCTCGCCGTTTAACAAATAGGGGATTTTCAGTAAACTAATAAATACATCAGGAAGCTGAGGCAGCATACGTTAGTGGGATTAGTAGGCACATGCTGCTCACATCATTCACTGATCCAGAGCTTTGAAAATGGTGTCCGCATTAAAGTCAGCCTTAGAACAGCACAAGGATAAAATGTATCGCTTAAGGTTCAGGAGGGTTTTGGGAAACAGGGATAATGATTTTACATCTCAGATGGGATTATAGTGAACACACTTTGAAATGTGTACTACGGTAATTCCTATAGACACTTTTGCCAATCTGGAGACTAGTTTTACTGGATAAAACATAGAACAAGACCTGGATGAATTTGCATGTTGCGAGGCTTATTTATGCTGGTTGTATGCTGGGCTGCTGCTAGTAGAAGGCTGGTTTCATGTCAGTGTTATGCGAACCTCTGTAACGAACTAACAGTGCGCTCTCGTCTAGAGACACAATAGAACAGACCGGATCGTATTTGCAAATCGGCACAGACTGTAAAAACGTAAAAACGTAGCCGCCATGCTGTAGTAGTTTAATATAATCTCAGGTTCAAATCAGTACAGATGCCAAATGCTCTTCGGCCCATGAAAGACCAAGACTGAAAATACATCCTTGGACTCATGGCGGACTCCAGTCTCAAGTAGGGGTGTGCGATATGACGATTTTTGATCGTGGACGATAAAAATGTCTCCACGACCTGCTTTTTAAGAAATATCGTAGTATCGTGCTACAGCAAACATTATGTCAAATACAGTTCTGGCGCCTCCATCGCTATATACTGTACAACACGACATACAGCAGTAGAGTTACTCTGACAGGACACTGCACTTATTCGCGATCGCAAAAGTACATTATTTGCATACAAGCCTTGCTGGTTAAAGGTTTCATTCGCGCGCTGGTCTGATGTGCGCTTTTTCTGAGCGCATACACCTGAAGCACGCACACTAAAAAGCCTGTCTAACAGCGCCTAATTACTCAACTAACTTATCTTTTGCGCAAATACTGTCAAAACACACAAGGTTTACATACAGATTCAGTTGGTTATCTCTAAAATGAAAGTAAATAGTTAAGAGAGAAACAGATACGTGCCTGTATATTAGATGCGTGCAGCTCTTAAAGGGACAGGACACTAAACATGCTGTCGACTGTCATTAAAGGGATAGTTCACCCTAAAATTTAATTTCTGTGATTATTTACTCACTCACATGTTGTCCCAAACCTCTATTAATTTCTTGCGCTGAACCCAAAATAACATATTTTGAAGAATGAGGGTAACCAAACAGTTGCTGGTCCACATTGACTTTGATAGTAAGAAAGAAAAATCCTATGGAAGTCACTGAGGACCAGCAACTGTTTGGTTTTCCACCTTCTTCAAAATAGCATTTATGTTCAGCAGAAGAAAGAAACTCATTCAGGTTTAAAACAACTTTGGAGTAAATGATGGTATAAAAATAAAACATTGTGACAGAATTGACAGACAGATGACAGAATATTTATTTTTGGGGGAACTATTCATTTAACGTTAACAAAACAACAAAACGCAAAGAGAAAAATCACTCACTACTATTGACTGAAAAACTTTAATACAGTTGCTTTAGGAATCAGTCTATGTAGTGTTTTATTTTTATATTTGTTCATTTAATTTCATTGAATGCTCCTGCTAAATACACCTATTGTACCTGAAAATAAAGCAGTGTTTGTTTTATTTATATATTATGTGTATTTGTAATGTGTATCTTTGTTCTTATTTTTTTAATAAGAAAGATAAAATAATGACAAAGATTTTTATCTTCACCCACTTTAGCCTAAATATCTGCCATGCATCTTTGTCTTTCTAGTTTGGCTGTAATGCTCAGACAACTTGTAAAACCAAAATAGTAAAACTAACATGACAAAGAATCGTGATAAAATCGTGAATCGTGATATTTCTAAAAAAGATCGTGATATTATATTTTTTCCCATATCGCCCACCCCTAGTCTCAAGTACTACAACACTGGTTGGCTGACCAAGATAAGACAATAAAGGGAAAGGAAGGGGTGTGTGGCCAAGTATGGTGACCCATACTCAGAATTTGTGCTCTGCATTTAACCCATCCAAGTGTACACACAGTAGTGAACATACACCCGGTGCTATTGAGAGTGTTGGTTATTCACTCCCCCAACTCTCTATCCACTAGGCCATGACTGCCCCGTACTAAAGAAGCCTTGATGAAAAACCAAAACAGGTCATGCTGGTTTTCAGGTTCAGCAGGGATATTCAAAGACATAAGTATTCCAAAACTTCAAACACAATGGAGTCCACCTCCACTTTTCAAAGCAGAAATATGATTTCTCATCAGATTAAAAACCCAATAACACCACGTATCATGTAATTTTGCTGATGACTTTCTCATGGACAGTAATGACTGATCTGTGTAGCCGGTTTTGCTATCTGGAAAGATATGGTTGCATAATAGGGTTGACTGAGGAACACAAAAGGAAAAGTTTTGAATCATAATGCCTACCTTACTGCTATGCTTCTTATATTCTGTAGTTTGAATGAAATTAAGGAATGGAGTAAAGAAATGTTCCAGGTTATTTTTAACCCACTGTCTGTGGCCTTGTGTCAGTAACCTCTCAAAGTAAGTTTGATATAACCCTCAGTGAATAAGTCTATCGGAAACTACCGGATTTTGAAAGTGTAAAATTGCATGTTGGCATATGAATGGTAGTTGTTTACCAACCTTTTTTTTTTTTTTTTTCTCTCTCTGGGGACATAAAAACGGCGTTATATAACTATTCAAAAATCACTGACTGCATCCTAATTTGCATACAATCTGTCCTGAATTGAATGCATGATTAAAATTTGCATCCCAAATAATGGTAGACCTACGCTCAAAATAGTATGCCAAAGAATCCCAGATGGTGTACTGTTTTGAAGTATGCATCTAAGCAGGCATTTTCAGTTAATATTCCTTCTGGAGCAAAAAAAAAAATAATAATAAATCCAAACTATTGTGATTTGCTGTTCTTAATTTGCCACCACGATGGTGGATTTCTGTTTGTCAAGCTAGCCTGGTTATGGACTAGCAAAACATAATTAAACGAGCAAAGTCCAGCAGTATGCCGTCTTTTTTCAGCTTTTCAAGGGATTGCCCACGTCCTTTTAAAGAGAACTTTGTGAAGCTATATTATTAAGTGGTGTAATGCGAGGTCAAAGTAATCAGTATTTATGCTGCTAACGCTTACATTAAAATGTAAACAGTAAGCGAAAAGGGACTCTGAGGTTTCAAAACATAATTTATGATGTCTGACTTATGACTTACACAAAATGTACTCATCATCACTGCTTGCTTAAATAATAAACAAGATTTAAGTTTAGTGCTTTGAGAAAAAAAAGAGCATCACAATTCTAGTTTTAAACCCTGCAGAATACTTGTCTGCTAGAACTGACAGTGTCAGTAAATTTCCCATTTGTATATATATATACCCTGTAGGCCAGGGTTCCTCAAATCTTGCCCCGGAGGTCCAATGCGCTCCAACCCTGATCAAACTCACCTATCTGTGATTTATTAATGATCCTGAAGACATTGATTGGCATGCTCGGGTGAGCTAAACTCTGCAGGAAAGTGGATCTCGTGGTCCAGATTTGAGGATCCCTGCTGTAGGCCAAATCCAACCATTTTTACACATATTAATCATTTTTACACATCTTCCAATTGATTTGGATGAAATCGCTATGCGGCCTGATATATGAGAGCACTCCAGTGATATCAAAAGCACTCAGTGGTCATTTAATTTGCAGACCAAAGTATCTGGACCAGAATGCTTTTAAACTCTTGCTGGACATAGCTCAACTGCTGTAGATTACCAGATATTACCTATCATTGTTTTGTCACACATATTCAAGTTTGATATGAAATCATAATTGCTTTCAAGCCAGACCTTGTGAAGAGATTTCTGTGCATTAACTAAGGATAAGTCACAATAGTTAACAAGTCATCCACCAGTTTGTTTTTTAATGCAGTTTTATTATAAACCTAAAGTTGGCATGAAATTAAATTCAATCTTTATTCTAATTGCATATTATTGATTGTACTGTGAACAATTCATCCAATATTTTTTTTTATTTCTTGTTATTAAAATTTTCATAACTCCCATCTACTGGTGACATTTGCTGCATTTCTCCAATCATTTTGTTCTCATAAACGCTGTTCGTTTCTTACAAGTGACCTACATTTGGATGTGTCTTAACACCCATTCACTATCAAATAAACATATAAGATGACTAATTATTCAGGCTTCCTAATTACCAATTGCTGTAGGTGACCTAGTATCCATACAATGAAAGTCAATTGGTCTCAGTGTTGTTTGGACCCCAACATTCTTTTAAATATGTTCATTTATTTTCCACACAAAACAGAAATGCATGCAGGTTTGAAACAACATGAGGGAGAGTAAACAATCACAGAATTATGCTACTTACGATGAAAGTGCACAAATCCAACTCTGAGAAGTGTTGACCCCATAATAATGTAGGAGGAGATGCCTCCGTATGGGTAAAAGAAAGTTTTGAAATAACTCGGCTATAATGTTCTTGTAGCCTTCATTATTAGTAAGATGCATTCACTTCAGGATGATCTCAACTGTGAGTGGGAACAGAGAATGTCAGAGCGGAGTGTTCTGAAGATCTACTGACCTCGCAGTTGTAGATGTGTTCTGTTTAATTGGCCAGGTGAGAGGCATCCACTCACTTGCACCAGCTTCCTGGGAAACAGACGGCAGGAGTTCGGAAAGCTCTGAAATTAAACTTGACTGTCAGCTTAAATGGTCCCCTTCCTGTATTGTGCTGTTTGTGTCCTTTCTTCTGTTATGAGACTTGAAGGAGGCTGCCTCACCGCTGATGCTCTGGAGAGAGAGAGAGGCTGTGCTAATGAGATGCTTTTGAAATGTTGTTGAATAAAACCCCTCAGGTTTTTGTTTTTATTATGAGTAAATACAACTAATATGCCAGCAAATTTGAGTTCACTCTCCATTTAGGCTCTTTGTTTTGCCATGACTTTGTTTTTGAGCCTTTCTCAGAAGAGAGTGCGTCCCTAGAGTATATTTATCTCTGTATTGTGTTTTTCCTCAGTTGAAAAGACTGGTTCAGGCCAACATAAATTTCCATGCTGGACTGGTGCTGGTCTATTTGCATGGGGACCCGTATAGCTGTAGTGTCAACTGTTCTTTCATCATTTACCCTTGTGCCACAAACCTTTCTTTCATTTTGTAGAGAAAAAAAGATGTTTACAAATTCATAGCACATTGATCTTCACCATACAATGAAGTGTAAAGTGGGAATGGGTCTGCTGAGCTTTAAAAATGACAAAAGGGAAAGGGAAGTGGTGTGTGGCAAGTATGGTGACCCATACCCAGATTTTTTTGTGCGCTGCATTTAACCCATCCAAGTGCACACACACAGTAGTGAACATACACCCAGAGCAGTGGGCAGCAAATTCTGCGGCGCCCGGGGAGCAGTTGGGGGTTCGGTGCCTTGCTCAAGGGTCTCAGCTCAGTCGTGGTATTGAGGGTGGAGAGAGTGTTGGTTATTCACTCCTGCACCTACAATCCCTGCCAGACCTGAGACTCAAACCCACGACCTTCAGGTCACAAGTCCAACTCTCTATCCATTAGGCCACGACTGCCCAGAAAGGGCAAGTCCAACTCTCTATCCATTAGGCCAGACTGAAACAGAAAAAGGCAGTAGTTTAGGTTAATATTTAAGGTGTCATTGAAGCTTACTGAAAAAGCAACGTTGTGCAAGTTTGTGCAAGGATGTATAAATTGATCGAGTGACAATAACTTACATTATACTGTACAACTTATACATGCATATTATTTCCAATAAACTCTTTTTAAAAGAACCCTGAAAAAATGTTTCCACAAATATTTTAAGCAACACAACTGGTTTCATTATTGATAATAAGAAATGTTTAAGAAATTAGCTTTATGAATACTTCCTACCACTGATGAACATTTTCAGCAGCTCTTAAATGAACTCTTAAACAGAATAACCGTTCTTATATGTCCAATTATTTATATTAGTATACAGTATATGGGAAGTATTGCCTTTCGGTTGAGATACAAGAGTCATAATGCGGACAGATTTTAATTATGAGTTGTCAGATTTTAATACACACGAAATATAAACAACATAAAATAGGCTATCTAAAGCATAGACTCTATTTGCACCATATCTCAAACAGTCTTTAAGAGTCCCAGTGTGCTGAAAGTCTAAATCTGTCCACCAGTGTATATACAATCCACAAAAAATTTATAATCCAAAATCCTTCAAGCCAGTCTCTGGAAGGTAAACCCACAAATGGGGAAATGCACAGTCCAGAGTATCAGTGATCCCCCACAGCTATCATTGTGTTTGGTGACAGCCATTTTGATTCCCATGCTGCTCTTTTTACACTGGTGCATCTCCTAGTTTCCTGTCATGTGATTGCTCAGTAAAAACGAATGCATGCTCAACTTGGGTTGGTACGGTACACCAAAGCTAGGGTTTCCAACTTCAGAAAAGGAAAATAATCCCTTATTAATCCCAAATGGAGCATAGTGGTAGTTCTGGCAGGCCATGTTAGTCAAGCTTGCATCAGCTGACACCCAACTGATCCACGTTTACCTATAGGATCACGACACCAATCACAATTCCCTTCATAAGGTCCCTTCAGTCATTATTCATCAGCTATTGCTTCACTCAGGAACTAATCACCCACCTCCATCCCCAGCTCCTCCTCTCGTCCAGTCAGGACTTGGCAGTCAATATATCATTGAGTCAGACCACTGAATCATGTTGTTAAAATAATCACATAGAACATTAATGGTATCTTCTATTCTGCTCTCCCTGCTCCTATCCATGCTAGGCTGCGTGGATGGGCAGGGAGTGTTTGCCCAGAACAGAACCATTCCCCAAACCTAAAATGTATGTTAATCATAAATTATTTTGACGATAGTGGTCCTGACAGAATTGCGATTCTTTATAGGAAAATAATTGACAGAATAAGGGACCTATTTATGTACAGTTATTCTAAAAATAAGTTTAATATCATACAAAAAATGTCACACGCGAACCATCGACCTGAGTCAAAGACTACTATAGAATTGTGACTGCACAAGTGGTGTAGTAATTTACATACATACATAGATATGGTATCATAACATTTGAAAGAATAACAACTGAACATATATTAAACATCAGTCAATAAAGCATTTTTTGAAAAAATGTCACTTAAAATTTTGAGCTAAAATGTTATTGTTACCATGTAACCTATGAATAGTTGGAAATACATTTTTTTTAATTAGAGAGAACTTAGAGAGTTAGAATGTGCTGATTTTGGTGCTTGAATCTGTGATTCAATGAGGTCCAAGATTAAGAATACGCTAGAATTTCCCATTTTAAAAATGTGTATTTCTTTTTCTCTGTCTAGTAACATTAGCTTACAATAGTAAAATACGTCTTCCCTAAAATAGATTGCATTGTTTCTTGTGTAGCTGACTCATGATCAATAATCATATTGTTTGCACTCTCCCAAACTGATTTGTTGAAATCAAAACGTGGACTGTGAAGGGAATTCCCATTAGCCCATTAGGCAGAGGATTCTGCAAAAGCCTTCCTTGAACAGCTACACTAACAAATAAAACAATAAATTGTCAATTTTTAATTTGTTATTCATATGGTCTGATGGTCTGATGGTGAATACGGAATAAACTTCTCTGATGGGACACTTCTGTACTATAATGATCGGTTGGCAACCATAACCAAAGCTGCACAAAAAAGCAAAAATGTATTACCGGACTAGGACGCAAGCACACGCTTCAAGCACACAGGCTTTTCTTCAGAAGACATTTACAGTATCTCACAGAAGTGAGTACACCCCTCACATTTTTGTAAATATTTTATTATAACTTTTCATGTTTCAACACTGAAGAAATGACACTTTGCTACAATGTAAAGTAGTGAGTGTACAGCTTGTATAACAGTGTAAATTTGCTGCCCCCTCAAAATAACTCAACACACAGCCATTAATGTCTAAACCGCTGGTTACAAAAGTTAGTACACCTCTAAGTGAAAATGTCCAAATTAGCCATTTTCTCTCCCCGGTGTCATGTGACTCGTTAGTGTTACAAGGTCTCAGGTGTGAATGGGGGGCAGGTGTATTAAATTTGGTGTTATCGCTCTCACTCTCTCATACTCGTCACTGGAAGTTTAACATGGCACCTAATGGCAAAGAACTCTCTGAGGATCTGAAAAAAAGAATTGTTAATATATAAAGATGGCGTAGGCTATAAGAAGATTGCCAAGACGCTGAAACTGAGCTGCAGCATGGTGGCCAAGACCATACAACAGTTTAACAGGACAGGTTCCACTCAGAACAGGCCTCGCCATGGTCGACCAAAGAAGTTGAGTGCACGTGCTCAGCGTCATATCCAGAGGTTGTGTTTGGGAAATAGACGTATGAGTGCTGCCAGCATTGCTGCAGAGGTTGAAGGGGTGGGGGGTTAGCCTGTCAGTGCTCAGACCATACACCGCACACTGCATCAAATTGGTCTGCATGGCTGTCATCCCAGAAGGAAGCCTCTTCTAAAGATTATGCACAAGAAAGCCCGCAAACAGTTTGCTGAAGACAAGCAGACTAAGTACATGGATGACTGGAACCAGGTCCTATGGTCTGATGAGATCTAGATAAACTTATTTGGTTCAGATGGTATCAAGTGTGTGTGGTGGCAATCAGGTGAGGAGTACAAAGACAGTGTGAGTACAAAGACATGGTGGTGGGAGTGTAATGGTCTGGGGCAGCATGAGTGCTGCCGGCACTTGGGAGCTACAGTTCATTGAGGGAACCATGAATGCCAACATGTACTGTAACATACTGAAGCAGAGACTGGGCCGCAGGGCAGTATTCCAACATGATAACGACCCCAAACACAACTCCAAGATGGCCACTGCCTTGCTAAAGAAGCTGAGGTTAAAGGTGATGGACTGGCCAAGGATGTCTCCAGACTTAAACCCTATTGAGCATCTGTGGGGCATCCTCAAACGGAAGGTGGTGGAGCGCAAGGTCTCTAACATCCACCAGCTCCGTGATGTCGTCATGGAGGAGTGGAAAAGGACTCCAGTGGCAACCTGTGAAGCTCTAGTGAACTCCATGCCCAAGAGGGTTAAGGCAGTGCTGAAAAATAATGGTGGCCACACAAAATATTGACACTTTGGGCCCAGTTTGGACATTTTAACTTAGGGGTGTACTCACTTTTGTGGCCAGCGGTTTAGACATTAATGGCTGTGTGTTGAGTTATTTTGTGGGGACAGCAAATTTACACTGTTATACAAGCTGTACACTCACTACTTTACATTGTAGCAAAGTGTAATTTCTTCAGTGTTGTCACTGTAGAAAAAGTTATAATAAAATATTTACAAAAATGTAAGGGGTGTACTCACTTCTGTAAGATACTGTATGTCAATAAGCCCTTTCACACATATAGACTTTTCCGGAAAATTACCGGTAAATTGCCGTAAAGAGATCATGTGTGAACAGGACCTTTTCAAAAATACCGGCAAATTCGTTCTGGCAATTTACCGGTATGAGAAGTTGTAACATTACCAGTAAATTGCCGGAATTCTGCTGTGTGTGAACGCAGAAGGAAAATTACCGGTATGAGCACGTACGAGTTCAGAACGCGCTGACGTAAGACTCTACTCCCAGCCAATCATAACACACTGACACAGATGACGCATTCACTCCACACTTTCCCATGTATCCGCCCATGTCCGTCGCACAGACCGCTGCATTTGTGTAAACATAACTGTTTTTTTTTTCAACTGTTCACATTTACTTAAGAAAAACCTGGATACTCGCCAGGACGGCCATTTTTGCGTAATTTTGTGTGTGTTTGGCCACTTAAGTTCAACAACAAACTACGTGAAATAACTCAATATGATACGCGCTATAGGCAGCTTTGGATGTGACTGTGAGCGCTCAGCCTTGAAACAGCCTCTGGAGAGCACGAGTACCTATTTTTAAAATAGAAGATGTTAAAAATCTTTAAAAGATGTGCAAATTATACATTTGTGACTATGCAACAATGACCCGATTAAGCAAGTTACAATTTTGTCAACTGTCCCGAAATGCGAGCGAAAGTCTTGGATTGGTGTGCAGCAGCTCCTTGCAGACGAGATGCGCTGATGTGAAGCCGCTTTGATAGAGTGAAAGAGAGAAGACGCGTTCCAGCTGAATCACTCACACTGTTTTCAAATGACTGATTTAATCTGCTAGTTTGTGTGGATTTATTTACTCATATAACCTACTTGCTATCTTGAATAAATGTTTGCTGGAATTTCCGAAAAAACTGCGGGAATGAGTAAAACTATGAAATATACACACAATCCCCCACGAAATTCTGGACATGATTAATTATAACTCTATTACAGAGATTTGTGAAATAAAATTTCATTTTTTTTTTGTATTTTTTTCCCCCCCAGGCCTGGAAATTGCTGTTTTCAAAATGTAATAAAAGCAAGTGATGCACGCTGTCAATCACTTAAACTGGCCACCAATGTGATCGGCTGAATGCCCCGTTACCTCTCCCTCCTCTAATCACATGCCGTATCCATCACCCCGCTTTGTTCCGGGACCTCGAAATTTTCAAATTAACCACTGGTTTGTAGTCATCTATTAAGATGTCTCTGGGACAAAAGCAGCTGCATGAATGCAAAATTTGAAACAAAAATGAAACCATCAACAAAAAGACTGATCGTATACCCCTCCATGTTTACAAATACAAGCGCAGTCATTGGAGGTTAATGATGTCACGGAATTTACCAGTATTTTGGAATGGATGTGTGAATGGTGCTTTTCCGGAAAAAAGACGGAATGTCGTTGCCTGTGTGAACAGCGCATTTTTGAATTTACCGGTAAAGTCGTTCCGGTAATTTTATGGCAATTTACTGGTATTACTGTGTGAAAGGGCTAAATATTGTATGTCAATAAATGTTTGCATTTTTGGAGCTTTGGTGCATTGACTTTTGTTCTGTTTTCACGTGGCAGGTAAATTATTATTTTTTTTTATTATTATTATTTTTTTTTATATTAGTCATACACAAAAAGACATTAGAAAAAAAACCAAGTCCTATATACGTAAAATCATTATTAAATATACCCCTGGTTTCACAGACGAGGCTTAATCCTAGTCCCAGACTAAAATGTAAATCTGAGCTGTTTCAAATGAAAGAAACTTGCACTGATTGATCTTAAAACATATCAGTGCCTTTGTTTTGTCTTAAAATGAACACCAGTAATGTTTTTTTCTAAGGCATGTTTATAAAAATTACTTAAATATCCTAATTGATCTATGGCTTAATCCTGGTTTAGTCTAAACCCTGTCTGTGAAACCGGGCCATAAAGTGGTAAATACATATCTTATGTGACAGTGTTACAATGTTGCATTTTTTCTATACATTCTCCAAAATATATCCTCTTGTGTTCCATGAAAGAATGTGATATTGCTTTAGAATGACAGGTTTAAAATGAGTACATGATATTAATTTTTTTTAGTTAACTATCCCTTTCTGAAATTCACCTTGATCTTTTCAACAAGGTCTGTAAGCATAACAAGTTGCTTGTTTTATCTGTCTGAACTGACATGTCCTCATTGTTTTATGTGACAGTATTGGGAGGTTTGGAGTCTCGTGGGGTCCTGAGAAAGATCAGCGATATGTTGGAGATAATCATGAAGAGGATCGACACCTTATCAAAAATGAGCAACAGCAGCGAGTCCCACAGACTGGAGGAGTTGAGCTCTGCTCTCCACAGGTGCAGCTTCACACTCATGATTACAGTGCAGCAGTGACATTCTTCAAATCAGGTGTCACTTGCTGCCTTCGAGTCACGTAGGGATAATCGTATTTACAAGATGAATACACACGAACGGCGCCACAACATTTTAATTGCCAGTTATCTTCATGTTTATCTTTGTGCTGTTAGTGCATGGTTCAACTGAAAATGCAGTTCATCACAGCTTGAGGACAAATTAATTAAGTCTGTGAAACTAAAATGTAACCAAATGAGGTTTTGCAGCTGCTAATAAACAGTGTTTTAATTTTAAGAACTTTACTTGATACACTACATTGATTTGATTTGATTTTTACGGGTACGTTTTCCAAGAGCTCTATCGCATTGTGAAAACTAGTTTGCATATTTTGGTGAATGTGATGAGGAATAGCGATAAGTCTCGCCAGGAAACATTAGCATAGTGGCTAGATAATGAAGCAACTGGCCAGCATGACCAAAACACATCTGTCATCATTTTCTGTAGCTGCATGAGAATGGAAAATAATACAGAGAAAAACAAAAACTGAGAAAATATAGAGATTACACTTGACCCTCACAAAAATTCTCAACACATCCATTTTATTCCAGCCACAGCACTTGAACACACATCACACCGCAGTGACAAGTTCAGAGTTTGCAAGTGGGAAGTTCCCAATAGGTCTTGAAGGCAGCAGCTGTCTGAACGTTTCAGACACAGTCAACTTCTTGCCGATGACTTAGTTAAGTAACTTCCCAGAGTTTTCAGCTGTCTCCATGGAAACAGATTGTCACATCAGAAGTTCAAATGGGCTCTGGTGCCATGGTTTTACTTTGTGATTTCTCCAGACATCAACAAATCTTAGAGGATAAAAACACCCACACACCCCAGCTCTACAATCTTTGATGTGCATCAAAGTATGATGTCAACTTTCTATTTCTTCTGTTTCGCTGAAATGTAATCAATGGAAGTGATAGTTTAAAGCTGAAGTATGTCATTCCCTGCACCACTGGTGTCACTGATGGAACTGCAAAAATAATTATAATTACCTGGTAAATTACCGTAAAATCACTAGACTGACACTTCTGGTTAATACGCAAATGCTTTACATCTTTTACCGCTAAAATACCGTTCACAAATCAGTACCAAAATACTAATAAACTCCTTGATGTCAATCAACAGAAATGACCTTTAAACGCTTCACCGTTTTCTACATCTGCATGGATGAGGAGAAGCACTTTAGTTTGACTATCTGTCCGACTTGACAACATTTGGAATGATCTCACAGAATGCATTTAAAAAAAAAAAAAAAAAAAGAGAGAGAGAGAGAGAAACACTGCACAATAATATTCAGTGCAGAGCCACTGATTAGGGCTGTAGTACTCGAGTCCGGTCTTGAGTCTGGACTCGAAACGTTTTTCTGTCGTCTCGGACTTGTCTTGGACTCGTTGGTATTTGGACTCGGACTTGTCTCGGACTTGGTCATTGGACTCGTCAAATGTTCTAGTTGGTCTCGACCGAGTCCAGCTATATATTTTTTTTTCTCTTTCAAAACAAGACCATTAATCTGGCTCGCTTGTTTGGAAAATGGGTAATGTAATTGGTTTAATTTACAATCCATCTAGAACGGGCATTGCCATTGGTCGGCTGGTAAATGCACGGCTGCATCATATGCCTGGCTCTGAGTGTGCACGCTGCACAGAGGCATAATTAATTTTTATTTTGGCCACAGACACAATGTCGGCGAGTTACATAATACAGTTTGGTTTTACAAAGTTTGTTGGAGTTTTCCCTCTCTTCCACCTGACTTTCCTTCGCTTTTATATAGCATATAAATGCCTGTGCGCATTTTACTTTTACTTTCAATAGCGCAATTCAGCTCAATTGCTTATCTATAACTTACAACGACTATATTTTTACTTCAAGACGGACGAGAACTGGAGGATTATGTGGCCGAGTTCACGGATCATTGCCATCTCGCCACATGTGATGACCTCATCCTAATGGAGGGATTTTGGTGCGGGCTGGACGACGAGATCCGCTTCTTCATGCCCCGTGCTGGATGCTGAAGGACTACATCAACAGCGCACTGTGGATCGCCGGATCAGCATCCATCCTGGGGGAAGCGGATTCCAGCCCAGGGTCATCACATGTGGGTGCCGACAACCCAGAGCCCTTCCGGAGAAGACCCATTCGTGGCATGGAGCTGCCAGAGCCCACCGCAGACA
The DNA here is from genome assembly GCF_936440315.1 of Barbus barbus. Taxonomy (NCBI): domain Eukaryota; kingdom Metazoa; phylum Chordata; class Actinopteri; order Cypriniformes; family Cyprinidae; genus Barbus; species Barbus barbus. Next base: position 9,809,170 of record NC_136732.1, on the reverse strand, counting down.
GAGAGCCAGACCCTGCCGCGGTCGTCGAGCCATCGGGAGCGACAGAGTGGACGATCGCCCCTGAGCGTGTGCCTCGGAAGTCTGACCAGGTGCATGAGCCGACAGTGCAAGCGACGGTGGAGGTTACCGTGGAGATTGAGGGGGCTGAGGAAAGCCCCGTCCATCCCACCTCCGCTGAGGGTGAGTCGGAAGATCTCATAGACAGGGTTACAGCTATTCAAGTATGCTCATCATCGGCTATCACAATTTGGCAAGAAATCCCACCCAACCTCCCTCTCCCACCGCCTCTCATTGATCTGTCCCCTTCTGCTACACCCCTTCCGCTGGACATTGTCAGCCCATCTGCTCACCCTCAGCTCACCATCTGTGGCGTGGGCTCGCCGCTGGTCTGCCCATCTCCAGCTCCTGTGGCGTTGAGTCTGGTGGTTCCCTCGACTCCGCCATCAGCCTCCGAGACCCAGACTCCGCCTCAGTCCTGCGACCCAGCGGCTCCACCATGGCTTCCAGCTCCCTCGTCTCCACCGGATCCCGTCTGCCCACCAGCTCCACCGGGCTCCCTCGTCCCTCCGGCTCCGCATTGGTCAGTCATCCCCCTACCTGCACCTCGGGACTATACTCCTTTGGCTGCGCCCCATCCCTTTGTCCCTCCGGCTCCGTTGGGCTCCTCCTTCCCTTCTGCTACACCTCAGTCCTCTGTCGCTCCGCCGCGGCCATCCGGATCTCCGCCTGCTCCGGGGTCACCGAAGCCATCTGCTCCGCCTTGGACCTCCCGATCTTCGGCATCACCCTGGCTCTTCGGCTCTTTGTCGCCGCCTCGGGCTCCACCTCCACCTGCTCCACCACCATCGGTCGGCTCCCTGGAGTCGTCAGCCTCTCTGCCACCATGGCTCCTCCCTCCGTCGGCTCCACCGGGGGCCACCATGAGGACTGCCCGGGTTCTGGGTTCTGTCCGGCTCCGCCTACTCCAGCTCTCTCCAGCCTCCGTCTTGGCTCCTCCCTCCGTCCATGCCTCCGTGGTCCCTGTCATGGCCGTCCAAGCCCTCAGTCCTGCCATGGCCACCTGAACCCCTTATCCACCCTGGAGACCTCCTTTGCCCCGGTCCTGTTCTGGCCTCCAGGGCGCCCCACCCCCGGTAGTACTGTTGCAGCGCGGGACACGCCATCCGGGAGGGGGGAGCAATGTTATATGTCTGGATTTTTCTGTTTTTTCTGTCTGTTCCTGAGTTTCCTTATTTGGTTTTAGCTCCCAGCTTGTTTAATCAGTTACCTCATCACGTCATTATTAGTTAATCCCCGCCACCTGTGTTTTGCCTTAGTTACTTCCTATTTAAAGTCCCCATTCTGTTCTGTCCATGTCGGTTATTGTTAATGTTACGAGTTCTTACTTTTATGTTATTAAACCCGTTATTTTGGATTACTGTCTGACCTTGTCTTCTCTGCCTGCCTGGAGGAATCCGTAACAAGAAGATGCTTTTATTTTCTTTCACTGTTTTGACTGTCTCATTTCGACTTGGACTTGACTTGGACTCGAACCTCTTGGACTTGACTTGGACTCGAACCTCTTTGGACTCGGTCTTGACTCGGACTCGATAGTCCTTGTCTTGGACTTGTCTTGGACTCGACAATGGTGGACTCGACTACAGCCCTACCACTGATGAATGGCAAATAAGAAAGGGTAAAGCAGAATGACAGCCTGCTACAAAGAGGTCTGTCTAGCATGTTTATAAAAAAAAAAAATCAACTATTTAAATTTTTACTGTAAACCGTGTGGTGTAATCATGTCATCCCTCTCAAAACCATATAATTGGCCCAAAGCAGACTTCTTACATTAGTCAAGTCAAGTTGAGTTTTATTGTCATTCCACAACATATGTACACACAGAGTGGAATGGAATTTCATGTCTCACAGGACCACGGTGTTAAATAATTAAACATAGAAGTAAGAAACAATTTTGAACTTGTACAAAGCTAACTTACTGAAGCGGTAATCACATATATACTAGAAATAGTTGACTATACATACACACAATCTAAGACAAACTATACAAGTACTTTAGCGAAATACATTAAATTATATTGTGAAAAATAGGTATTTTAGGGTAAGAAGCCTATAGTAATAGTAAAAAGTGCAATATGATTTGTGGTGTATTCGCAAATAAATATTTGTGTTAACTTGTTGAGTCTTTGTAGCAAGAAGTGTGTTATTACAGACCCTGTGCATGCTCATATACCAGTAATCTAATGTTTCATTCATTGTAACAGAAATTTACTGGTAATGTAACAACTTCTCATCCTGGAAAATTTCCTTAACTAATCTATTTTTCACAAGGTCCTCTTCACACATGATTTCTAAACGGAAATTGACTAGTAATTTTCCATTAAAGGAGTTTATGCTACAGTTTTGGTTTGGTCAGGACAAGTATATTAGCATTGCAAACATACACACATTGCCTTTCAGTTATGTTTGTTGGGACTCGGGTTACTGTAAAATAAAGTTGAGTTGAGCGTAAAATGTTAGGGAGTTGATATAAGGGAGTAGCCGTATCTGCCTCAAATTCAAGTTTTGTAGGCTGAACAGCATGAAACCAGATGAAAGTAGTTATTAAGAACTACAATATGGTTAAAATCCAATTAAAAACAGCTTTTTGGAAATCTGTTTCAATCTGAATGATATAAGATCAGATACTGAGTAGTTTTTATGTGGATGTAGTATAATGTGCAGTCTACAGTCAGGCCAGATCTCAGTTTTGTTCATTCTTTCACCATATAGTGAACTATGTGCCATTTGCTAAATAGTAAAGAGTGGACATGTTTATGAAGGTGTAAAATACAACAATGCCTCAGAGCACTGTACACTGTGTTGTTGCAGAAGAAAGTTTCTGGGCATCATATTGTTACCGAAGTAATTATAACAGCAACTGATGTAGATTTAACAGATATTGACTACACCGTCTGAACAAATGAAATGTGAAAGTCAGTTGTAATGATCTGGTTTGAAATACAGTACAGATTGAATTGGGTGTAGTATCAGCAAAGCCTTAGAACTTGTGTTTTTGAAATGTGTCTGTTGGACTGAAAAATCACCACTGACGTTCTTTCTAAAGCTGATTTGATTGGTGTGGATGAAAGACCACAGGAGGTAAAAAGATTTGACAGTATCTAAAAAAAGAAATCTCAGAAGTGCAGAGATTGTGGAAGTCAAACATGCATGTGACAGCTCTGCCTGAACACTTTATTGTCTTTGGGTGTGAAGTTAGAAAGTTCAGGGTTCAGATGACGTGTTTTTCTGAGCGTTCAGCTATGTGCCGTGCGTAGGTGACATTTACTGGGAGTGACAGAGGGGGGCTGTTAGCTTGAGCGTGTTGCTGATGTAGCTGCAGGGCACGAGGTTGCAGGTGGTTCATGTGAGCTGTATTATAAAGAAATCAAGCTCTTGGTGTGAAACAAAGATGAAAATGCGTTCCTTAAGCTTGCTGAAAGACATTTTCCTGTCTCTCGAGATACCTGAAAATAAAACCTATTGAGATTTTATTGAAATAGTTTAAGATTCAAGAGAAAAATATAGTCAAAAATAACTAGACCTGTACAAAGCTTGAAAAGTAGTGTTTACAGAGACAACAGTGATAGTCTTTTTTATTTTACTTGCAAATAAACACAGTTTTAGGATTTTGCACTTTTAAAATAACAAAATTTATAGTGCAATGAAAAAGTAAAATGAAGTAAACTATAAATAGTAATTTATAATCTATAAATAAATGTAATTAATTAAATAAGCAAATGCATAAGCATGTGAACTCAGGTAGCCTATTTGTATATACATTTAGATTTACATTACATTTACATTTAGTTATTTAGCAGACGCTTTTATCCAAAGCGACTTACAAATGAGGAAAATGGAAGCAATCAAAATCAACAATAGATGTGCTTGGTGTCTTGTGATGGTCTTTCGTAATGGAGTGGGGTGTGATCGGTTCAGGGCGTCCTCTTCCAGCCCTGGCTGTGGAAACTGCCTCATTGCTAGGTTTGGTGGGTTTTATTCTGTGCCGGTGGTCTTCAGAATGAGTAGTGAGCTGAACTGGACTCGTTCTGTGCACATACGCACACTTCAACTGTGTGTGAACTTCTCATCCTCTCTCTGTGGTTCTCCAGAAGCCTTTTATCATCATTGTTTTAGCAAGGTTACAAGTCCTCCAGAACGTCTGCGCTGAGTAGAGTTTGACTGTCCACTAAGGGCTGTTTTCTTAATGTCAGCACAGTAGCTGTTTTGGCAAATGTCGATCAAAATTGAGCAGTAAATGTGCTCCAACTGCCACAGCCAGGATGCTTTCTGCGATGTCATTTCCTGAGAACTTTCTTGTCTTTGGGTCATGTGAATGTTCATAAGGCTCTGAAGGCACAGCATGTTAGATTTGGCAGCCTCTCCCAGAATCATCAGTCCTATTCCACAGTGGGCCCAGTCGTCATGTTGAAGTTTATCTCTCAGCAACATAAGCTGTTTGATCACTTGAGAGAGCTGAGTGCCATTGTTTTGCACACAGTGATAGCTGAGAAGGCAGTGCCATAGTATCTCTTTAACACCATGCTCCTGTGCTTCCGCAGAGACCTGCACTGAACTGTCGTTGGGAAGTTTGAGAGCACACAGATCCTCCCCAACGTACAGCATCAAGTGAACGGCAAATAACATGTTGGGGAACTCTTGGTAGCGTGTCTCACATTTTAACAGCCCTTTTAAGCTGTGAAGATAGATGCTGCTTGGCTGATGTCCTTTCAAATGACCAGTCAGTTTAAAGATGAACAGCCTCAGAGAGACTAAATAACCAAGCTGCAGCATCTTCATCTCGTAAGAACATGGCTGGTCCAAAAGAGTTGTTTCAGAGCACAGGAAATACTGGGCTGACTATATACAGTCAGATGTTCTTGCTTCCATTGAAACACTATCTAATTGTCTGTCTGTTTGTCCGTCTGTCCGTCCGTCCGTCCATCCATCCATCCACCCAACCACCTCCCTGTCTGTCCGTCTGTCCGTCTGTCCGTCCATCTGTCCATCCATCCATCCATCCACCAACCACCCACCTCCCTGTCTGTTTGTCCATCCATCCATCCATCCATCCACCAACCACCCACCTCCCTGTCTGTTTGTCCATCCATCATCCATCCTTCCATCCATCCATCCACCCATCTGTCCGTCCGTCCATCCATCCATCCATCCATCCATCCATCCATCCATCCATCCATCCATCTATCTATACTTGAGTTCTGAACATCTGAACTTGAACATTTTTGATTATTGATTATTTATTGTGCTAAAATACTGAAAAAAAAATTTCAGCATGCTGTATTGCACATAATTGTGCGATTATTGCTGTATAACAGTTGTTCAACTGCTGTCACTTCTAAATACTTGAGTACTGGAGTACTCAACCAGTACCTGCAATTCTGTTAAGACTCATTTCAGCCTTGTCTTTCAGCATTATGGTGCAGTGAAGCACAATGGTTAAAGATCCGACCTAGAAACTCAAGCGTTCATACTCCGGGATAGGTGATCCTTCTGTAGCATTACTGTGTATACCATCACTAATTGTAGGACATTCCTAACTTTGTATAAATATTAGCATACAAAATTTATACTTAAAGCCAAGTTAGGTGATTTGGTCAAAAAAAAAAAAAAAAAAAAAAAGTCACATCCCGAAAGCAATCAATAGGTTAAGTGGTCTATATATATTTATATTTGTATTTATATAATCTGTGGGAGGCATAGGACCATAAAATGTTCATCCAATCCATTGCATTTAACCCTCCTCCAACCTCATTTCTCTCATGTCTCTGTTAGCCTCTGCTCTGCCGGAGTTCATTCATGTTCATGTTTTAGAAGAGGCGTGGCTTTGGAGAGTGATTTGCAGGGAGGGTGGAACCTTATGATTTCAAACCCTACATTTAAATATTGAAATGTTTTATAATAGTTTCACCTTTTTTGTGGATTATTTTTACTTTAACAACCTAATATTAATCTTATAATCAATACATAATGACACATAAAAAGCATTTGAAAATATTGAACACATGATTAAAGCTTTCCAAACTCTTTTAATTTTACCTTTAAGTAACAAAACAGTGCAATCTGTTCGTTTTAATAAAAATCAACCCCTGGGACAATTAAATGATGCAAATATGTTTCCTTTCATTTTAACCCAGCTTTTTAATCTTTTAGATCATTTTTTATGCTGTCAACATCAAGGGAATTAAGTTGCTACCGACTTAATTGCTGTAACATGTTTTTCTCTCAGGGCCAAGCCTAAATATGCCGCATGTCATTTTCATTATCTATCTACGTGAATGTGTCAGTGCAGAAGCATTGCTATTTCATGGTCCAAGCAAATTTCAAACAATTAGCATGTCCGATGGGTAATCGTACCATTCAAGGATGTTGTAATTCAGTTCAACAATAAATAGAAAGACATGCTTCAGTAGAGGTGCTTCAGACTTTTATTTCTTCTCAAGGCTGTAGTATGTGTAGGTGCATTTTAATTTAAATTACACACACAATCATCCATTAATAATCTCTCATATTCATTAGTCAGAGGTACTGTAAGGTTTGCTCCATTTCCATATTGCATATTTAAAGTCATCTTTTTCTCACCCTAATGTTGTTCTAAACTATTATTTTCTTCTGTGGAACACAAAATGAGATGTTAGGTGAAATGTCTGAGCTGATTGTCTACTAAAAACAGAAGAGTATCATCAAAGTAGCCCAGCCTCATTTGGGGTGAACTATTTCTTTAATAGTCCTGTTGCCGCACATCATTTCTCTCTCTTACTATTGTTCACTTTTCCAGATTCCAGCCGGTGGGTCTGGTGGAGCGAATCCAGGCCATTGCCCAGAATGTGTCTGACATGGCTATACGAATGGAGCAGATTCTAAAGAAGACTAACATCCCTGCCAGAGGTGAATCTCTCATTTATGTTTGGGTGGCAAGGACTGAGCATTTCCTTGTTGCAAATGATATTGTAGGATTTAGATATAATCAGATAGGAATTAGCAATCGCGTTAAGTAGAGACAATTGGAGACTAATATATTTTTTGGTTGTTTTTTTACAGAGCAAATAAAGGTTTCATATTACTCTCCTCTTATGTTTCAGAAGAGATTGATCAAAGATATTTCAAACAGTATTTCAAATTATTTTACACATCAAGTATACATTTGGATACTTAATCATGTTTTCCCAACTTAACAAATTATATTTTTCCAGTATTGGACAATGGTGAGAATGTACCAATTTCTTATCAAAGACTTTAAGTGTAAGTTTTTTATAAGAACTTGCCTGATACCAGGTGGTTAAACAGTGAGTCATGTGAGAAATAACCATAGAATACATACAGTATACATCTTAGCTGCTTCTAATGACATGTTATCTCTAATAAGTTTAAAATTATAGAGATTAAACCTAACCTGCTTACAAACGTTTTTTGCGTGACCTTTAAATGTAAGTTTAGAATCAATCAGTATTCCCAGATATTTATATTGAGGCACTACCTGCAGCCTCACCCCTGACACATAAACATCCGGCTCTTTAATAATACTGTTAGACTTAGAGAAAAACATACATACTGTTTTGGACACATTTAATTGCAAGCAATTCTCTTTTAGCCATGCCGACACATTAACCATAGAATTCGTAAGTTAATTTGCAACTCGTGTCAGACTATTACCATGTATATAAATCACTGTATCGTCTGCATACATTTGTATATTAATGCCAGGACATGAAAGATGAAAATAATTTATATACATAGCAAAAAGCATTGGACCCAAGATAGATCCTTGAGGAACACCAGTTGATGTACCTAAATCATTGGATAGGTGATTGTGTTCTCTAACACACTGAAATCTATCTGATACACATGACTCTATCCAGTTAAGTGTATGTGATGAGAAATTAAAACAAGCTAACTTAGACATCAGGATTCTATGATTAACGGTGTCAAAGGCTTTCTTTAAATCAAGGAACACTGCTCCAACTACACCACCTTTATCTAAGAGAGTTTTAATATTTTCTATAAAAAAACAATTTGCGGTTTCCGTTGAGTATTTAGCTCTAAAACCAAACTGCATTGGATGCATTGAAAATGAACTACTACTCAAGTAACTGCTAATCTGTTCTGCAACTAGTCTCTCCATAATTTTAGAAACGGTGGGTAAAATACTAATTGGCCTATAATTATCAATAGAGAGGAGGTCTCCACTTTTGAATATTGGAACAACAATCGCCAACTTCCAAACACTTGGGAATTTTCCCTGGGAAATTGAAAGATTAATAACTTTACTAATAGGTTTAATTAGGGTCAAACTAGACTCTTTGAGCATATCACACAAGATTAAATAACTCACCAAAAACTCCCATTTTAGTCTCTTAGTGAGCCAAAATCATTAAAGTGCGCTGTTTAAAATTAGACATGAAAAGGTCTGGGCTCAGTTCCATTTTTTTCAGGACAGCACATTCGTTCTTTATTATTTAATGCAACTTAATTGGACTCGATCGCTATAATGCCACTCATCTCTTGCCACTATTTGTACAGCGAGCGCCTCGGTTTGTTATCTCTAAAGTTTGCCAACAGAGTTTGGTGGAATTCCAGCAGGTTTTTAGCGAGCATATGTTCAAGCTGTGTGGGATGTTTATTTAAACTATTAATGTAAGACAAACAGAATTCTTACTTCTGCTATTCCGTTTGAACAGGATGCTAGTGGTTGTAGTTGTCACGAGTCCGTGGTAATGGGGAACAGCTGCGGGTGTAATGAGTGTGGCAGGTGTATGTGATGTGGCAGGTGTACGTGATTACATGAGATGAGTCCGGGTGGAAGGGAGATGGTGACCTCTGGTGGCGACAAGGAGAAGCGCAGGGCCCGGACTCGTGACAGTAGTAAAATAAAATAAAGGGTCAGGAGAACGAAGTAGCATCAACACACTTTAAACCTTTAATAAACATTAAACTCAGGCAAAGACAAAGGGAGAACTGAGGACTTATAAAGGAACAAGAACAAAAGAGCAAACAAGATGATCAATACAAAACAGGTGAATGGAATAAACGATGATTAACTAAACTAGGACAGGAAAAACCAACAGGAAAACAGGAATTAAACGGAAACCGACACGTGACAGATATGGCCATAAAGAATAAGGCATTAATATGTGCTTTATCAGTACTAATAAACAGCCAATATGCTAGTAATAAGCATGCTTATAAGAAACCATTTAATAATGAAAATTAGTCTCTTAACGTGTTACTATGCATTTTTTCTTCATCAAAAATACTGCACTATAATATGTAATATTTATTAAATGTTATTAGAAATGTTTACAATTTGAATATACTGTATGGTAATGCTTTAGTATAGGGACCGATTCTCACTATTAACTAGTTGCTTATTAGCATGCATATTATTAATATATTGGCTCTTTATTAGTACTAATAAAGCACATATTCTGCATGACCATATTCTACATCCCTAATCCTACCCAATACCTAAACTTAACATCTAACTTGCTAACTATTAATAGCAAAATAGGAGTTTATTGAGGCAAAAGTCATAGTTAATGGACTGTTAATAGGAAAAACCTTAAAATAAAGTGTGACCAAATACAGGTGCATCTCAATAAATTAGAATGTCGTGAAAAAGTTCATTTTTTCTTGTAAGTTAGTTCAAAAAGTGAAACTTTCATATATTTTACATTCATTGCATGTAAAGTAAAACATTTAAAGTTTTTTGTTTTAATTTTGATGATTAGAGCTTACAGCTGATGAAAGTCAAAAATCAGTATCTCAAAATATTAGAATATTTACATTTGAGTTTCAATTAAGCCTTTCACACGTGAGCTTGAAATATTCTAGCTGAGCCCCCAGCGTGAGTTTTTTCAGGCGACCGTTATTTTAGAATGTATAGCCTTATTGTTTCCATAGCGACGCGTCATGCTTGTCATGTACATTTATACATTTATGCATTTAGCAGATGCTTTTATCCAAAGCGACTTACATTGCATTCAAGTTACAGTTTTTACATTTTATCAGCTCTTGCTTTCCCTGGGGATCGAACCCATGACCTTGGCGTTGCTAGTGCCATGCTCTACTATTTGAGCTACAGGAGAGCTGTATGTTATGTGACACACCGCAACCACAATAGCGCTGTATGACACATGGATTGCTTTTAATTTGTTTTTTCCTTTTTTGATTATTAATATTCACAAACATACTCACAATATTATGAAATATGTGCAAGTAAATGTATTTAGTAGTTTAAATACTTTTATAATGACCGAGTTAGTTGATCTATGCCGGGTGATGTTTGTTCACGCTTAATCCGAGCTGTGGGATTAACAACATGTAAATTCATCCTCTCCTCCCGAAAAACGTTAAAGTAAGTCTCCGGTTAAACTGGGAGAAGAGCAGAGTAAACTTTAAAGTTATCTACAAAATCTGTATATGATATCAATAAAACATGTCAGATTATATTTGTAAGGATCATTATTGCTGCTTCCATAGACATCAGCGTGTATTTTACAAACTATAAATGTATGGTTTTGCTAGTACTTATGTGTATTTAAATGTCTGAAACCTAAAATAAGCATTATATGGTTGAAAACACTGAATATTTGTGATAATATGACAAGCGCTCAGTGCGTGCCATCTGGCTACGCGGCAGCCAACGTGCGAAAGCAGATTTGAATTCAGCAGTTGATGACATGACTCACTGAACTTTCTAATCACACCGGTGTGATCGTACGCTCCACAGACCAGCCAGGACTGATCACACCAGTGTGATTGTACATGTTATAGGGTTAATGACCATCCCTACAGTATAAATTCCGGGTATCTCTTGTTCTTTGAAACCACAATAATGGAGAAGACTGCTGACTTGGCAATGATCCAGAAGACGAGCATTGACGCCCTCCACAAAGAGGGTAATTCACAGAGGGTCATTACTGAAAGGTGTGGCTGTTCACAGAGTGCTGTATCAAAGCATATTAAATGCAAAGTTGACTGGAAGGAAGAATTTGGGTAGGAAAAGGTGCACAAGCAACAGGGATGACCGCAAGCTTGAGAATACTGTCAAGCAAAGCTGATTCAAACACTTGGGAGAGCTTCACAAGGAGTGGACTGAAGATGGAGTCAGTGCATCAAGAGTCACCACGCTCAGACGTCTTCAGGAAAAGGGATACCAAGCCACTTCTGAACCAGAGACAACGTCAGAAGCGTCTTACCTGGGCTGTGGAGAAAAAGAACTGGACTGTTGCTCAGTGATCCAATGTCCTCTTTTCAGATGAAAGTAAATTTTGCATTTCATTTGGAAATCAAGGTCCCAGAGTCTGGAGGAAGAGTGGAGAGGCACAGAATCCATGTTGCTTGAAGTCCAGTGTGAAGTTTCCACAGTCTGTGGTGATTTGGGCTGCCATGTCATCTGCTGGTGTTGGTCCACTGTGTTTTCTGAAGTCCACAGTCAATGCAGCCATCCACTTCATGCTTCCTTCTGCTGACAAGTTTTATGGAGATGCTGATTTCATTTTCCAGCAGGACTTGGCACCTGCCCACACTGCCAAAAGTACCAAAAGCTGGTTCAGTGACCATGGTGTTACTGTGCTTGATTGGCCAGCAAACTTGCCTGACCTGAACCCCATAGAGAATCTATGGGGTATTGTCAAAAGGAAGATGAGAGACACCAGACCCAACAATGCAGATGACCTGAAGGCCGCTATCAAAGCAACCTGGGCTTCCATACCACCTCAGCAGTGCCACAAACTGATCAACTCCATGCCACGCCGAATTTAGGCAGTAATTAAAGCAAAAGGAGCCCCTACCAAGTATTGAGTACATATAGAGTAAATTAACATAATTTCCAGAAGGCCAACAATTCACTAAAAATGTTTTTTTTTTATTGGTCTTTTGAAGTATTCTAATTTGTTAAGATTGGTGGATTGGTGGGTTTTTGTTAAATGTGAGCCTAAATCATCAGAATTAAAAGAACCAAAGACTTAAACTACTTCAGTCTCTGTGCATTTAATTTATTTAATACAATTTGAGTTTCACAATTTGAGTTGAATTACTGAAATAAATTAACTTTTCCACGACATTCTAATTTATTGAGATGCACCTGTAATTTATTCCTGTGATGTAAAGCTGAATTTACAGCATTGTTGCTCCAGTCTTCAGTGTCACATGATCCTTCAGAAATCATACTCATATGCTGATTTACTGCTCAATAAACTTTTCCTAGTATTATCAATGTTGACAACTGTTTTATTCTATTTTATTTAGAAACCATGTTTATATTCATTTTGCACAAATTATCCAGCAGGGTCGGGGGAAACTGTTTTCAGCACTGTTAATAATAAGAAAGATTATTAATGATTAAGCACCAGTAATAACTGATAATAACTGAACACCACTTCAGCATATTTAAATTATTTGTGACAGATCATATGACAGTTAATACTGAAAATATGCATTGAGATATTTGCTTCTAAAACGTTTTCCCCTGAGAAAAAAACAATAATAACAAAATGTCTTCTCAACAGGGTTTCAGTTTTTTTTTTGTTTTTTTTTTTTTAAGATATCATAAACTGCCATCTAAAGAGATTTCTGTAGGCAATTATAAACTTGAAAGTTTAAGGAGTAACAAGTGCAAGATATGGGAGTGAATCTCTTAAATCAATGTTTCATGTGTGTGCAGAACACATGGAGTCACTGGATGTCTTCTGATTGAAAAGTTCAAGGGTGTTTTTCAGCTGCTTAGTATCTTTTCATAATCAAGCAGAATAGCCCATAATTCCTTTCTCTGTGAGCATGCTTGATGGATCTGAAGTAGCCTATTGTACAAAGAACAACCTCTTCTTCACTAATTAGGCTGACTGGGACCGGCTACCAGTGAGAGATGAGAGTTTATTAATCAAGGCAAGGGGATGTTTGCAATTTTCTGTTCCTTTTTTCTACCCAACTGAACACAAAGCAGTACAGAGCTCTTAACAAAGCCCAGAGCAAGCATTACTCAGACAGCTAAGAGGTACGAGGGCAAGAGGCCACTTCCATAATGCTTAATACAGCAAGCTTAAAGAAAATTGAGGAGATGGAAGAAGATATGGAGGGCTCTCTCAAAGCCTCATTAAAACCGAGAGCATTTGGATCCCACTGGTGTTCCACACTGAAGCTGCTGTACTGTGGAAGAGTGGTGTCAGACTGTGACTGCCTGTTCTTTTCATCTACAGGCCAAGATGGAGTTACAGGCCAGTGTGAAGTCCCGAAGGATCCCAGGTACCCGGATTGCGCTAGTAAAGTGGATGTGAGTTGACAGAGATTTTTTCAAAAAACTCTCACACTCCTTTATGTCTGGTCTTTTTATTTCTTGGTTGCCTTAGAGCAAAAACATATTGGTGGAGGCAAACACTGGCACCCAACAAATGGATATCTTGCGGAGTGTTTTCACACCTGTTTCATTGATTGATTACGTTGTTTTTTTTAGATGATGTCTCTTTCTCTCTTTTTGTTTAAAAAAGCAAAATAAATAATGTAGATTTTTTTATGGTGAACATCCCATATCAGAGCTTTTGGTGGCAACTTAAAACTACTGTTTTCTTTGTACTTCCTAATTTTAAGCGCAAGCCTGAAAATTAGGCTACTTTTTAAATAAAACGATTGCAGTTCATGAGCTCTTTAGTCTTCATTAACTACATGCGTAACCTATGGTAAACAAGTTGTTAATATAAAATACTCAGCAATCATTCACACTTTTGCCCTGTGTGAGACACACAGTTGATCCTCATTAATCTTTTTCTGTCTCTGTTTTGCACATCTTTACACTTACCTACGTGAACATTGTTCTACCCTACATTTTACATTTGCATATTTTCCCTATTGCATTAAGTGAGTTTTTATGAAACTAAATCTTAGGCTGTCAAAAGTTTAAAATAATTATGATGCATTTAATTGTTTGCATTGTAGTTAATGCATACAAGGGGGAATTTATTAAGAATGAATTGCTCCCACTGAAAGCTGTTTATTTGCAAGTGCTGTCAGCGCTGCTTTAGCCCCTGATTCACTAAATTAATTATGCAGATCAGGCAAAAGCTCAAAAACGCCCTGAAAATCTGTGCTGAGCGCATTGTACACAGTGCAGATCTCACAACTGCCTCAGAGTGCTGTATTATGGAGGCAGAATACCAAAACATGACATATTTTTGTGGAAACCATTTTTTTTTTTTTTTTTTTTTTATAAATGTTTTTACCTTCACTTTTTATTCACTTTGCATTAAAATTTATATTAGTGAATAAGAAACAGGTTCTAGGGCTGAAATACAGTGCAATTGTTTGCTGCATTCACCTTTCCATACTACTACTAAATTGTATGAGCACATAAAATACAGGTCCTTTTCAAAAAATTAGCATATTGTGATAAAGTTCATTATTTTCTGTAATGTACTGATAAACATTAGACTTTCATATATTTTAGATTCATTACAACACAACTGAAGTAGTTCAAGCCTTTTATTGTTTTAATATTGATGATTTTGGCATACAGGTCATGAAAACCCAAAATTCCTATCTCAAAAAATTAGCATATCATGAAAAGGTTCTCTAAACGAGCTATTAACCTAATCATCTGAATCAACTAATTAACTCTAAACACCTGCAAAAGATTCCTGAGGCTTTTAAAAACTCCCAGCCTGGTTCATTACTCAAAACCGCAATCATGGGTAAGACTGCCGACCTGACTGCTGTCCAGAAGGCCATCATTGACACCCTCAAGCAAGAGGGTAAGACACAGAAAGAAATTTCTGAACGAATAGGCTGTTCCCAGAGTGCTGTATCAAGGCACCTCAGTGGGAAGTCTGTGGGAAGGAAAAAGTGTGGCAGAAAACGCAGCACAACGAGAAGAGGTGACCGGACCCTGAGGAAGATTGTGGAGAAGGACCGATTCCAGACCTTGGGGGACCTGCGGAAGCAGTGGACTGAGTCTGGAGTAGAAACATCCAGAGCCACCGTGTACAGGCGTGTGCAGGAAATGGGCTACAGGTGCCGCATTCCCCAGGTCAAGCCACTTTTGAACAGAGAAGCAGCACTGGACTGTTGCTCAGTGGTCCAAAGTACTTTTTTCGGATGAAAGAAAATTTTGCATGTCATTCGGAAATCAAGGTGCCAGAGTCTGGAGGAAGACTGGGGAGAGGAAAATGCCTGAAGTCCAGTGTCAAGAACCCACAGTCAGTGATGGTCTGGGGTGCCATGTCAGCTGCTGGTGTTGGTCCACTGTGTTTTATCAAGGGCAGGGTCAATGCAGCTAGCTATCAGGAGATTTTGGAGCACTTCATGCTTCCATCTGCTGAAAAGCTTTATGGAGATGAAGATTTCATTTTTCAGCACGACCTGGCACCTGCTCACAGTGCCAAAACCACTGGTAAATGGTCTACTGACCATGGTATTACTGTGCTCAATTGGCCTGCCAACTCTCCTGACCTGAACCCCATAGAGAATCTGTGGGATATTGTGAAGAGAAAGTTGAGAGACGCAAGACCCAACACTCTGGATGAGCTTAAGGCCGCTATCGAAGCATCCTGGGCCTCCATAACACCTCAGTAGTGCCACAGGCTGATTGCCTCCATGCCACGCCGCATTGAAGCAGTCATTTCTGCAAAAGCATTCCCGACCAAGTATTGAGTGCATAACTGAACATAATTATTTGAAGGTTGACTTTTTTTTTTGTATTAAAAACACTTTTCTTTTATTGGTCGGATGAAATATGCTAATTTTTTGAGATAGGAATTTTGGGTTTTCATGAGCTGTATGCCAAAATCATCAATATTAAAACAATAAAAGGCTTGAACTACTTCAGTTGTGTTGTAATGAATCTAAAATATATGAAAGTCTAATGTTTATCAGTACATTACAGAAAATAATTAACTTTATCACAATATGCTAATTTTTTGAAAAGGACCTGTATGTGCAGATACAGATAAGAAACCATAAAGGAGTATATTTCGGCAGCAGTGTCCAGCAATAACAGTTTCGATAATTCTAAAAATGAATGTAAACACTGAACTTTATGAAATAATAATTAAATAAAACACCAAACAGTTTATGGACTTTATCTCACTTTATTTGCTGATGATTTTGCTGCTGACCTTCACTAATTAAATTCCACCAGACAAAAATGCAAAACACTTTGTGTTTTACTTCACATTTGCTGTGAAAGAACTGTTAGAATTGTACACTCTGTTCATGTCACTCAGGATTGATTAAGTATGACACCATCCATCATCCATGTGAAGTGGCTGTTGTATGGATGAGAGATTCTGTTTGGTCAAATGTTTGTTCAGAAGTCCCATTCCAAACAAATCCTGAAAGCAGCTAAATCAAACCAATCTTTGCTTATAAAGAATATACATTTGGGCTTTAAAAAATCAGCTAGGTGTGAAAGCACTTAGAGTTCAGTTTGCTATGCTCTTGTAAAGGTTTGTTGAGACATTGAGGTGAAGACTGAACTAGGCACATAAATAAGACCTTTTGACCTGAACTGACTCAACCTTTTTCATTAAAGATCGTCATGCCATCTATCAGGCCCTGATGCTCAACTGCTAGAACAATGTCAAGTTTCCCATGCAGGGAAATCCACTATATGGACAAAAGTATTGGACACCTGACCATTAAACTATGAGGGATTGTTGCACATTCTAAATACATAGATATTAATATGGAGTTGGTATGCTGTCTTAAAGGCAAAATATGTAAGTTTTCGCCACTAGAGGTCACATTTTCAAAACAATAACAAAGGTGAAGCTTGATGACGCTCTAAAGGAGGATGTTCATGGATGAGGCAATGAATATTTTTTTTTATTACCTGTACCTTTCACAGCTATTAAAACAGCAAATAAATTATACAGAGAATGCAAGCAAAGAACATTTACATTTACATACGTCAAAAACCCGGACTCGCCCATCAGACCGCCAAACAGTTGAGGGTGATTCATCATGCCACAAAATAAGTTTCCACTGCTCCAGAATCCAGTGGTGGCATGCTTAACACCAGGGGTGTCCAGTCCTTTTCTTGGAGAGAGTTTAACGCCAGCCCTAAAACACACTAAATCATCTAATCAAGGTCTTCTGACTCACTAGTAGCTAGAAAATAGGCAAGTGTGTTGTTGCAGGTTGGAGCTAAAATCTGCAGGACTTTGGCCTTCCAGGAGCAGGATTGGACACCACTGCTTTACACAAGTCCATCCATTACTTGGCATTGTGCTTGGTGGTGTGAGGCTTGCATGATTACAAACCCAAAGGCAAAAGTAAACCCCAAGTTATTCATGAAACTGTTCATTTGATGGTTCTCGTTGCACTTGGTTCAGGTATCACACCTCGGTCCAGTGAAAATGAAATGTCAAAATAGTGACAACTTTAACTGTTACTCATCTCTCCATTTTCTAGTGGATGAGAGCCAGGTGGACATCGGACCCTTGCTACTCCTTTTATGGAGTAGACGGCTCCGACTGCTCTTTCCTCATCTACCTTAGTGAAGTTGAGTGGTTCTGCCCCCCGCTGGCCTGGAGGAATCAAAGCAGCCACCCAACAACCAGCAGCCTGCCAAAAAGACAGGTGAGTTCCTGAAAGAGTCAATAATCTCTACACTGAATTCATTGCAACAGAGAAGTGTAGGAGTTAGTGACGTGTGATTATGGCTAAGATCGCATGGCTCTTTTCCAAAACCTACTGAGTTGCCTACATAGGCAGTATTGCAGGTATATTTTACCAGGAAGGCAATCCTAGAATGCTCAAGTTGTTGCACAAGGTTTCATTTTATTCAGCATTCTGACTTAGTAGGCTGTATAGAAAGCAAGGCAGCTCAGTGGGTTTTAGAACAGAGAGTGTTTGAGCAGTATACGTGTTCTCACCTGGTTAGTTACTCTCACAGTGTGTTATTTCAAGTGAGAGAGTTCCAGCTGTTTAACTGTTATTTCCCTGCTAAGACTGAAATGAGATATAATTTTATTCATTTTTTTCCCTAAGGCATAAAATACTGAAGCATTTTCCTGCCTAGCAAAATTACCTCTGTAAATTCCACACAGCTATTACCAGTATGCGTCTGAACTTTTTAAGAAATACACGACAATCTCTTATCTTTAATTTGCAAAACCCTGATTAACCTCAACATCATGTCCACAGACCACTTACAGTTCATTCATTTAAGTTGTGTTTAAGTACTGCTTTTGAGAACTATCACTGGATTTTACAGGTTTTATATTCAAACAGATATTCAGAGTTTAGTAGCAAGTCATTTAATAGCAATATTCTAGATTGACAGAACAGCATATTACTGTATACCCTTGTGAAAAGAAGTGCACATATTTGTATTGAATGTCCACTTGTAGTGTACTTCAAATCTTAAAAGTATATTTAAAAAAGTAGCATACTGTAACATAATATTAATGAATAAAAGGGCACTTAATGTAAAGCACTTGATTATAATTTTAATTGTAGTGTGTTATTCAGTATTGCAGTTTTATGAATATTTATAAATATATTTATATATTTTAAATGCACCAAATTGCAACTTTATTATTACAAATGTGTAATTGCAAATATATTTAAATACATCACATACAGATTGTAATAGAAATGACATTAAAATATTATTTAGTTTACTATAAATGATTGTCAGTACAGTCAGTAGTACACTAACCATATTTCAAACAAAATCAGTTATAAAAATTACATACACAAGATGTACTTATGTAGGTCAAAAACACTTTAAAGTTAAGATACTTGGATTGAATATAAATTGAAATTATAACATATTTTCATTTAATTTGCAATAAGCATGCAGTTTTGTCTGAAAATATTATGTTCAGTTCACATGTCTTTTAAAGTACACTGTAAAACCCAATAAGTTAGAGTAACTCAAACCGTTTGAGTAAACAAATTCCCCTTGGTTTAAACCATGTAAGTGTTAAAACTTGCAGTTAAGTGATTAAGTGATTAAGTGCTGATTGAGCATTAGTGATGAACACCTGCTGTTAACAAACAGAATCACTGAAGAAACGAGAAACATCATCGCCTTAGATGAAATCAACTGAAATAAAATGCATTAAATCTCTCAAAATCTGATTAAACAACCCCACAAACCACATCACCAGCTCCACTTATTAATAACCAGACTGAGACATCTACAGAAGATCTTATTGAGAATTAACTAAGGTTTAGATGTTGATTTGTTTTCATTTGAAGTAACAATGTTTGAGATCAGTGTCTGCTTTAGTTGCGCTCTTGACATTTGTGTTAGGGTTTTTATTTTCTTCTTTGGTTGTTCCTCGAACATATTTGTTACAACTCAAAAGCCCAGAGAAAATTATCAGTAGTTGGTTGCTGTATATTTGTAACGAGAATTATTTGTTAGTGAACTGATCTCATTTAGAGTGAGCATAGACTCAATGTGTGTCTAATCTCTGATTAAATGGATGTTGCATTGATTTTAATGAAAATGATTCTAAGAGCCAGTGGTTCTATGACAGGCAGTTAATATAAATACTTTCCAAACAGCTTGTCCACAAAAAAAGTTTTAATATATGGCAGCAGCTAGACATCAAGATTCAGTTTGTGAACCTCAACAATGGTGACAATTTATATAAAAAAAAAATCATGCAGCAATGCATGCTGGGAGCCACTGATGAGTTTTGTCCTATGCTAGTACCCAGCATGCTTTGCAACATGATTATTATTTTATTTTTCTTTTTAAATGGTCACCATTGTTGAGGTTCATAAGCTGATTCTTAATGTCTGTGTGAGTCGAGCTGATGTCATGGATTAAAACTTTTTAGTGGACAAACTGTTTGGAAAGTCCTTTTTTATTAACAGACTGTCATGGAACCGCTAGGTCTTCGAATCTCTTTCACTATGATCAATACAACATTCAATTAAGCAGAAATTAGACTGTATCTAATCTCTGCTTAAATGGATGTTGAGTTTATGGTCACTCTCAATGAGATCAGTTCACTAACAGATGATTGTCACAATAAACATGTAACAATCAATTGCTGATCATTTTCTCTGGGCTTTTGAGTTGTAGCAAACATGCTCGAGAAACACTTGCTTACAACAGCCAGAGAAAAAAATAAACTCAAGGGTCAAGAGCCCAACTAAAGCAGACACTGATCTCTAATATGGTTACTTAAAATGAAAATAAATCAACATCTAAACCTTAGTTAATTCTCAATAAGATCTTCTGTAGATGTCTGACAGAAATAAAGTCAGTCTGGTTATTAATACGTTGAGCTGGTGATGCTGTTTGTGGGATTGTTTAGATCTTGAGATTTAATGTATTTTATTTCAGGTAGTTGTTGTTCTTGTGTTTCTGTCTGTGATTTTGGTTGTTAACAGCAGGTGTTCATCACTAATGCTCAATCAGCACTTAATTAATCACTTAATTACTTAGTGAACTCAACTGAAATAAGTTCAGAGCACTCATAATTGTTAGTTTTAAAAAACTTAAATGGTTTAAGGTAATAAGTTTCCTCAAACGGTTTGAGTTAACCTAACTTGTCGGGTTTTTAAGGCAAACAGTTTACTCAAACAGTTTGAGTCACCCTAACTTGTTGGGTTTTACAGTGTAGGCTCCTGTACATTATTTTCATAATAAGTAATATTTTATAAAAATATAGTATACTAAAGTGTATAATGTATAATGGTATAATGTATAATGGTACTTATGAATATATATATATTTGTTTGGTCAGTGAAATAATCCGCAGTTATGAACACAAATTTGATCTGTACACTGTAAAACCCAACAAGTTAGGGTGACTCAAACTGTTTGAGTAAACTGATTGCCTTAAAAACCCGACAAGTTAAGCTAACTCAAACCGTTTGATGAAACTAATTACCTACATTAGAGATTTAATGTAGGTAATTTAATGTATTTTCTTTCAGTCTATTCAGTTTATTTAGTTCATCTAAGGCCATGGTGTTTCTCTTTTCTTCAGTGATTATGTTTGTTAACAGCAGGTGTTCATCACTAATGCTCAATCAGCACTTAATTAATCACTCAATTACTTAACTGCAAGTTTTAACACTTACATGGTTTAAACCAAGGGGAATTTGTTTACTCAAACGGTTTGAGTCACCCTAACTTGTTGGGTTTTGCAGTGTACACTTCTTTGCCTGTTTTCTCTAACTATCTCTTTCTATAGGCATATTTCCGCTCAGATCTGTCTCTGCTGTTGGAACGGGTTGGCTCAGGAAAAGAATCTCTAAGCTTCATGAGGAGGCGTATGCGCAGATTGGCTGTGCAGTGGGCTGCAGCTACACGCAGACTTGACGAGCGACTGCGCGGTCAGTACAGAGAGCAGAAGAGGGTGAGCTGTCGCACACTGTCTAAAGAAGTTGAATTAAATGTGTTGTAGGATATAATGAGGTTTCCTCATTTCTTCCTTCGCACTGTTCAGATTGGATTGTTTTTATTTTTTTCGAAGTGACACTAGAGTTCGCTACTAACAGAGGAAGTCTGTCCTGTCATGTATTGAATTCAAACCAGAAGTTTAGCTGTAGATATGGTATTTGATGAAGGTCAAAATAAATGAGAACTGCAATCATATAGCGCAATCACAGATGTTGGTATAAGAATGGGATTAGATTTCTCAGAGGACCCAACAGAGTATGGAATTTACTCCACAATTTTTATAGAGGTTGTATAAGAAAAACACAGCCGTATTTGATTTGGATGATATTAAAATGAAAAATAGGTCTGCAAAACACACATTTACCTAACCTTCTCTGGGGAAAAAATTGTTTGAACATGAGCATTTATTATAGAAAAAAAAAAAAAGATTAGTAGTAATGCTTGTTCCGTTCGCTTTTTCAGAAATCAGTTACAAATAAGTCTTTACAGACTGATTATTTTCATTTCCTGTCCTAGATTCAAGCCTGAATGAAAAACTGTGGATTAAATTAAATCAGTCTCACAGCGAGATACAGACCAGATACACAATCTCGGTTCTGTCACATAGAGAAGTGGTTTTCTGTGAAGAGGTTGACTGTGACCATGAAAAAGCTGTTTACTGTAGGGGAAGTCTGCTGCTTATGAGTTTGACTGGTAAGTGTGGGATAATTGCAGGTACTTGTGAATATGTTTGTGGTGGCTGGTTGCAAAGATTTCCCATGTGGTAGTCTTTAATTATTGACTGTTTCTCTTTCGATTTGTCTTTGCTTATGCTTTCTCAACATTCCTTTTGGTTGGTGCACTTTTGATGTCCCCATTGAGGCAATTAACATTCTGTAAAAGCCAGTATTGGTTGAATCTGTCTACAGCTATTAATGGATATGGATTACCAGATGACTGTGTTTACCATGTTTAGGATGAGAATCTTAAGGAATCTAATTATTTTGATTTAGAATCAATTCCAAGTTAATTTAATAATATATTCATACTTAATAGTTATTAATCATATATTAATAATATAGTTGTACTTATTTAAAGCACATACTAGCAATGTCCCATGCAATCAAAATAAAATTATACAATGAATAAAATAAATTTATGGCAAAATTTGATATGTTATTTATTAATGAAAACATTATATTTTAGACAGTGATCGAAAATAAAGTGGCTGAAGTTGCTGTGCAGCACATTAAAAATGGTATTGATCATGCACTTGGCCTCTATTCCCATCTCTTATTTTATCAGCAATTCATTTTCATTGAGAGTGATTTCATTGGAAAACCGCAGATAGAGAAATTGAGTCCATGTCTGGACTCCAATATTCTATGATATTCCATCATTCAGTTTCAGTAGAAAAAAACATTTATTTTTCTGTTAGCTCACTCGTCATGTGTCTGTAATTTATTTAATAATTCTGTGATAAATATTGCTTTAAATAAATATCTTAAAGCAATGGTATATTAAAAACAATAGACATATGACTGTAAGGGTAGTTTGTGATGCTAAGAGTGTCAGTCCGTGAATTGTTTCAGAGAAAGTGCCATTTTTAGTATATCAACATGTTAATAAATGCATGTTACACACAAATATTTCATAGGTGTCAGTCTGTCATCATCTCAGGGGAGGCCATGCAACTCTTTCACACTTTTGCACCCTGCAAACAATGCTTGTGAATGGCTGGGGGGAAAAAAAACACCTAGCATAACACCTAGCATTGAGCTTCATGAATCATTCTGAAATACCTTGAAATATTTGAGTGCTGCATTACTTATTTAAGGTACATTCAGTGACATTCACTCAATAAATCCTCTAGATGAAAAAAGTAGTCCATAAGTTCATAAGTAAGTTCAGTAAATAAACTGATTTCCCCTTAAAACTAAAAATACACTATCACTATTTTGTCTTTATACATACAAAAAAAGAGCATCTGGTAGGTATAAAGATTATTTGCTTATGGACACTCAGTTCAGTTTTTTTTCAATCAAACATTTAAACAGCAAAGACTATGTTATTTAAATGCTTATTATTCACAAGAAAACGATGCCCTATTTGTTTCAGGCCTCTGAATCTTTTAGCACAGCCTCTGATATTACAGAATTATACAATTCAATCACACTGTCACAGATCTGCCAGGCTCTGTTACTCTGTCATGGATATACTCCGACGAGCTCTCACACCGGCACCACCGCCTGCACCTCCCATCACTTCCATCATCAGTTCCACCAGTTATTCCACTACCGTGATCTCCAGTCTCATGGCCAGCCAAGTGCCCTACTCTGGCGTGGCGGAGGAGTGCAACAGATTTTTATTGCAATGTTCCCTAGCTCTTGAAATGCAACGTCTATTGTACCCCAATGAAAAGGCGAAGATCGCTGTTATCATTTCTCTTCTGAAGGGCAAGGCGTTACAATGGGCAGAAACTATCTGGGCACAAGAAGGTACTGTTACTCATTCCCTACAAAATTTTGTACTTCACGTCCGAGAATTTTTGGAAAACCTATAAACGACACTTCAGTAAGTGACAAATTATATAATTTACGTCAAGATACCATGTCCATTAATGATTATGCCCTTCAGTTCCGCACCCTTGCCGCTGCCAGCGGATGGAACGAACATGCCCTTTTAACTGCCTACCGTCAAGGGTTGGGGCCCAGACTCTGCTTACAGCTTGCTGCCTACAATGATTCCCATGGATTGGAAGGTCTCATCCAACATTCCATTAGATGCGCTACACGAATGATATCCTGTCTAGAAGAGCTAACTCCCATTTCAGGTTGCAATTCACTCCTCCGCCACCAAACAGGCCAGCACCCTCCAGAACCAGTCAACGAACCCATGCAAGTAGACCATTCACGACTGTCAGATCAGGAACAACAAAGAAGATTTACTCTTGGTTTGTATCTGTATCGTGGAGAGAAGGGGCATCTTCGAGCGGCATGCCCCGTGTGACCCCCTCGCCTATTAGTGAGTACCATTCACCCGGTTATACACAACTTCAAACCACTGGTGATAGAAGTTCTGCTTACTGCCTCCGAATTCTCTCTTCCAGTCTATGCCCTCCTCGATTCCGGGTGAGCCGGGAACTTCATCTCGGGAAGCCTCTGTCGGCAGCTCAACCTCTCAACCACAGCCACCCAGAAGAGTTACCAAATTCAATCGGAAACTGGCACCCCACTCAGTCGTAAATGTTAATCACAGTGCTGGGCCTGTACATCTGAAAATTGGATTGCTGCATGAGGAGAACATCCATTTACTGGTTCTGGAGGGTTCCACTGCCGATATTATCCTCGGACGGCCTTGGTTTGTTCAACATGAGCCCAATATTTCATGGCATACTGGTGAGGTCCTGAAATGGGGTAACCAATGCTTTTCCAACTGTTTTCCTAATGCACCTAAACCTCTCTCCTTCAGTCGATTCCATCGCCTTGAACCCCACGTCCATTGAAAGCCCTCCAGAGAAGTTATCAGTAGACATTCCTGCCTGTTACTCCCATTTCATTGATGTGTTCTGTCCCCAGAAAGCCTCCCAGTTGCCTCCACACCGACCATGGGACTGTGCAATAGACCTCTTACCCAGTGAGCCAGTGCCCCGCGGGAAAATCTACCCACTCTCCATACCCAACCAGAAGGCCATGGAGGCACTCAAGCAAGATTATATCCGTCCCTCCACATCCCCTGCTTCGTCGAGCTTCTTTTTTGTGGCCAAGAAAGACGGAGGATTATGACCTTGCATCGATTATCGAGCCCTGAACAAGATAACAGTCAAATTCCGTTATCCTCTTCTTCTCGTCCCAATGGCATTAGAACATCTTCGCGGAGCCACCGTGTTCACCAAGTTGGACCTCCGCAGCGCCTACAACCTCATCAGAATACGTGAAGGGGACGAGTGGAAGACGGCCTTTATGACCCCTACTGGCCACCATGAATATCTGGTTATGCCCTATGGTCTTGTCAACGCCCCCTCCATATTTCAAGATTTCATGCATGAGGTGCTCCGGGAGTATCTCCACAAATTTGTGTTGGTCTACATGGATGACATCCTCATCTACTCCCGGAGCATGGCCGAACATCACCACCATGTTGCGGAGGTCCTGCAATGCCTGAGAGGCTTCCACCTATTCCTCATGGCAGAGAAGTGCTCCTTCCATCAGTCCTTAGTGCAGTTCCTTGGATATATCATCGACAGCAGTGGCATCCAGATGGACGAGGGGAAGGTGGATGCCATCCGTAAATGGCCCACTCCTGACACCATTAAAGAGCTTCAATGTTTCCTGGGGTTTGCCAACTTTTACCGCCGCTTCATCCATAATTACAGTTCCATTACCAGCCCATTGGCCGACCTGCTCCGCAACAAACCCAAGGCTCTCTCCTGGACCCCAGCCGCCACCGAAGCCTTAGAAAGGCTCAAGGAAGCGTTTACTAACATCCCAGTTCTTGTACACCCAGACCCCAGGAAACCATTCATTGTGGAGGTTGATGCATCCACCTCAGGAGTTGGTGCCATACTCTCCCAGCAGCAGGGGACACCAGTTAAACTCCATCCATGTGCCTTCTTCTCTCGCAAGAAAATAAACTATGACATAGGTAACAGAGAACTTCTCACCATTATATTGGCCCTAGAAGAGTGGAGGCATTGGTTGGAGGGTGCACAACATCCCTTCACAGTTCTCACCGATCACAAGAACCTGCGGTATCTGAGAGAGGCCAAGAGACTGAACCCTCGTCAAGCCCGATGGGCCCTCTTTTTCACATGCTTTAACTTCACGATTTCTTACCGTCCAGGTCCCAAGAATGTCAAAGCCGACGCCCTGTCTCTCCTCTATGACACCAAGGAAGAAACTTGTGAAGAACCTGAATCCATCATCCCCGAGAAGATTATTGCTAGTCCCATTCAGTGGAATTCAAGTCCGTTCACCCCCACCAATGCTTCCACGGCCACTCCGCCGTGCTGTCAACCCGGCTTGCAATATGTTCTCAGGGCTCAACGCACACCCCTCATTCAGTCTGTACATTCATCTCTGGGCACTGGCCACCCAGGGGCCAACAACACCCACTCGCTGCTAAGAGATCGCTTCTGGTGGACCAATATGGCCGGACATGTTAGAAGATTCATCCAAGGCTGTGTTGACTGTGCCATGTCCAAGAGTCCACGCCACTTATCAGCAGGCAAGCTGCTTCCTCTGCCCGTTCCCAATCGTCCCTTGTCACATCTAGGAGTTGACTTTGTTACAGACCTTCCTGCCTCTGATGATAACACATGCCTTCTGGTGGTGGTTGATCGATTTTTCTAAGTCATGTCGTCTTCCTCTCAAAGGCTTACCCACAGCAATAGAGACTGCCGAGTTGATGTTCAACCACGTCTTCTGATACTTTGGTATCCCTGAGGAAATATTCTCTGACCGCGGACCCCAATTCATATCAAGGGTATGGAAAGCCTTCTTCAAGCTCCTAGGTGTGACCATCAGTCTGTCCTCCGGATACCATCCCCAGACGAACGGGCAGACCGAAAGAAAGATCCAGGAAGTAGCATGATTCCTTCGAACCTTCTGCCATGGCCACCAGGATTCTTGGAATCAGTTCATTGGCTGGGCCGAGTACGCCCAGAATTCTCTGCGCCAACCAGCCATCGGTATAACTCTGTTCCAGTGCGTACTCGGTTACCAGCCACCCATGCTCCCCTGGTCTGGGGAACCGGCGGATGTACCATCAGTAGACTACTGGTTCCGAGAGAGCTGGAGGGTCTGGGACGCTGCTCACCACCATCTTCAGCGAGCAGTGTGTAGGTGCAAAATGACAGCCGACCTTCGAAGATCTGAAGCTCCCAAGTACCAACCTGGACAGAAGGTCTGGCAGTCAACCAGGGACATCAGGATGCGCCTACCCTGCAAGAAATTAAGTCCCAGATTTTTTGGCCCCTTCACCATAATCAAGCAAGTCAACCCGGTCACTTACCAGCTTCAGCTTCCCCCTCAGTATAGGATTCACCCCACATTCCACGTTTCACTGCTTAAACCTTACCACTCTCCTATTTCTCCCTCCACAGAGCCTGGCCCGACGGAGGAACCCCCTCTCCCATTGATCCTGGAAGACGGCGCCATCTACCAAGTTAAGGAGATCTTGGACACCCGGTGGTCGGCTGGAGTATCTTGTAGACTGGGAAGGCTACGGTCCAGAAGAGAGATCATGGGTTCCCAGAGCTGATGTTCTTGATCCTGTCCTTCTTGAAGAGTTCCATGCCAGACATCCAGGATGTCCAGCACCCAGAGGGAGGGGTAGACCACCACGACGTCGGGGTCCTCGGCCCTTGGGAGTGGGCCATGGAGAGGGGGGTAGTGTCACAGATCTGCCAGGCTCTGTCACCAACCAATCACAGCGCACTCCCTCACCTGAGTACTGATTACATGCACCTGTACATCATTGATCCACTCATTAGCCATGCCATAAAAACACACACCTCACAGCACTCGGTGTCCGGTCTCGGTCATGCGAAGAGGACTGCCATAGCTATCACAGCTCTATGCCTACTACTTACCTCCTTGTATACTTACCTGCAGTGTCTCCTTCCGAGTGTGTTCTCCAGCGATCCCCACTCAGTCTGCTCCTGTGTTCTGTCCCTGTCTGCCATCTGGGTGAGGTGTGTATCCAGTTCGTGTTCCAAGTTCCCTGTCAAAAGAAGATATTCAAGTTAACACTTCTCCAGATTACCGAAGACCTCCAGGATCACCACTCACCTGTCTCACTCCTTGTTGCTCAGCTTTTGTCAATAAATACCTGTCAATTCATCTCTCTCTCTGTCCGAGTCCTACTTCTGTAACACACACATGGTTAGTTTACATATGCTAAGACAGTATATTGAGGGATGGATAGATAAAAATAAGAATAAAACAAACAGCAAAATGTAGCCACAGACTGCTGCCGATTAGTGCTGATCCATTAAACCTGTCACTGACTTGCCCTCAATTAAACATTAAGGCGGGCGACTGTATAATTTTCATTTCTTCACATTCAGTGACATGTCTTATGTGGCCAAACAAAAATGACAAGTCAACAATAATGTGGCTTCTACTGAGAATATGCTGTACTTTTCATGTGTCTCTGCCTCCTAAAACCACTTTAGTTTGTAGCAGTCCTTATTTAGCCATTTTAACTTGAAGTGTGTGCTAAACAAATAAATGTTTGGACTGGAAATGTTAATAGTGCACTTGATCATTCAGTAGACATCAATCATGAGGAGCCCTTCAGTCAGAACTCAATCTAGCCCTAGTCTTCACAGCCAACTTTGCAATTCACCACCATTCAGTTAGACTCATCAATGACAGAACCCTCCTGCTGCCAATAGATAAACATACAAAGTATACTGTTGCTGCATGAAGAGGCAAAAACTACTAGATCTGTTACTATATCTTGTAACAGATCTATACAGGTGGAGCTGGAGGGTTTCAGAGATATTCATCACCAAATATGGTGATACCTTTACAAAGCACTCTTCATAAAATAAAAAGACTATATAGAGTGTCCTCCAAAAGTATTGGAACAATAAGTCCAATTCCTTTATTTTTGCTGTAGACTGTAAACATTTGGGTTTGACATCAAAAGATGAATATGAGATGAGAGAAAAACATTTCATCTTTAATTTACAGGTATTTTTATCTGGATCTGATAACTTAGAAGATGGCACCTTTTGTTTGAACCCACCCATTTTTCATGTTACCAAAAGTACTGGAACATGTGACTGAAAGGTGTGTTTTGTTGCCCTGGTGTGTCCTATTAATTGATTATTCAAACAGTAAATAGCACTGAATGTCTGCGCTCAGTTTCAGATCTGTGCAGACTGCATTTATAGTTAGTTAGACGTGTAACCAACATGAAAACCATAGAGGTGTAAAAACAAGCAATTGTGAAGCTGAGAGAAGATGAAAAAAAGATGTTCTGTCATTGATGAGTCTAACTGAATGGTGGTGAATTGCAAAGTTGGCTGTGAAGACTAGGGCTAGATTGAGTTCTGACTGAAGGGCTGCTCATGATTGATGTCTACTGAATGATCAAGTACACTATTAACATTTACAATCCAAACATTTATTCATTTAGCACACACTTCAAGTTGAAATGGCTAAATAAGGACTGCTACAAACTAAAGTGGTTTTAGGAGGCAGAAACACATGAAAACTACAGCATATTCTCAGTAGAAGCCACATTATTGTTGACTTGTCATTTTTGTTTGGCCACATAAGACATGTCACTGAATGTGAAGAAATGAAAATTATACAGTCGCCCGCCTTAATGTTTAATTGAGGGCAAAGTTATTGAAAGCAAAGGATTTGTAACTAAATAGTAAGTCTTTTTCACTTTAATCTATGTTAATTCTATCTGTTCCAATACTTTTGGTAACATGACAAATGGGTGGGTTCAAACAAAAGGTTCTATCTTCTAAATTGTGTATCAGATCCAGATGAAAATACCTGTAAATAAAAGTTGAAATGTTAATCTCTCATCTCATATTCATCTTTTGATGTCAAACCCAAATGTTTTCAGTCTACAGCAAAAATAAAGGAATTGGCCTCACGGTTCCAATACTTTTGGAGGACACTGTGTATAGCAGGAGCATTCAAGAAATTGAATGAACAAATATAAAAATAAAAAAATATATATAGACTGATTCATATTAAAGCGACTGTATTAAAGTTTTTCAGTCAAGAGTAAAGAGTGATTTTTCTCTTTGTGTTTGGTGTTTTATTAACATTAAATGAATAATTCACCCAAAAATAAAAAGTGTTATTTTTATACCATCATTTACTCACTCAAAACTTGTTTTAAAGCTCAATGATTTTCATTCTTCTGCTAAACATAAATGTTCTTTTGAAGAATGTGGTAAACCAAACAGTTGCTGGTCCACAGTGACTTCTATAGTAATTTTTACTATTTTTTAAATGTTTTAACTCTACAGCTGAGTTAACACTGATGTGAATGTATGGCACGTTGTACAGTACATAGAGACTGCGGCACCAGAACTGCAGCTGATAGAATGTGCGCTGTAGTGCGATACTACAATATTTCTTCAAAAAAGCAGATCTTGGAGACATTTTTATCGTCCGCAATCAAAAATCGACATATCGAACACCCCTGCCCTCGGAAGAAATCGCAAACTGGGGGCACCGGACCACAAGGGCACTTTACCGTCGGACCTTCTTGTGCACGCCACTGATTGATAGATAGCATTTTTTGACAGTAAAATTTGTATATTATATTTAATTTATCCCACTGGGAAAAATAATGGTTGAAATTGGGCAAATTTAGTAGGTTATCATTCTGCGCTTACAGAAGTTTAGGATATTGTGCACAGCAGACATACTATTCTGCAGAAATAGTGCTATGTGTTATGAATAATATAGTAATATGTTATTCTGAATCTCTTTTCACGCTCCTTTCAGATCCTGGTGCATGTGGGCTTTCTGACAGAGGAATCCGGTGATGTGTTCAGTCCAAAAGTGTTGAAGGGTGGCCCACTCGGAGAGATGGTCCAATGGGCAGACATCCTGACCACCCTTCACGTGCTGGGACATAACCTCAAGATATCACTCTCAGTCAAAGAACTGCAGGGGTGAGTCTCTTGATAATGCTCTTACCTTATTAATATTCAGAAGCCAAACATTTGCTTTGGTACTATTTATGATCTGATGGCCTGTGCAGATATGTGCTTCTGTTGCATTGTTTTGATGGTGACATTGAAATGTGATCAGATACACTATGTTTCACATATTGTTAAAGGAGCTTTATGTAGAAATCAGAAACTCTTGTTATTAGCGTCACCGGTGGCCATTAAGTGAACTGCAGCCTACAACTTAACAACCCTGACCTAACCATCTCTAACCTTGCCTAAGTCACCGAGTGACGCAGAAACAACAAGTGCCACTTTAAATTCCTGCATACAGTAGTAAAGGCCTTTCCACACTGAGCGCGATGCGAAAAAGCGAGGCGAACCGCCCGCGAATGTTGCTTTCACACCGAGTGCGAAATGAATGTTCGCCTTCTGCTAATTCACGCCTGCACGCTAGGTGGCGCCGAACAACAATGTATTTTTCCTCAGATATGTATCCGCGTGTATGAATTTAACATCTAAATTATGATAAACAAAGTTTGGTTCTACACCAGAAACACAAGCTATCTATAATGCTTACAAGAATAGGCTACATCCTAAAATATAATTAGAAGTACAATTAGCATCAAACTACACTTGAAAATGTATTTAATGTATTAATGTATTTGCTTACCCACTTTAAACCATCAACGGGTGCTTGTAATGACTTCCGATTGTGATTTATAGTTGATTTTACTTCTATAATAAGCAGACACATGCACTCTTTGTATGTTTAATAGCGCTACACTGCTAATATTAATCATAAACATCCTTGGTATAAAAAATACCATGAGCTGCATACAAAACACATACAGAAAACATATAGTTTATCTGCTTTCATATTCATGTGTAGAAAAATGTTTCACTTGATTTTTTTTTTTTTTAAATACGGAAGATCTAGACTAGAGAGTGAACGCGCTCAGACTCATAACACTCGCGCACTTGGAAGAAAACAAACGGTGCTCTACAGATCATATGATTCAGTGGAGAATTATTAGAAATGTTATTCTTTGTGAAGAACATGTGAGAATAAATCTGTTCTCAAATACCAACGATAACAAGAATTCAGCATCCACTCTCTTATCCGGGATACTATTCTTCGTTGTTTGTTTACACTGGTTTTTGAAACAGCGCCACCATTCTCACCCTTTTGTGCAACAGCAGCTGTTCCAATCACGTGATCCTAACTCAACTCTGATTGGACGGCCCGTGTTTTCGATTTGCGAAACTGAAAAGATTCGTCGGACTGGGCGAAAAAAGCTTTTTCGGTGCACGAATGTTCGCTGTCTGTGTGGAAGCATTCATAGGAAGCTGTTGTTTTATTCCAGTGCGTTATCGCGTGTGAAATTTGTTTTGCTTTTTCACTCTCAGTGTGGAAAGGCCTTAAGACTGTATTTCAGCACTATGGACAGCTTCCATTTACTGTACATACAACAGTCTGGTTGTGTTTGCACTAGTTATATGCTAAATATCCCTGAAAGATTTTAAAGCACTTAATTTGTACTTGTCTTGGATGCTGTAGTTTTTATTAGAGCTGAAGAGAAGGTTATTATGAAATACCCTAAGGGTGACACCTGCTTGAATGTGAGCATGTAATCAGTCTGACTTTGTCAAACTGTTGAAGAGAAGGCGGTAAGTGTACAAAGTAAACCGTTAAATCATGTATATGAGCTTGGAACCGAATAAACGTTGTGGTGAAGGCTTTGATAAATTGCAGGAAGAAAAATGGCAACGTCGAACATTGAACTTTACTATCTTTGGATGCTCCTACTGAATTTAAATTAGTTGAAAAACTGGAGCACCATGACAACAGGTTTCTGTCTCGCTTCAGGCTGGACAACAACCAGCTTGACCTTCTCCTGAGAAAAAGAGTACACTTTTTTTATTCTTGCGCAACATAGAAATGTGAACATTTACATGGAAAGAATACAAAAAATGCTGGCCATAGTGCTAAAAAAAACAACAACTACAACTTAGTTAAATAAAGGATATTGTACAGCCAGCCATCATCACAAATACAAACTTAAAAGGATAACAGGATCTTGTATCAGCCTGAATGGGTTTATTTTTTTCTATTTTAGTAATGATTATACAATAAACACATGATAGACTATGCTGTTATATCAGTTACTGTATATAACGAGACAATAGACCATCAGTGGTGAAAAGTATTAGGGTAAATGTAATTAGTTTCTGTTCTTAAGTATTTTTGGCTACTTTGTAATTGTTCTGAGTATCAAAGTTATGAGAAACTTTAACGCTCTACTTGACTACATTTTTTTTTTTTTTATAAGTATACTGTAAGTACTCTTCAATACATTTGTAATGAGTAATGCAATTAGTCATTACAATTTGCATTACACCTAACTTTTTTGGAGAAATTTATTTCTGCTACAAAAGAAGTGATATCACCATCTACAGTGCAACGAAGGTACTAGATCTTGTGTGGTTTACCCTCATGCACCAACTCTTATTGACAAGGCTACTTTACACAAATGTGAAAGCATTAGCTGGTGTTTCATTAATGTGATGAGGACATGGCTGAGGCCTTTTTGAAGGATATTGGTTTACTTATGCAATTTTTGAGTACTCGAGCTTAAGTGAGACCTTGATTTATTGAAATTTTGAGGTGTTCAGTTTTATATTGATTTTAGAAAATAGAGTAACACTTTAGGGACCAATTCTCTCTATTGACTAGTTGCTTATTAGCATGCCTATTGATAACATATTGGCTGTTTATTAGTACTTATAAAGAATGTATTCTGCATGACCATATTCTACATCCCTAATCATACCCAATACCTAAACTTAACAACTACCTTACAAACTATTAATAAACAGCAAATTATGAGTTTATTGAGGCCAAATTCATAGTTAATGATGTATTAATAGCAAGAACCTTAAAATAAAGTGTGAGTGAACATAAATATGTGATTGATCTTCTATCAAATTAACTTTTTCTTGTTTTTCACTGGCATTTCTCTTAGGTATTGAGATGCATCTTTGAGGTTATATTCAGTATGAGTAAAATACTTAACTACTGGAAAAATCAGATACTATAAGACAGGGGTTGGCAAGTAAGTTTGGCATCGGGCCAAAAAAATTTTCACCACTAGATGACGGCCCAGAACATAGTCGAAGGATAATGTAAGATATTAATTGATGAAAAATGCAACCAGAATTGCCTGTGACTGACTGTTACAGTGTATTTTGTAACTGGTAGTGAGCTGTTACTCAGTGTAAAATCCTGCGACAGTCATTAACAAAAAGCCACATTTGTGTGGCGGTGTCCGATCAGAGTATGTGAGCGGAGTGGAGCGTCAACAATTTCCCCTCTGCGCTCCGATATCACTGATGCTCACTGATATCAGAAACACCGTATTTCAGTATGTTTGAAATATCACAGTTCTATGGAAGCCCGTTTCCGCCATTGAATAAAAAATAAAAAGCCTATTGCGACTTTTTATCTCACAATTCTGACTTTTTTTCCCACAGAATTGTGAGATATGAATGCGCAATTGCGAGTTACAAAAGTCAGAATTGCGAGTTAAAGTCCAGTTTTGAGGGGGGAAAAGACTGATATGTTCTCAGAATTGATATAACTTCCCACTCATGTCCACTGCATTCATCATAGCCTTCACATTCTTTCTGATTTGAGTGATCCTTTTCTATCTAGATGGCTAAATATGTTTAACATGTGAATTCTTGCTAAATATGCAGTTATATTATGGGTCGTTGGCATGAATTGTACTCGTGAAGGAGCGGTGATGGAGTGCTCTTGGAGCGAGTGAAAACCACTACGCTCCGACTTTTAAAAAATCCGCTCTTCGCTCCATTCAAATTCACACCACTCCACTCGCCAGATATTATTGCTGGCAGGCCACTTCTGGCCCGTGGGCCGCCTGTTGCCAGCCACTGCTATAAGACTTTTACTCAAGCTGTGTTTAAATTGGTTACTTGCATTTTGTAATGGAGTCTTTTTCACTGTACTTGTTCTCAAGTATGGATTTCAGGTACTCTTTAATAAACCTCTGGACTATATGTAGGTTTTATTTTATTTTATTTATTTTTTATAATGTAGACAAATTATTTATATGTTAAAGCTGCAATGTCAAGAATGTCAATCAAACAAAATCAACTTTCAGTTTATTATACATCCTTGTTTGTTTGTTTGCTTACACATGCTGTTCTCTATGATAGGGCAAAGGCCTCTTAAAGTAAAATAATGTTATTTTCCCCTAAAATGCTACTGTGTACTGTGCAAAAAACACTACAGAACACCTGTAGAACCCTTTTATTTGTGAAATCTTCATGAAATAAAACTGTAACTCTACCTGTAATAATACAGATGATTGATATAAAATATGAAATGCATTCAGGAAAAGGGACACAGTTGTGTGTTGGTACAGTGCCCTTTACTAATATTGGCACACTTGGTAAATATGAGCAACGGCGGCTGTGAAAATAAATCTGCATTGTTTATCCTTTTGATCTTTCGTTCAAAAAACTTCACAAAATTCTGAAAATGGGGAGAAAATCTTGTGATAAAATAAATGTTTTCTCCAATGCGTGTTGGCCACAATTATTGGCACCCCTAGAAATTCTTATGAGTAAAATATCTCTGAAGTATATTTCCATTCATATTTATCTTGTTTAGCTCACCAGGGTGACTAGGAGCATGAAATTGTCCAGCCATGACTTCCTGTTCCACAGGATTATAAATATGAGTATATTAATCGCGATTAATTGTTTGACAGCACTAATATTGCCACAAACTACGCAGGAGCAAGGAGACGAGGAGAATATTCAGTAATCCTTTTTATTGAAGCCAACACAAGGAACATGGAACTCGGGGGTTAGACAAACAATACCGGACATCAGACACGGGGAAAACCAAGGCTTAAGAATACTGGGAAACTAATCAAAGAGAACAGAAACAGGTGGAGTAGAAATCAAACACAGCTGGGAGGAATCATAATGGGAACAGGAAACAGGAAAAGCCATATATGGACATAAGAGGGAGGGAAACACAGGGCATGGCAAATATGTATTAGTGCTGTCAAACGATTAATCGCTTCCAAAATAAAAGTTTTTGTTTACATAATAAATGAGTATGTACTGTGTATATTTATTATGTATAGATAAATACAAACACATGCATGAATATATTTAAGAAAAATATGTTATATATTACATATATTTATATAGAATATAAATATATAATAATATAAACATATAAATGTATATACATGTAAATATTTTCAAAATATATACTTAATGTGTGTATATATATATACACACATAATAAATAAGCACAGCACACACACACACACACATGTATATATACAGTAAACATATATATTATGTAAACAAAAACTTTTATTTTGGATGTGATTAATCACGATTAATCATTTGACAGTACTAATATATATATATATATATATATATACGATTATGTTCAGTTTCTGTCATGTCAGTTATGAGCTCTCATTAGTTACCATGGTTTCTGATTAGTTAATCCCTGTCCATAGTCAAGTCTCTCCATTGTCGGTGATTATCTTCTGTTATGTGTTGATACACACCAGTATTCTCAGTAAAGTCTGTTTGGAAGTCAGAATCTTTGTTTGCTGTTCTCATTCCTCAACAATTTGTGACATATATATATATATATATATGATAAATATGTATGTGAAACAGTGAACCAGTCTATAAGAGAGCCAAAACACTAATGTACTTTATAAATTCTTTGCAGTGTCTAGTAGAATCACTCTAGGAAACTAGCTGTGTTTCTCTGTTGCTCAAGATTGCTCTGCTCAGATTCGCTCAAGTAAATTATTTCTTCCAATTAATGGCTCCTCATCTCTTGCATTTGCCAACAAACAAACCCCTAAGCTTAACAGGGACCTGAGCCATATCTATAGGGACCAAAATATGATAGGCTGTTTTCCAAAACCCAGTAAGTCTTCTAAGGTTACATCCAAACTGAAATCGAACAGTGCTAATTTCAAGCGAGTTTGTTGTTAGAATGCTAATGATGCAGCTCTAAATTCCCTTTTAACGAATGTCAGTTGACTTGACGAATATATTTGCAATGACTATTTTGAATATGCAAGACCAATCCCTGCCTACTTGAATGAGGAAATACTGATCTCAATAACTCACATTTAAATCAAAAATAAGCAACAAAATCTGACACAAACTGTCCCATAATGTTGTTTCTTATGCTCAAATAACATAAAAAATGTACAATGGAGCTTCTAATGGCAGCTGCAGTTATGCATTGACTTTACAGACTATTATATTTAGAAGGCGGGACTTATTCTGACATTGCACATTGCAGTTTCTCCCATTATTAATATAAGTGAACAGTCTTGGTATACAGTCCTCGTTGATACTTTATTTGTTTATATATTTATTTATTTACTGAATAAATTCTGAAGATAATTACCCCGCTTTATAATTTTGGATGGATAAATATATATAATTAATATTTTTCTCTATACTGAAATAATTAATGTAATTATCGAATTGTCACACTTGATCTATTATTTTAGATTAGATTTAGATTTTGTCTTGTCATTTTTCTTTTCTAATTTATAACTTATATGTATTGAATAAGTTCTAAATTCTTTTTTTTTATTTATAATTTGTATTTATTGAATGAATTCTAAATTCTAAATGTATTTATTGGGGAATTCTTCCACGTTATTCAGCCTTTTTTTTTTTTTTTTACAGAGCATGATGCAGTGCATTTTTGTGATTGTCTCTTTCGTAACATATTTATTTATTTATTTACAACATACTACAACATACCATAGTCTTCACACTATGAATTGCTTATAATGCTTTACAGTGCTGTCTATATATGGAGATCAGCAGGTTATGGAACAGTACCACATAAACTTGTGGGATAAGCTCTTTTAAATTGGACCAGAAAGAAACCACCTAGAACATAGCAACTGCATAATAATGTCTTAGTAACAACTCAGAACACCCTAGCAACCACCCCGTCACCTCTATATTTGTTCACAGCAGAATAGTCCAGAATTAGTCCTGATTGTAGCTCAGTATCTTCTGACTTTCTGAACTGATCAGACTCACACTCAGCCTCGCTGATGAGTCTCACTAATGCAGCATGCTCTGATTTGCTTTCCCTCTTCACTGCATACTTCATGTGTTTTCTCGGTAGGGAATAGGCAGATGTCTGTTCTCCAGCTGCTGGAGAGGTTTATGATACTCTCTCCTCCACAGCAGCTGCTGTCCCTCTATTATCATCTTTATTCCCGCTGGCTGTGTGCTGTCAGTGTCAAAGCAGAGCACAGATTCACAGCAAATACATGAAACACTGATGATTCCTGTTAAAAGTCCAGCACATGCTACACGACAGAAGCTTGCCGTCCTTTCATGTTTTAAAATGTCATGAAACTCCCTGATTCAGAACAGGTCAGTTCTCACGAAAGATATGAAAATGTAAAAATGCATGCCTGAAGCTGTGGAGAGAAGGGAGGAGAAGATATTATTTTATAACCTCTGTTATTGTCTTATAACAGAGTTAAAAGTGTTAACATTTGCATGCTCCAACTCACAATTGCACACAGAAAATGTGCAAAATAAATAATTTTGTAAGCTCACTGTATATTACAGACATAGATCATTTAAGTAATTGTAGTATAGCTATGCTATTGCATATATATTTAATCTTTTTTTTTATTTCCTTTTCATTATAATTTAAAACATATATTAATTGCATTTAAAAAAAAAATTCAATTTCATAATATCAAATTAATCAAATTAATTTTATTTTATTTTCATTTGCAAACAGTAACAAAATTTTTGAGTAATTTTGTTATGTGTATTTTCATTACATTTTGTTTTATGTTCAAATTTGTAAATACATGCTTCAATAAAATGCACAAATATATACCTACAATTTACAACTATTTTATACACTTTATTTTTATACTATTAGAATTTTTATGTTCTCAATTTTTTATTATTTTTTAAAGTTAAGACTAACAAAAATTGTTTAGTTATTTTAATAGTTATCATTGTTACAATTTAATACATTTTAACTGTTCATATTTGCAAATGCGATGAAATGCACAAACATATGTCATTTACAAATGTTGTACACTTTATTAATATACTATTACAGTATTTGTCCTTTTGTCCTCAAATGTTTTAATCCTTAGTTTAAAAAGTTGCAAAACGTAAAACATTTTAGTGAATTTGTTTTTTCCAAAAAATACACAAATATATTATATACTTTTTGTAAGCTTATATTACGCACATACACAGATCATTTTGTATCAGTAATTACACCTTTTATGCACCAATAAATGCAGAGCTGTTTACATTTGTCCTCCGCTCCTGAATATATAAAAATGTGGTTTTGCATTTTTAATGGATTATAAATAAAATTTGTATAGAGAATTGTTAAATAACTGTCATTGTGTGATGATTTCCAGATGTAATGGTGCTAATCTGTGAACACGCTGACAGTAAGGATGGATAGTGATCTGCAATGCTGTGTTTATCAAAGTCAGATCGCGTCATGTTCCAAAAGAGCAGTAGTCTATCTTTCCATAAATCTAGAAACTCTCCCATAATAAATTATTATTACACAAGCATTTCAAAATTGTCAGTTGTTGACTGAAAGCCTGTCGCTCTGTCAGCTTCGAGGGAGAGCACTATATTTTTGCACCATGAAAGCCAACACTTGTGACCTATGTGTGGTATAAAGTATGTGAAGTACCTGTCAAAGGAAAAGGTCACGTGGAGTCATGAATAATTATAAGACAGTCTTCTCGTAGGATGAGGCAATAGAGCATTATGAATAATTATAAGACACTGCTGACATATACAAAAACACACTTTATACATCCTGTGATGTTGACTCAGTGTGCATTTCAAGCAGGGAGACAAGAAAGAACTCTGGGAAATGATTTCTGAGCTTTTAAGATTAAAGGTAATTGATGTTTTGAAGTTGAAGTTTTTTTTTTATGAAAGTTTTCATGAATATTATTAGTGACCGTGACTGGTAATGCAATGTGGGCGTGTTTAGAAATCCAACAAAGTCGCTTTATGCAAAGGAGCAGTGAGGCAATGCAGCAACTACCGATAGGAGCAAGACATTAGAGCTCATGTGATCTGTCATGTGATAGTTAAGTGCTGGCCCAATAGATAAGTTATTTTTATTGTGAGAAATTCCACTGTTTTGATTTGTCTCTGCCCACTTGTAGCTCTATATTAAAAGGAATTAATTATAAAATAAACTAAAAAAAATGTTATTTTAGGCCCTGTTTACACTAGTGCGTTTTTTGGGGGTTTTTTAATGAAAAAAAGCCTTGTCTACACTGGCATTTTCACTGCATTTCAGAAACAATCTTAATCCACACTATACAGCCGAAAATGTATGACCATCACATGACCATTCATGCAGATACAACAATGAGCATGATGTTATTGTTTACACGGTCATCAAGCATATGCAGAGTGAATGTGGACGGCCATGCCATCATTTTCAAAAGTCTCTGTTTTTGGTCCATTTACACTGGGACGCAACCCCGGAGTTCTTAAACTAAAACGGGGTGTGCAGCATTTTCGAAAGTCTCAGTTTTCGAGGGTCGAAAATGCCAGAATATTGTAAATGACAGTAAATGACAGCGTTACCGTAGCAAAAGTCATGCCTTTTAAAATGAAAATGCACTAGTGTAAAAAGGGTCTTAGTGTATATACTGTAACAGTATTTATTTTATTTATTGTATTTAGTATTTAGCTTTTATATATTTATTTTTAGTCTTAACTTAATCTTAGTTAAGTTGCAAAAAGGTTTTAGCACTTTTTTCATGTGATTTTATTACTTATTAATATATATATATGCAGTGTTGGGGAGTAGTTAACTACAAGTAGCGACGCTACTAACTTAACTACATTTTTCAGTAGCTTGGCAGCAGCAAGTAGCGGTGTAGCGCGAGCAAAAGCTACATTGCGTTTTGTCGAGCCTGCGCGATGCAAGGATAGCGCGATGCAAGGATATTCTTCTTGTTAGATTACAAACTCATTTTTTGCCATTACCGCCACCTGTTGTTTAATCACGCATCTTGCGGCTAACGGTTCACTGACGTACAGAAGTGGGTTGACACACCCATATTATCCATGATGGAGCAAGACGTGGCGGCAGATTTGGAGGATGGAGAAACAACTAACGTTAATTACCCATGGCCTTATTTGTCCAAGTTCATGTCTCTCAAAGAAACGACAAGTAATGGTTACACTTTTTGTAACAGTCTGAGATATTTGAGTGTTGTGTGTAATAAAACAATACTCTTTGAAATCATAATTGTATTGCATTGTTTTAAACACTAAATATTTTACTTAAAACATTCCTCAGACACTTATTCAGTTATTTATAATATACGTTGTTCAAAAAAATCAAAAGTAGTTTCAATGTAGCTAGCTACTTTTTGATAGTAACTTGTAGTGTAGCTAACTACTTTTCCAAAAGGGTAGCTTGATTGTAGTTTAACTACTTTAACTTACGAGTAGCTTGTAGCTTGTCAAACTACAGTTTCAGAGTAGCTTCCCCAACACTGTATATATATATATATATATATATATATATATATATATATATATATATATATATACACTGCCGTGCAAAGGCAAAAGACCGTAACTTCAATTTTGGTTGAAAATTAGTCATTTATATTTTTGGGACATTCAAGACATCCTTTATCATGTGCATAAGTATCTTGAGTCAATTTTGTTGTTTTTCAGAGAAAATAATGGGTGGTCTCACCCGTAACTTCAAAAAGCCCCGGAGAAACCAAGGCAGAACATCGTATAACACCAGTTATAGCTCTTTTCCTTTGTTTGGAATGCTCAAATTGAGTTACGGCGTTCTGCCTTTGTTTAACTGCACTACAAAATTAAGTTACAGTTACTTGTTTGGAGTTACACAGTGTTCTGCCTTTTTTTACTGTCCATTAAAGTCTGCCGCATTAAATTACGATGTAGACAAACGAATTAGATAGATCTCGATCTACCTAACAGCTCCATATAACAAAGCACTGTAAAGGAACCAGATGAGTCCTTTGCACAATCTGATTCTGCTTTAGCCTAGATTTAAACTGCTGATTTTGTCTGGCCAGAGGAGAATGACATTATTTCGACAAACTATTTCCCCGTCTAAATACTGTAAAGCTGATATAAAGCCACCCAGCTTTATATCAAGCCGATGTAAAGCTGCGTTGACACAATTTGCATTATTAAAAGCGCTATACAAATAATATTGACTTGACTTGACTTAAAGACTAGATACCTTGGCAACAATACATAAACGTGAATAACCTCTAAAGATTTATTTATTTTATTTAATTTTTAGGCTGTCACTTCTAGTTGGACGTGTATAGACTTTTTTTTCAGTCTATGGTGTGGACTCGAATGCCATAGCATGATCAATCATATAATCTGTAGCCTACTAACAGTTCGCAATTAAATCCATATCCGACCTTTTCTTGTAACCAGATAAAATCAATCCATGGTGATGAATGTCGTCGGATATGTTATAATCCACAAGCATTCTGACCATTATTTGTGCTTGCTGGCATTCACATAAATCCACAAGTCGTTCGTTAGGCTATTTCATTCAAGTCAATTTAAAAGCAATTATGCTATGTCTAGCATTCTTTTACGTTACTGAGCATAGAAAATAAATTGTTTGCAAAACGGTCACATGTTTTACTTTTAATCTGCTTGTTACGGTCAAAAAAAACAAAAAAAAACTTTAATACAGTCACATTACTATACAATAGCTTATATGAGACAACCCTTGATCACTAGATTTTATACAGGTGCTACTGTAACGATTTTGTAAATGGGGATCAGCAACCAGATATTGATAATGTGGAAGTTGCTGCCTTTTGCCTTGGTGTGACTTCTCACTTTTTGCAGACAATGCAAAAGCAGAGTACAGTAACTTCAAAATTGGGGTAAAAACTATTTATTATAATTATTATTATTATTATTTTATTGTTATTATATTTATTGTTGTTGTGTTGTCATTGTTTTAGTTTTCAAAATTTCTACTTTTCATTTACATTTTCAAAATTTTTAGTTCCCCTTCGAGGGAACTCACACTGCATCCTCTAGCAGAAACTATGGGGACTGTCGCCAGCAGTACCGGTGTCTGAAGCACGTGTGAAACAATTACAATCCTAGTAGCCCACGCAGTCCCGCGAACATATCGCCAACTTTTATTGTTTTCAGGAGCCAATTGTTTGACCGTGCATGTGAAGGCATCATGGAAAAACCCAAGGCAAGTGAGTGTTTTAGAAAGTGTTTGCCTTCATGTCCTAGATTTCTGACACCAGAGGATACATACGATCTATGCGTTAGTTGTCTTGGTGAGGAGTGTGCACGTTTGGTGCTCGAGGGTTCTGAATACACTTATTGTGATAAATTATTAATTAGAAAGCTCCCTTCACATCTGTCCCTCTTCTCTAGGGATGAGGGACAAGTGTTTGTGTCTCGCAGTTCTGTTTCCACCGCTGCTGAGGCACAGCAAAACTCAGATTGTGTCTGAAGGTCAAGCTTGCAGACAACTTTGAGAATTTTATGGACCTTTCGAAAGCTTCCTCTGCAAGCTCGGGCGCTCGGCGGGATCTGGATACTCTTTCTCTTGGGTCATCTGAATCTGCGGATAACGCTACTGTAGTAAACTTTAGAACCATTGTTCTAATTTTAGCTTTTAGGGAATCACTCTTAAGATTCAATATTTATATGATTAATTGAGATTAATCAGAATGTCCAATTTATACCTTGTTAACGATACCTTATTAACGACTTGTCCAGCAAGCATTAAAATCAGCACGTTATTTCTTAACAATTTTGTTTATCTTATTCGCTGCCAACGATAAAACAAACCAAATAGTTAGTTATCAAATTCATGAGCGTAGGTAAACACGATCTTTGGCAAGTAATTAAGATTTGCAAATCTTTCTTCCCAACCTCCACACGGAGTTAGTGAGATCGTGAGACAAACCATATTCAGCTTAGTTGAATCATTTCAACATGCAAATTATGTTGAAGGCACCTTCCAGGTTTTTCAGCTCCTTCGCTGAAGCAGTAGTCGAGAAGTTCAGGGAGGCAAAGATGCAGTCCGCTGCCTTTAGGAAGTTCATTCTCTGCTGTCCTGAGTCTTCCTCTAAAACCTCTGAGGGGGCTGATCTGATCTGAGGATCATAGGCAGGATCAGAAGAGTAGCTCTGCAATCTTGGGCACAGAGGCGGGCGAGCGCTAAGAGAAAGAGTGTGGA
Organism: Barbus barbus; assembly: GCF_936440315.1. NCBI lineage: Eukaryota > Metazoa > Chordata > Actinopteri > Cypriniformes > Cyprinidae > Barbus > Barbus barbus. Next base: position 9,764,761 of record NC_136732.1, on the reverse strand, counting down.
TCTCAGGAAGGTGTTGGATGAGAAGCGTTTCTATTGTAAACCGTGCTCTAATTCTAACACTTCTTGATGCTTCCCCACCCCCTTAGAGTGTTTTTAGACCGCTGCTTACATCGGGCTCTGAGGCTGGACTAATCATGTTCTTATGTGTTTCACTTGTTGACGAACCATTGACTGGTCTGGTCTCTCCCTTGTGATGTGGGCTTTTTTCAAGTACTCACAATGGTTGGGCTGCCCCCTTATCATTTTGTTTTTCAAGTAGGCAGCCCTCTGAGCCCTTTTTAAGCTATTTCCCAAGTTAGGGCTTTAAATAGATGTTCTACCTCCTTTACCCCTTAAGCTTAAGGTAGTAGGGGTGCCACTCCCCCCACCCTTCCTACAGGGTTTTTAAGTGGGTGGTCCCACTGGGCCCTGCATGCTGCTTTGGCTCATTGTAATATAGCCTTCTGCAGATTGTCCTTAGCTTGGTTAATGGGATGTCCCTCCTGTTTGGCTTGGTTCCCCATTTTCCCAGTGTTATGTTAGTAGCCCCATGTGTCAGTGGCTTGCCCCCTTTCTGAGGAAAGGTTCAGTGCATGTCTGACACTTCTCTTGGTGCTCTCTCTCCAGGTGAACAGTCATACATTGCGGCATGACTGAGCGGGCATTTCCGTTCCTCATAGGGACACTACAGTTAGAGTTAGAGGACACAATGTCTCGTGTTATACATGTAACCATGGTTCCCAGAGAGGGAATGAGACTCTGCATCTCCGTTGTCATGCCTCCTTCAGACAAGCAAGTTAGTGATGTGTTCGGAAATGTCTATTTAGCTTTTATCACTATTAGTTGTAGTAGTCTAATTTAAAAAGTAACTAGTTTTAGTCATTGTAGTACTTCAGTTAGTTGCCAGAGCAAAATGTCAAATTTTCATTTAAATTTAATTAATTTATTTTTTATTTATTTTATGGAATGTTTCAAAAGTTAATTTCTGGTATTTTTTCTAAAATATTAATTTATGCAGTATTACAACAAAATACATTTTTAGCAGCAAGAAAACTGATTGTCAAATGTAAATGACAATTCAAATCGAAATTGATCAGAATCCCTGGCCATTTGTGCATTAACATTAGGGCATCTAGTAATATAACAACAATTCACTGCAGCCACTTGCAAACCTCCAACAATACAGTGGCTGTGTATGCCAATATCCCATCAGAGGTTTGATGGGAATATATTACAGCCATCAGTGTAAAGGACTTGGAGTCCCGGGCATCTGTGGAGAACAGGTTCATTGAGAGGAAGGGCAGCACACAGCTTGCAAATACAGTTTGTCACACAAGCTGTAAAGCTGTAAGCTACAAGACGCCAGAGGTAAGAAAAGAAACATAGACAGCTGTCACGTCCCATCAGGGATCTCCTGTACAACAGAATGGTAATTATTCAGCATCAGTATAATCTAGAGAGAAACAAAATTAAGATTAATGCAGTTTTAATATCGCCTGTTACATTTCATTCTGTTGTTGAACCAGTGTCTGATCATTCTACCTGTTAGCACCCATCCTCCTGTCATACTCAAGGGAAAATGAGCCAGTGGAAGGAATAAATAGGGTCTCTCCTGCTGTGAGGGGACAGCAGTTTAAAAACTGTCATTCAGTGCACTTTGAATTAGCGGAGCATATGTCTACAGCGCAGTACCGCTGCATCATCAGCTGCGCTTCTCAAATCACCCCTGTCTTTCACTCTGAGGAATGTTAATGATGTGCATAATTTAAAGGAATAGTTCAGCCAGAGATAAAAATTCAGTCATGATTTACTCACCCTCATGTCTTTCTTCCATAGAAACAAAAGAAAAATATACCGCAGATAAGAATTCTTCAAAAACCTAGGGTTGGTAATATTAAAAAAAAAAAATTTGAAAGCAGTTCCCTTCCAGGAACTCGAGCTGCGTCGAAACGATAGGGGAACGTCTTCAACCAGGAAGCATAAAAGCACGTACGGTGGAACCGACGTTTGCTTTTTGTCATTCAGCAATCTGTGTGTATGTCTGTCGATCTGTGTTGTGAGTCTTATTTAGTGTTGTTTGTCCCTAAGCACAATCACTTGAAATAATCCCCACAATGCATGCAAGCACTTGGGTGAGAGCAGATCGCGTTACAGGCTGTATGTTCCTCCCTGCAAACGTTATATCACTGCTGGGGATACACACAGTCCGTGTGTGGTCTCCCTCTCGAGGGAGCTGACTGCCCGCTTTGTGAGCATTTTTCACTGCGTATGCTTGCTCTCGGAAGGCTCTCTTTGAGGAGTGAGCTTTCACTAGCATTCCTCACGGTGCCGGTCCCGCTTCTGCCGGAAAAAAAGGAAAAAAGGCGGAACAGCGGCTGCGCTGGTGGGAATCGCACATAGATCAGGTGGAGGGAATGAAGACGGGCGAGCCCCTATCTTCTTCCTTTCCCATCAGATCCAGCCCCCGCTCTCTGAGATCGGAAGTCCGCCACGTGGTTTCTTCCCCCCAGAGAAAGGGGTCGACGCTCCGCCTGTCTTCCTCCGAGGAGGTGGGCGTGAAGTACGTTGATGACCTTTGTAAAGCTGCAGTGTTTGCACAAGCATATTATGAATGAGAATGACGCACGGTCAGCTCAAAAAAATAAAAGGGGGCTGATAGTGCTTCTCCCCGCCGTACATCTCGTGGTCCCGCCGCTGCAGAGGCACGGCGGCGAGTGAGATCGCGGGGATCGCAACATGGATCTGGGTTGGAGACGGGTTCGCCCTATCTCCTCCTGCATTTTTCCCAGATCTAGCTCTCTCGCTCGTGGAAGCCCGCTGTGCAGTTCTTCCCCCCAAAGCTCGCTGTTGCAGCGTGCATTGCCGAGGCGACAAAAAAAAATGTAATTCTCATTCATATCAGAAGTCCATAGCCCTTCCTGATAGCATGTGATGAATGTGATTTTGTTGCTTTAGCTGCAAATCTGTTTGCAAATCTGCTAATCCAAGCAGCACTAAACCCTCTACACCACTCAGGGAAATCGTTATCAGTTTTCTGGAAATGAGTCTGGTGTTACTGTTCAAGGGTCAACAACAATTTATTTTTATTTGTAAATTTTAACCTGCCCATTTCACATTTTACTGGCATAAATGTCAGAAATTAACCTAAGAAGTTTATGATTTCTTTATAACCACTTGATTTTAAAAGCAAACAAAACACTCTGATGCATGAATTTAAAAAAAAAAGTTGTTTTTATTTAAGAATATAATCACACACAATCTTGCTGCTGTTGTGGTTTCAGTTCGCACTAACATATAATACGATTGAGCAATTAGTAAGCATATTTGGTGTGCTATCCGGAGGGAGGGCTCCGAGCTCATGATAGAGCCCGAACCCAGAGAACCCCCCCATCCAAATTAGATTAAGAGCGAAGAGTTGTGGTGGAGGTGGGATGCTGGAAAACTGTCATAGAACAGAGGTGAGTTGGCTGTATATATACAACTGATGTGCTTGTTAAGGTGATTAGCTGATGAGCTCCACCTGGGCTAGACTGATTATCTGATCCTGCTCCTCCCGAACCTTGTTAATAAAACATAATTTTGAGAGAATTGCTAAAACTTTCATCAGCCATTCAATTTATGTAGAAGAGAGTGATATAGAATTATAGATCAAAAATCCATGGTGACTGAATGTAACATTTTACTCTTAATGGATAATTGGAATTTCAAATATCTGTCCACTTCAATTATGACTTTAACTTGGAAAATATGCACAAATGGAAATGGAAATATCGATTATCAATACTCAGGGAGCAATCTTTGCCTTTTCTGAGCTTCTGACCACTGCTCTAGGTGGAATTATAGTGAAAAGGCCCTCTGGTGGCGAGTGAGCAAGGAGATTGCTGTTTTACATTAAATTTATTCATTTACTGGTAAGGAAAAAAAAATCATGTGGCTCTCTGTAGTAGAAAAGAAGTTTAATAGCAATTCAAGTTTTTTTTTTTCCATATTCTACTGGAGATAGCAAGCAAACTCAGCCTCTTGAGCGTACAGCATGGTCTCTTATCAATAATGTCTCAACCTGATAGTCTTAAACACAACAGGGTCAGTTCATCTGAATCCTAAAGCTTTTATTCTGTAGTAAGCCACACTTACTTCACTGCAGTGCTTTAGGAAACTTCAGGATACCATTTTAAGCCAAACAAATATTATCAATTGCAGAAGGTTTAATATTGTTAAAAGATTACAATGATTTCCATTCACTCTGTAAAGCAAATGTGTGTCCTTGGGGGCTTATTTCTAATGCAGCATTCATTTGCTTAGAGATTTTTCTGAAGAAAGAGAATAAGTGAGTGGTGATTGGGATTTATGTCTGTGCCTGTCTCACATCTCTAGTTGTCTGATTCATGTCAGTGCAGTGAGCCGACACTAACAGACAAATCTCTTCCATTTGACACAAATCGCTGGTCACACGGAGTGCTTCATTACTTTCCTGCCGTTTTCAATCTGAACCCCAGTGGTCCTATGTGAAGCCCTAGGATCTGACAAGAATGGAAGTTTTTGGCTATATTTATAGACCCAGGGTCAAAATGAAGTGGTACGTTCACTATAGAATCTCTCCTCAGGCTTTCTTTCATATCAGGAGAGAGATTAGTGTGGCTCTATTGAATTGGAGCTTTGTGCGAGAGCTGTGAACTCAGCAGTGTATACTCAGAACATGAACTGCTCCCTGTAAATGTGCGTCTGTATTCAGTTTGGACAGTCTTTCTCCCAGTGTGAGTCTGATCCTACCACATGCATCTGAAAAAAAGATTAAAGGGTCTAACACTGAACCTTGCAGTACTCCCTAGGTACTGATATTGAATATGTGGCTGAAGACACTAGTCTCATAAGTAGGTAAACTTTTAAACACACACTTTGCACTCTCTGCAATGCATGCATGCACACCCACACACACAATGGGTCTCCATGTTTTTTGGGGACATTCCATTGACATAATGGTATTTACACTGTACAAACTTTATTTTCTATCCCCTTATCCTAACCCTTCACCTAAACCTACAAGGATTTTGGATATAGCCATATTTGTCCCTATAGCATAGGGTATACCTGAACCACACACTCACACATACAATAAATATCTGTGAAATGACTAACATGTAAGGTGTGACTGAAAAGTAATGCATGAGGCAAATTCAACTTTATGAAATTATGTTCAGATAATTGATACAAATATAAATAGAAACAAATAGCATTTTGTTTACACTAAGTGCAAATAGTGATAGATGCTGTTCACTAGGGATGCAGCAATTATAGGTTTTGTTGGGATGATTATTGTCTGAGGAATAATCACGGTTTCACGATTATAACGATTATTATGCATTTATTCATTTCACAAAATTATTAATGTATAAAATCACATGGACACTCTTTAGATATGAAGTGTTATTTATTGCTGCCTTTTGAAACAGAAATAACACAGTAACCAATAATACAGCGCAAAATAATAATAAAGACAAACAAAAGTCCTTCTCTCCAGTTAGAATTAAAAAGGTGACCTCTGCTCTGTAAACATACATGTCAGTTTTTCCATTTTGAAAATAACTAATGAAAATGGATCACAAAAGCATTTAGTGTTTTCAATGTGTACATTCTTTACATTTATGTTGGACCTGAGGCAGAAAACTGGAAACGTGCCAATGGACATAATTCAGTGCAATTCATTATGAGATAAAAAAAAATAATAATTATGCAAGCAAGTCAAGTCAACTTTATTTATATAGTGCTTTTAACAAGATTACGTCAAAGCAGCTTTACAGTATTAGGCCGTGTTCACACTTGGCGTCTTTTTTGACTAGAAAAAGTTGACAACAGCGTTGTTTTAATGAAAAACAAAGCTGGCAGCGTCTGTTACAAATAGCAGCGGAGAGCGTCTTTTGTTGTCATAGCAACAGCTGTAACAGTAGCCTAGCGCTGTGTACTGCAGAAGTGTCAAGAAAGAGTAAAAAGTTGGCTCTTGCGTTGGCTTTTGAAGTTAACGGGAAAGAAAATGTCGATTCACAACGACGTTTGTGGGTGCACGACATTATACGGGGAAGGAACCAATATTATGATAGAGTTTTGTGCTCATATCATACAGCTCCTTGTGCTCCGAAACTAGTACGTGCAGTCTATCTACCGGCACCTTCTCCATTTTTCTTCTTGTTGTTATGGAAACGACAGATCTCGCTACTCGCTTGTCATTGGTCAGCTGTCAAAAAGGCGCTTGACGTAGGGCGTTTTTTTCAGAAAAGTTGAAATTTTTTCAACTCGAAAAAACGCTCTAAGCTGCAGAAAAAGACGCCGGCAGTGGCGTTTTAAAAAGCGCTCAGGACTTTTTTGAAAACACGGTTTACTCCATAGGATTATAATGTAAAACAGACGCCGGCAGCTTCGAAAAAGACGCCAAGTGTGAACACGGCCTAAAATAGTAAAATAGTGTGTCAATAATGCAAAAAGGACAATAGTAAACACTTAATTTTCAGTTAAAGACAGTTCATCACTGAATTCAGTGATGTCATCTTCCAGCTCAATTTAGTTTAAATAGTGTCTGTGCAATCAAGTTGACGATATCGCTGGATATTAAGTGTCCCCAACTAAGCAAGCCAGAGGTGACAACGGCAAGGAATGAAAACTCCATCAGCGACAGTAGAGGTCATCTCTAGGTGTTGATCCACCATCTGGGCTGGATACGGACTGGATCTATGTGACTGCAGTGACCATCTGATCTGGATACAGACTGGATCTGGTGGCTACGGTGACCTCAGAATAAGAAAGAAACAGACTAACACTAGCGTAGATGCCATTCTTCTTACAATGTAACAGTCCTTGGAGCACTCCCAGAAGGGCAAATTACAAATACATTTATAAGAGAGGACTCCACGGACTATTTTTGGTTTAACCAGACCCAGTGCACACAAACCATGAGGCTGACCACAATAATATTTTCAAAAAGTGTTTATATAAGAAATGCCACACAAAAACACCTCATAAAGACACAAACAACAAGTAAGCAAAAAGCCTGTTGCATGAATGTTTTCCTTTGCTTTCAGGATCAGTAAAGAATTACTAAAGAAAAGAGCTTATCTGTTTATTGTCCATTAAGTAGTGCTTTATCCTTGGCGTTCTTTGTCCCTTAGTGAAGATAATGATGATGACTTGTTAAATTGGAGATGAGCCAACATCCCAGACGTTTTCTTTTCCAGAATGAGCTCCAATTAGTTTTCTTTTTGAAGATTCCCAGGCTCTACATTAGGGTGTGTTGCAATAACTTTATAGCACTCCACAACCATCAATCAGTTGATACAGTTAATCCACCGCTGCTATTGGCACAGGTCACCAAAACCCAAATGATTAGCAGCGTAGTATACTGCCGTGCAAAAGCAAAAGACCGTAACTTCGATTTTTGTCAAAAATGAGTTATTGATATTTTTGGGACATTCAAGACATCCTTCATCATGTACATAAGTATCTTGAGTCAATTTCATTGTTTTTCAGAGAAAATAATGGGTCGTCTCAACCGTAACTTTAAAAAACCAAGGCAGAACACCGTATAACACCTGTTAGCGCTCTTTCACTTTGTTTGGAATGCTCAAAATGAGTTTCGGTGTTCTGCCTTTGTTTAGCCGCTCTTCAAAATGAAGTTACGGTGGTTAAGTTTCAAAATGAGGTTACATGGAGTTATACGGTGTTCGGCTTTTTTCTTTTACTGTCCATTAAAGCATGGAAGTGGTACTACAGTTAGAAAAACCACAGTAACTGTGGTTACAACGATGGGCAGTTACAACGATGTAACAAGTACATTTGGTTTTATGGGAAGTGTTTTCTTTTCCGGTTGATCTAATTAATGCAGCCTAACAATCATTTAATGGATTTGAATTATAGAAATGTGATAGTGTATTATGTGTAAGCCAGGTTAAAGAGATGGGTTTTTAATCTAGATTTAAACTGACAGAGTGTGTCTGCTTCCCGAACAGTGTTAGGTCGATTATTTCAGAGTTTGGCGCTAAATAGGAAAAGGGTCTGCCGCCCGCAGTTGATTTTGATATTTGAGAAGAGTTTTGAGAATGATGTGGATGTGGAGGACTATAATGCGATGAGAGCTCATGCAAGTACTGAAGTGTTAAATCATTCAGGGCTTTATAAGTAATTAGCAAGATTTTAAAATCTATACAATGTTTAATAGGAAGCCAGTGCAGAAATAATAGAAATGGAAATAAATAATAGATACAGTATTAGAAATAAAGAAATAATAGAAAAATAATGCAGTTTATCATGTATCCTGACACATAAGTAAATTAAATAATACAGAATTATTTCAGCATCAGAGCAATTCAATTGCAGTACAACCTTGATTTTGGTTTTTGAGTTTTGGACTTTAACTTGCAATTCTAGCTTTATAACTCGCAATTGCGAGTTTATATCTCAAAATTATATCTCAAAATCTTTTATTTACAGAGCGGTGTTTCTGATATCAGTGAGTGCGGAGTGGAGTGGAGCGGGAGCGGGAGCGGAGTGATTGTTAAATATTCGGAGCATGGAGAGGAAATTGTTGACGCTCCACTCCGCTCACATACTCTGATGGGACACCGCCACACAAATGTGGCTTTTTGTTAATGACTGTGCAGGATTTTACACAGAGTAACAGCTCACTACCAGTTACAAAATACACTGTAACAGTCAGTCACAGGCAATTCTGGTTGCATTTTTCATCAATTAATATCTTACATTATCCTTCGACTATGTTCTGGCCCGTCATCTAGTGGTGAATATTTTTTTGGCCCGATGCCAAACTTACTTGTCGACCCCTGGTGTAGGGTGATGGAAAATAAAGTTTGTACAGTATAAAAACCATTATGCCTATGGAGATTCCCCATAAACCATAAAAAAACAATGTGTGTGTGTGTGTGTTTGTGCAGTATTCATTTTTACCACTGCTCACACTTTATGCTACATAACTGCAAATTTAAACCCTTTGATTGCTGTACGCGTTCAAACTGGAATTTGCATACATCTAATTAAAGCCTCTAGCAGTGTTAGGTTAATGAAAATGCAGTCTGCTAAATACAGACTTGTGCTCTTCCATTACATCATATTCATTCTCACTGCGTGATACACTACCACTTCTCTTGATTTTCAACCTGTCACAATTGTTCGCCTATTCATAAATGCTCCACCTTCTAATCTGTGTAATCTGTTGCATTTGTTACAAAAACACATTTGAGATGTAATAAAGACCTGTCCTGCTGTGATTGTGCTTAGAAAATCACATACTGCGGTATAGGAAATGAGGCTATGTTATTAAATTTTTTTTGCACACAGAGTTTTTGTAGAGAACATGAACAGCACCAGGGGTGTTTACCTTTGCATTTTTGGAAAGAAGACAAACCTGAAAGAAAAGAGAGTGTGGGTTTTGTTTCCACGTAATTTAAGCGTTAGGAGTTGTGACAGCTTTAGAGTCGAGTTTATTTATAATTGGGATAAGCTGGTAGCAGACGAACCGTTTTGAAGCAGCGAGGCTTGAAATGAATGGAAAGAAATGTGGGCATTTTAATTTTTAATCGGTCCACTTCTAAAGCAGACGAAACCAAACAGTGTGTGGCTACTGGCAGAGATGCTAAGATGTGGGCTAATTTAAGAGGTATCAAAAGTGCTTGCTCACAGTGGTTAATAGACTATACGACAGAAAGGAGTTTGGGAATTTATTAATGCAGTAGTCTCATCCACAGGCCATCTACAATCCTTTCACTGACCACTTGATGCATAATGCACATTCAAGAGCTGGACGAAACATTTAGTTTCAAACTGATTGGTAACATGTAACTTAGGGGATTTGAGGGAAGGCAGCAGTCATGCTTACAAGGTTGAATGGACATTTTTGGAGGATAATCTCCAAGTATATCGCCAACTGTACACAAATACCAGAATAGTTTGAGTGTGTGTAGGGAGACCAGCTTGATTAATGTTCACTGCTTCATGGGAGTGGACAGTCACTGCTTCATTTCCATAATAAAAGCGAGTTCTCTGATTGAATTTTTTGGACAATTAACTCACAATTAAAAATGTCTGAATGTCACTGCAGTACAAGTCTCATCTGTGCTCATATGCAGCATGATCTGTTCTCTTCACTAACTTCACTTTCTTTCATCATTTGTTGCTCACTGTATTTAAATCAGCAGGGGCCAGTTGTAGTTTTGTTACTAATTATTGTATTATTGTAAATTTTATCTTACACCCTAATCTTTTTATTTTTTTTGCTCTGCACCATTGAACTTAGTTGAAACATGATGTAACACTTTATTTTAAGGACCTATTCTCTCCATTAACTAGTTATTTATTAGCATGCATATTACTTAGCATATTGGCTGTTTATTAGTGTTTATAAATTAATTAATGCCTTATTCTGCATGACCATGTTTTAGATCCCTTAATCCTATTAATCCTCCATACATAAATTTAACAACTACCTTACTAACTATTAATAAGCAGCAAATTAGGAGTTTATTGAGGGAAAACTTGTAGTTAATAGTGAATATGTGTTCCATATTCTAAAGTGTTACCAAACATAATTAAATCCCTCAAAACCTCCTGTCGCAGGGGCTACATTTGGAAAAGAAATTACGGATTGACTGAATAGCATCAATAAACTCTTAACATGTAAGATAATGTTCACCTTTACATTTTAAGAGAGGGAACTTTATGTGCACAGATTACTTTATTAACAGCTTTTCAACACAAATTCAACTGAAACAGCATGACTCTGTATTGCTGTTTCAGTGTTTTCAGAGAAAATTGCAAGTCAAATAAAATCAATAATAAATGGCTTCACCTGCAGTTTTTACAGTGTTTTCAAATGTAGCTCATCCTATCAGATTTTAAAGCTGGAACTACGTGTTTTATAACTACAGCTTTTGTAATGGCTCAGTTAGTCTGTAGTACAAGTTATCTTATAGATTTTATTATTTAGCTAGTGTTTTACAAGACATCCGTTCTTCCTTGAAATAAAATACTGCAGCAACATAAATCTATCACAAGGAAACAGAACCGTGGGGTGTATCTGATTTTAACTGTGTGAGGACATTTGCTTTGTATAAAGACTTGTTTTATTGTTGTGTGTGTGTCTGTGTTTCATAGTTCATGAGACTCAATGTCTCACATTGGGTATCAGATCACAGCTTTAAGTATCACACAAAGATATTTCTCGTTAAATTCATAAGAAACATGTTGTCAGTTGTTGTCACACAGTACAGCACTTTAACAAGCTTTGTTTTTTGTGGAATTCAGATCTTATGGTTATGGTTTAATTTGTTTTTTTAAATTTCTGTCATCTTATATCTTTTAAATTACATAAGAATGGACACAGTAAAGAAGCATACTGCCTTTTTATTGTTGAATATCCTATCACTTGGAAAAACAATGATGTCCTAATTGAGTTTCATGTTGACTTTAGGCAAACATCTCCATTTACTTTCCATCTATTTGCTATTGGAGATGACATTTGTGATTTTTCATTCCTTTGGGTTTGTGTGAGGTAGTGTTGAGCATGTGGTGTTTTCCACTGAGGTGTAGATGTCATATTTGGACGTTCGTTGTAAATGAAGCATAAATGTCATGTTTTGTGTTGTATTTCTGTGTGACACTCACTGTGACAGCTTGTGTGTCTGTCAATTGTCACACCTGTGGAAACACACTTGGCTCACAATCATTTCTCTTTTTAGAAAGTTAGGCAGTTTTAGTTCACTCGGTTTGAAAAGAAAGCATGGAAACCTTGACAGCCTTAAGTGGGGAAAATTTAATTTTTTAGCCTCAGAAACACTCCAGCTGCTACCAAATATGAACCAGACTTTTCATTAAATATTGGGGGAGATATCTCAACCCACAGAAAAAAAGCATCAGTGCAATTTTCGCTCGCTTCTACAAGTGTGTGAGCTATTTGATTCTCAGGAGTGCTCAGTATCACAAGTGTGATGCTGTACCAGGTGGGGTGCCGAGCAAGTTTACAATGTCAGAAAAAAGCCATACATATGGAGCTGGTTACATAATGTAAATGTCAAAATGTTTCAGGTTACAAATCATGCACTATGGTACATAAGTGATATTTCCATCTAGGGCTGGGTGATATATCGCATGCGGATCTCGTCAGTAAAGCCGGTTCCTTGACTAGCGCTAAATCTCCATCACCTGTTTTCAAATGGAACGGCATTTAATACACTGAGCCGTAGTTCACTTACAAGCTACGCAATATCGCTTTCATTATCGCTGATATATCGCCTTCGATAATGAACGCGATATCGCCCAGCCCTATTTCCATCTGTCAATGCACACATTAAGGGTCTTTGATCATGTGAACTAATTGTTTGCCAAGTAGTTTGCTATATTACATATTAAAAGGAAACACATTTAGTTTACATATGTATTGTATATTTCAATGGTTTAATAAGAAAACAAAACAGCAAGCTGTCTTTTAGCAGAGTCTAGATTATGTAGGTTAAACCTGTACACAAACACTACTGAGCTAATGATATTTTCTATCCCCTGAACTTAATCCTTACAGGAACTTTATTTGCGTTTTTAATTATTTAGTATGGTTATTAATCTATTTTCCTCACGGGGGGCCATTGGCTGGTCCCCACGAAGGAGCTGATTTCAGCTTTTATATTCTTTTGGGGTCATTTGGTCTGCATAAAGTAGGTTAAACCTTCACTGTTTTCATTGCAATTAACAGTATCCCATCTTCTTTTTGCTGTGCATTCTAGAATCCATTTGCTTTCTGGTTGACAGTCTGTAAGTAACAGATATTGAATATTTGACTAATGCCAAAGCAGATCTGACGGATGATTCAGCTTTAGCTGTTCTCTGATGATCAGGAAAACCAATATTGTTTTAGATGAATAACCACAAAACTGCTTAAGGACCATCTACATTTGTAAACTTCAGAGCTCTGGCTCTCCTCTCACACTGTTTGAATGTGCTCTGACTAGTTGTGTGAGGAAGCAGGCAGTAAATTAAGAAAACGTATGAATATTTCATACAATTTATTTATTAATTTATTTTATTTTATTTACTAATAATAGATTTTGCAGATACTTATGACGTTATCAGCCATTGGTAATTGACAATGTTTTTTTAAAGTTTGAGGAAACAATTTTCAAATTGTGTCTTGCCAAACTATAAGCTACTCATTAACACTGACATAATTAACTTTATTGATATAATCTTATTAGAGCAGCAGAGTATATAGGGTTTCAAAAGTTGCTGTTCCCATGGAAACATTAATGGTTCTCAATGTGACTGCCTACTGCCTTGAAGCATTTTGAGTGGCAGGTCTCTTGCATACAGTATACACTGTATGCAAGTATTTTGCAATACGTATTATATGCAGTGTTGGGGAGTAACTAGTTACATGTAACAGAGATATGTGATTTAATTACAAAATATGTGTAACAGCAATCTGTTACAAAAAAAAATATTACAGTTACTTGTGAAAATGTTAACGATTACAAAGGGGGTTACATCTGAATATTTTCACACACATACATATTTGATTGATTTCTTTACCAAAATGCAATGACTGCTCTAAAATACGAGACCGACAGAGAATAGGACACATGCTTATTTGATCACTTTTATTTCCTATTTGGATTTAAGTATATGCTTTTTTTTTTTTTTGCATTTAATCTCAGAATGATCTCAATGTAAAAACAGGTGCTAAAGTCTGATTTTGTGGTGGCTTTTCCATAATCTTAATTAGTGATGAAGGATTTTGAGAAGTCTGACGGTAATCAATGTTGAGTATTACTGTAAGGTTAACACTGCCTGCTATAAATGTGTGAAATTGATGAACAGTTGAAAGCATTTGTTAGAAACTTAGAAAAGTAATCAAATGTAATCAGTTACATTACTTTAATACAGTCATTGAAATAGTTACACTACCTATTACATTTAAAATAGGGTAACTTGTAATCTGTAACCTGTTACATTTCCAAAGTAACCTTCCCAACACTGATTGTGTAAGATAAAAAGTTGCAATTACCTTTTTATTAATATTATTATTATTATTATTCAGTGGTGGAAAAGCATTTCCATACATGTTTCATCTGGAAGCTTGTCTATTTTTTTATACCTTAGATAAAATGTGAAAGATAGTTCCAGAAGCAAGGCTGCTGAGAAAGTGGGTGTTCACTGATGTGCTTTATAGCTGTTGTGCTCATTGTTTCTGCAGTATGTTTTGTTGTTGTGTGTTCACCAACTCTTGCTGTCTGTACTGCTCTTTGTTATGTTCTATACTGTAGCCATCACTGATTTATGAAGGAACAGAGACCCTGCACACACAGGATGTGGTTATGCCTGCTATTTACATGTCAGTACTAAATACAGGTGTAAATAGGGTCCAAAATGTTTTGTGATCACTCAAACAATGATTAAATCTCAGTAAATCCAAGTGATCACATTGTATTTGCAGGATTAGTGCTAATGTGTCCTGATACTGTGTCCCACATTTTTGGAAAAATGTGTGCTTAATAGTGTTGAATATTCTCTTTCAGTGTGTACTTCAAATCTTAAAAGTATATACAACTGTACTTCAGATCATATAATATTATTGAAATAAAAGCCACTTAAGTGTTTTTAAAGAGATTACACTTTCATGACCATGAAAATGCTTTCATCATTTATTCTCTCTCATTTTGTTCCAAATCTATAAGACTTTGGTGAATCTTTGAAACACTAATTAAGATATTTACCGAAATCTGAGAGGTTTCTCTCTCCATTGAAAGTCTAGGTAATCAAAACTTAGAAGATCCAAAAAAAAAAAGCCATAAAGGCATCAAAAAAATTATCAATTTGAATTAATTCATACTTGAATAAAAGTTGAAATTAAGTCTTTTCAGCATAAAAAAGTGTGTATCTTCACAAGACTTTATACCAGTAAACCATTCGATTCACTTGGATTCATTTAAGAAGTTCATCTACACATATGTGATCCTGGACCACAAAACTTAAGTCGCTGGGGTATATCTTAAGGATATATTTGTAGCAATAGCCAAAAATATGTATGGGTCAAAATTATTATTTTTCTTTTTTGCCAAAAATCATTAGGACATTAAGTAAAGATATTTTGTAAATGTCCTACTGTAAATATATCAAAACTTAATTTTCGATTTGTAAAAAGTATTGCTACGAACTTCATTTAGACAACTTTAAAGGTGATTTTCTCAATATTTAGATTTTGTTTTGCACCCTCAGATTTCAGATTTTCAAATAGTTGTATCTAAGGCAAATATTGTCATATCCTTACAAACCATACATCAATGAAAAGCTTATTTATTCAGCTTGAAGATGATGTATACATCTCAACTTAACTGGTTTTGTGGTCCAGGGTCACATATTATGTCAGTTTACATGTATTCAAGCCCCTTTGCAAACCAATTTGAATGAGTTGCTTTGGACCCAGTAACCTGGTTTATGCAAGAGACTACTTCACATACAGAGCTGACATTTACAAAACCAAAGATTTTCAGACCATGATAAAAAAAAACTGTACCTGTGCCTGAGGATTTGCATAAACGAACTGAGCATTGGTTTAGAAAAAAAGGTATTTCCAGTATTGTCTATTAAACCCTGGGTGTTACGGTTAAAGGTGCTCACTTTTTGACATTTCCGATCGAAATAAGATCAAAAACCTTCTGTGTTCGGAAATGAATTTTAACGGAACCCAACCTGCATGAGATTGTGATGCGTTTATTGCTCTTTTTCCATTTTCTATAGATGAAATATGTGGGTGGCTGAAACCAGCCCAGAATTCATAATGAAATATCAGAAGCCATTTAGCAGCAGGTCTTTGGTGGTTTACACATTCTCTGCTGAAGCATCTGCTCACAAACACTAGCGGCTTTGGCTTTGGCAGTTCAAGTATCCCTGGAGGAGATTCCCAGAGAAACTCTCCCAACTGACAAATGATCTCCTGCAGAGAGGAGGTGCTCTCCTCACAGTCACCTGCTGTGTTTGAGTGTGTGTGTGATCTAGATGATGAGTCACACTAAATTTAGCCCTGAAGCCTCATGCTTGGTGTCCCCCAAATTATATTTTATTTTATTTTATTTTTTTATTATTACTTTTATTTTATTACAAACCCGATTCCAAAAAAGTTGGGACACTGTACAAATTACGAATAAAAAAGGAATGCAATAATTTACAAATCTCATAAACTTATATTTTATTCACAATAGAATATAGATAACATATCAAATGTTGAAAGTGAGACATTTTGAAATGTCATGCCAAATATTGGCTCATTTTGGATTTCATGAGAGCTACACATTCCAAAAAAGTTGGGACAGGTAGCAATAAGAGGCCGGAAAAGTTAAATGTACATATAAGGAACAGCTGGAGGACCAATTTGCAACTTATTAGGTCAATTGGCAACATGATATAAAAAGAGCCTCTCAGAGTGGCAGTGTCTCTCAGAAGTCAAGATGGCAAGAGGATCACCAATTCCCCCAATGCTGCGGCGAAAAATAGTGGAGCAATATCAGAAAGGAGTTTCTCAGAGAAAAATTGCAAATAGTTTGAAGTTATCATCATCTACAGTGCATAATATCATCCAAAGATTCAGAAAATCTGGAACAATCTCTGTGCGTAAGGGTCAAGGCCGAAAAACCATACTGGATGCCCGTGATCTTCGGGCCCTTAGACGGCACTGCATCACATACAGGAATGCTACTGTAATGGAAATCACAACATGGGCTCAGGAATACTTCCAGAAAACATTGTCGGTGAACACAATCCACCGTGCCATTCGCCGTTGCCAGCTAAAACTCTATAGGTCAAAAAAGAAGCCATATCTAAACATGATCCAGAAGCGCAGGCATTTTCTCTGGGCCAAGGCTTATTTAAAACGGACTGTGGCAAAGTGGAAAACTGTTCTGTGGTCAGACGAATCAAAATTTGAAGTTCTTTTTGGAAAATTGGGACGCCATGTCATCCGGACTAAAGAGGACAAGGACAAACCAAGTTGTTATCAGCGCTCAGTTCAGAAGCATGCATCTCTGATGGTATGGGGTTGCATGAGTGCGTGTGGCATGGGCAGCTTACACATCTGGAAAGGCACCATCAATGCTGAAAGGTTTATCCAAGTTCTAGAACAACATATGCTCCCATCCAGACGTTGTCTCTTTCAGGGAAGACCTTGCATTTTCCAACATGACAATGCCAGACCACATACTGCATCAATTACAACATAATGGCTGCGTAGAAGGAGGATCCGGGTACTGAAATGGCCAGCCTGCAGTCCAGATCTTTCACCCATAGAAAACATTTGGCGCATCATAAAGAGGAAGATGCGACAAAGAAGACCTAAGACAGTTGAGCAACTAGAAGCCTGTATTAGACAAGAATGGGACAACATTTCTATTCCTAAACTTGAGCAACTTGTCTCCTCAGTCCCCAGACGTTTGCAGACTGTTATAAAAAGAAGAAGGGATGCCACACGGTGGTAAACATGGCCTTGTCCCAACTTTTTTGAGATGTGTTGATGCCATGAAATTTAAAATAAACTTATTTTTCCCTTAAAATTATAAATTTTCTCAGTTTAAACATTTGATATCATCTATGTTGTATTCTGAATAAAATATTGAAATTTGAAATTTCCACATCATTGCATTCTGTTTTTATTCACAATTTGTTCAGTGTCCCAACTTTTTTGGAATCGGGTTTGTATTAAAAAAATATATATATTTATTTATTTATTTAATTTTATTAAGTTATTATTTTACTTTTTTATTTTATTATCTTGGTTTTTTTATGCCTAAATGAAGAACTGAACCTTGTGATATTTTGCACACTTTCAAAAACAGTACTTCTTACAGAAATAACATACTTTAAAGAAAATGATACCCCCACCCCCCAGACACATAATTGCATGTATTTTACAATTAAATGAAAAAGTATTATAGAAAATGGTTCAACTAATATTAAAATGCAATTAGTTGAACCATTTTCTTGACCATTTAGTGTGCATCAACAAGTAGTGCATCTTTATATGTAATTTCATAATTACTTTTGTTGTCTGAAAATATGGTTAAAATTCACCGTCAAATGCACTGACGAGTAAATTTATATTTTAATTTGTATATTAAATTACAATATATTTTCATGAAATATCTATTGAATCTAGAGCCATCAAAATTAACGCGTTATTAAAACTTAAGTATTAATTTAAGGTACATTTAGAACAGATAAAAAGTTGAGATTAATCACGAGTTAACTCATGACAATCATGCGATTAATCGGGATTAAATATTTTCATCAAATGACAGCTCTAATTGAAACATTTGTCAAGTATTTCTATAGTTTTATAACTACACATTTGTAATGATGAAGTTGCAATTTAATACATTGAAAATATTAACATTAAATATCAATTAACACACTACAGTTTAAAATTATCAAGTATTTTACATTTGTTTTAGTGTTTGTTTAAATGTACTGTCAAGCAAAAAATAAAACATTATTAAAACACAATTATTTAAAATATACTTTAAATATTTTTTTTTAGTTTGACATTATTACAAAGTCAGTCATGAAAGCATTCTCTTTAAATACACTTAAGCATCCTTGTTGCATTAATGGTATATTATCTGCAAATACAGTTTTACTTTTACATTTTGAAGTACACTACATGTTTTCATTCAGTACAATTAAGCACACTGCAAGGTATCTGAAGACACTGCAGTCTTCCATGTCATGTTGCAAAAGGGTTATAAGTGTACATGCAAGAAATCCTGAAATTAATGCACAAAATGTAAATAAAATAAACAGAATCACTCAGAGATCTATAGTGTATCACAGCAAGTATATATGAGTTGGTATACATAAAAAGCAGAGGAATGAAATGTTCTCGCAATGTTGATGTTGATTAGTGCCCTTAAATTTTCAAATGAAACTTGCACCACTGCTTTTGTGTGTAAACGCTTGTTCTCTCTTCCCTTTTAGGTCACTTGGCGTACCTCCAGGAAGAGGAAGCTGTCCTCTGACTGGCTCGTTGCCCTTTGACCTTATCTATACAGACTACCACGGCCTGCAGCAGATGAAACAGCACATGGGCCTTTCCTTTAGACAGCACAGGTCAGTTTGAGCCTCTCTTCTAAAAACTGAGCTTCTGAACCTCTGGCTTCCAACCATACCGACATTTCTTTGGGTGACTTTTTGAAAAAGTTACAAAACTTTAATTTTGATTCCATTGGGGCTTTAAGCTGCTATGCTTTATAATGGATTCTGAGTCTTTATTGATTTGCTCATGTCAGCAATCACACTGTGAGTTGTCAGTCTCTTCCATCAGTGAGTTCAATAATGAATAGAGATGAACTCAGATACATAAAACACTGATGAGCATAATACTTCAGATATTTACCTCATAAATAATGGATAATATTTGTCTCATCGCTCACACTAAGACCGCCACTTGCATAATGTATTAAAATGATTGGAAGATCAATTAAAGGCCATTTTGCATTTGTCAGTTGTAAAATACAGTATGTCTCTGGATTTCAGTCTGGGAGAGAATAAGACTGATTTGTATTTTGTGTAATAAATCAACCCTGTAGGGCTCAGTCTATTTTTTTATTGCACTGCAATGTTTATAGCGGTCCAAGTCTGAACGCTGTTGTTCTTTCCAAGTGTTACAAAATAAGAGATAATCTAATAATCTTTACATTGCTATTTTCAGACAATTACAAAAAAAAATGCCATACTTATTGCAAAATGCAATAAAATAAAAATATAGATAACATTGATATAAAAAGAAGTTAGCAGAACTTTTGAGTGCTTTTTCGACCTACTTAAAAGGACATAAGCACAACTTTTATATGTAATTACAAAATTAATTTGTCTTTGAAATATGATTTGACAAAATACAAGCATTTTTGGATAAACACAAATATACTTTAACATTATTCCTGTTGAATCTTGTATGTAATGTGTTTAAATACATTAGTATTGATGAAGTACTGAATGAAGATTTAAAATGTACTTGAAAGTAAAACTTTAAAGTGTAGTTGGATGTGATAAGAACATATTGTTTAAAGTATCTCTCTTTAAGTATAATTAAACATTTCCCATTAGTATTATACTTTACCGCCTTTACTGATTCGATTGTGCCATTCGCAATGCTTCATGGGCAGAGTAGGGAATTCTGTCTGATGACTTTATAACACAATTTACATGCTCTCTTTTTTTCTCATTCTATGAGGTAGTATTTTTATTCATCCTGGTTAGTTTCTTTATTGAGCAATTCTTGAAATTTCGATGGATGGGAATGAAGGCCTCTGAGAAGAGTGTGTGGTCACAGCTGCACTCTATTCCCTCATGCCTCCTTATAGGAAGTAATTTTGTTGTGATCTTAAGCTTTAATCTTGTTACCTCCCAAAAAATCAGAGTAAGACTTTGTTGGGATGCAGCGGAATCCCTTTACAGAGGCCTATATATTCCCACTGCTGTATTTCAGAGTGAGTTAAGACTGCAGCACTTTCATAACAAGCAAGCCAAATCAGATAAATACAAACCTACCCTTAAAGCAGTAGTTCACCACAAAACAAAAAAAAAATTATTTCTTCTTTGGAACACCAAAGGTGATGTTTAGCAGAATGTTGCTCTTTCCATACAATCCAAGTAACTGTTGACCGTGCTATTAAGGTTCACAAACCATGAACTATGAAAATAGTCAATATATATGACCGAAATGTTATGTTTGAGTCTGCTGAAGTAATAACTATTTTTGAAGAATAAACTGATATTTAATTGGCTGGGATACACTACTTTAGCTCTCACTTTTCAACCCTCACATCATTATTCCATCTAATCAGACAGAATTTAGCCGACATTTATAGCAGAAATCTATTTAGTTTATGAGTTTAAAGTTTAAGGCTCCACTACTCAAGGCATTTGATTATTCAATTGTCTCTGAATCCCTTTGCAAGACATTTTAAAGCATGTGAAAAAAATTGTATCCCACAATTCTGTCATCACCCTCTTGTTGTCCAAATATTTAAGTTAAATCTGTTCATCATAAAGCAAGTTAACTTTCTGAACTGCAAAAGTTTTGATGGTTTGGACTTTTAGTGGAGAAAAGTACACCTTCATGACCATGTTTCTTAACACACCTTAAACACCAACAACAACAAAAATAAGTGTACACTCTAAAAGATGCTAGGTTAAATACAACCCAGTGCTGGGTAAATATTAGACAGAACACATGCTAGGTTGTTTTCAACCAACTGTTGGGTTAAATGTTTAACCCAACCTTCTGGGCAGTAACCCAACCGCTGGGTCTGAACAACCCAGTCGCTGAGTTCGTCCATATTGTACCTAGCGCTGGGTTGTATTTAACCCAGCATTTTTTAGAGTGTACATTGTAATAATCTCAAATTAAAAGTGTTACTTTAAAGTACAGTTTAAGTTGTTATGTTTAAAATCATTATGTCTCTTAAGTTCAACTAATTACATTTAATATAAATTTAAACTATAAACTATAATGCATTTTCAATTTATTGTAAATAATATTGAGTTAGGTGTCTAAACATTACATTCAGTTTGCACTGAAATACATTCTTTTAAATTACATTATATTTAGTAATTTAGCAGACACTTTTAACTAAAGCGACTTATAAATGAGGACAATAGATGCAATCAAAATCAACAAAAGAGCAATAATATATAAGCGCTGTGACAAGTCTCGGTTAGCCTAACTCAGGATGCTAGGGCTTTTTAGGGAAAGGGAAGGGGTGACCCATACTTGGAATTTGTGCTCTGCATTTAACCCATCCAAGTGCACACACAGTAGTGAACATACACCCGGAGCAGTGGGCAGCCAATGCTGCGGCGCCCGGGGAGCAGTTGGGGGTTCGATGCCTTGCTCAAGGGTCTCACCTCAGTCGTGGTATTGGAGAGAGTGTTGGTTACTCACTCCCCCCACCTACAATCCCTGCCGGACCTGAGACTCGAACCCACAACCTTCAGGTTACAAGTCCGACGCTCTATCCATTAGGTCACAGCCCATTTATATAATAAATAAAAAATAAAGCAAGTCGATAGAATAGAAAAAAAAACGAATTGAAAATGAATAGGTAACGTTAGTGTCAGTGTCACAACTGTGTATGTTCCTGTTTAGTTCCTGTTTGCCCTTATTTGGTTTAGTTCCTGTTCTCATTAGTTAATTACCATTCATTCTGATCACCTGTGTTAATTAATCCTCTTGTTTGCTCCTTTTCTATATGACTCAGTTTCTATATGGTCCTTGTCTCGGATTGATGTTATTTGAATGGAATATTTGAATGGTGTTGATGATCATTCGTTCTGCTGGTTATTCTCCTGTTCTTTGTTTTGGATTACAAGTTGAAATTAATGAATCTTTGTTTACTCCTTCGTCGTGCGCTATTGCTACAACCACGTCCCGTGACAGTCAGAGGGTCTTTTTTTTATGAAAATAAAACAAGTCAAAAGAATAGAAAAAGAATAGAGAACGCTAGTGTGAGAGGATCATTTTTTATAATTAATAAATAAAAAACAAGTAGTTAGACTATTTTTTTAAGTATACTAATGTAATGCATAAATGTATGCAAAAAAAAAAAAACATTCTATTTTATCTATCGGTCTTTTTAAAAAAACAAAACACACACTTGACCCTCTATCAACTGCATATTTATTATCTAACTGCTAGCTTTTCTCGAAAAACTAACACTAGCTTTCTTTTTTCTAATTTCTACTTCTTTCTTTAAAAAAAAAAAACACACCTTGCTATATGTACTGTGTTAGGCTAACCGAGACTTGTCATAGCACTTGCATAGCATTGCTTTTTTTTTCGATTTTGATTGCTTCTATTGTTATCATTTGTAAGTCGCGTTGGATAAAAGTGTCTGCTAAATGACTAAATGTAAATATAATGTAACAACTTAAGAGTCACATGATGTGTGATTTCCTTTTTTGTTTAGTTTTTTTTTTTGCAACAGTTTAAGTCAGGAAATTATGTTATTTTTAAAAAAAATTGGAGTCATGAGGTGTAGTCTGATTATGTACTGATAAGAATATCTGCTGTATAGTCAGTCATATATCATTGCATATTTAATCCCATTAATGAGATTGATATCTAAAATGGAGAGAGATTTAATGACTTCAATTTCACTGTGTTCCTCACACAAAGCTATCATATAGCCTCAGAAGACTTGCAAATTAAAAGCACCCACAGTGGTAGTCCGTTTTGTCTTGTGCATTGCAAGTCAAATGGTCTACCGCTGTGGTGCTTTTCATTTTGGAGCCTGTCAACCCCTGGTTACCATTCACTTTCACTTTATGAAAAATATAGAGCTGTTTGAACAATCAGCAAAGCATCTCCATGTGTGTTGCATGGAAAAAACAAAGCAGCAGAGGTTATTCTCTTTAATGGAGAGCTTTCCGCTAATGTGTATAATCACATTTACAAGACACGCATCGTTTAGTTTGGTGGAATGGGATGTGTGAGAATATTAGCTGGTCTGTGCATCACCACACAACAACAACAACAATTGAGGGTACAGTGTTTTTCTGTCTAGGTGCCACATCCGCGTGATCGACACCTTCGGCACGGAGCCAGCATACAATAATGAGGAGTATGCCACACTGAATGGATACAGGACCAACTGGGGCTACTGGAATCTCAACTGCAAACAATACATGACCATGTTCCGTAAGTCTATGATTGCTTATTACTGGCTGGAACTGCATCATGACACTATTGTCCTGTTAGACCTTACAGCAGAATTTGGCTATGCTCTTTTTTTTTTAATTTCGGTAACTCGTCAGATTAGGGAACACATATTCACTATTAACTAAGAGTTTTTCCTCAATAAACTTCTAATTTGCTGTTTATTGGTAGAAAGTAAGGTGGTTGTTGAGATAGTTATGTTAAGGTATTGGATAGGTTAAAGGGTCTTAGCTCCACTCTGAGCAGCAGTGGCGAAGCTACGGGTGGGTAGTGGCCCACCCACTTTCAACTGTGGCACACCCAGTGAGAAGCTGGTAATTTTCCAGATGAAAGTTATTTATTAAATGATAATAATAATAGTTTCACTATAACTTCATATATGTACTTTAAAATATATTTGACATGAGTTTTTTTGGTCAATTACAGGCAGTTTCTCAATGATGATTCGTCAGTTTCTCTGTTAGTCCCACCCACAATTATGTTAACGATGCAAGTTTGAAAATAGTGTTGAATTTGAAAGTTGAATTTGAAAATAGTGAAACAAACCTCATTCAGTCTTTAAAAAGTATATATTGGATATCCCAAATGAAACATAAGTCGTTGCGCTGAATCGGGGCCACCTGCAAATGAACCAGTCCAACGAGTGATGATTATAGATTGTAAACTTCTGAGACAAACGTGTTTAAAGCATCATATTAGTATACGTACAGTGTTTGATCCACTAAATAGATGCGTTCTTTGTGCTTTTTACTCTTCTCCACAACAAACTGCAGCTGCACTAATTTCTACGGTCCTCGATATTATCTACTCTCCTTTGAACGCGAACTGAGACACTTGATTATGAGATCATCTGTGAAGCCCCGTCATCTCAGACTAAGCTAACGTTAATGCTTTACATACCATAAACTTTAGTTAACGTTAGGTAATGCAGTAACTAACATCAACAATGAGAAATATTGTTCCAGTAATTAGTTAGGTAATACAATTTAAACTTTTGTTAGCTCAGGTACGGTTAACAGATAAAACGTTTAATTTTAATAAATAATCTATTAGTAAATGTTGAAATTAAAAAAGTATTGTGTATTGAATCTTTGTGCTGTATTTTCTTTTGGCAATTTGATATGCTGTTTTTATACGCTACACCTTGCCCACCCGGTTTTATGCAGGCCCACCCACTTAAATATTTCTGGCCTCGCCCCTGCTGAGCAGGACTCGAATGTGGGTCGCCAGCATGGGAGGTGGGCGCACTAATAAGTACACTAAAGAGCGCAGCCTCTAGCATCAGTTGCAAGTGTGCCTCTTGAGATCAAGGGAGTGAGGTTTACCTGTGCATCTCCTACCGGCTGGCCTCCATTGCACTTTATAAGTACTAATAAGCAGACAATGTGCTAGTTTTATGCATGCAAATAAACAACTTGTTTATAATAAATAGTGTTCCCTAATCAAATGATTTTTTTTTTTGTCCTGTTTAATAGTGTGAAGCTGCTTTAAAACAATCCCTGTTGTAAAAAGGGTTATGAAAATAAAAGTGACTTGATTTGACTTATTCCGAATTTTGGGTGTATCTAGGGGATGGAATGGACAAGAAATGTTCTAAAACAAACTAGCTATCTGCTGTTTTAGCTAATTAAACCAAGTCTATCCCCCGGTTTCACAGACATTGCGTAAGGCTAGTCCCAGACTAAAATGCATGTTTGAGCTGTCTCTTGCTCTGACATATTTTAAAATATGTCAGTTCCATTGTTCTGTCTGTTCTTTTCTGTCACATGCAACGTTTTCTTCTAAGGCATTTTTATAAAAGCTGCTTAAATATCTTAATTTAACTAAGGCCTAGTCCTGGCATAAGCTAAGCCCCGTCTGGGAAACCGGGCCTTTGAGTTTTTACTAATTTAAAATGGTGTTTTGTTTGCAAATATGTAATATTATTGATATTATTGAAGTTAGACTCTATTAATAAATAAATAAATAAAAAGGTGTTAATTGGTTAACAATAAGTTTCCTTGTATATGGTTAAAAACTGTAAAAAAAAACCATGGGACATTTTATGGAACTGAAGTAAAATACATTTCATGTAATTAAAGTTTACAATTTTTTTAAGTGTAAAAGAAAACTGTAAATTGACATTCTCAAAATGATATGTGGCAGCTCACATTTTAAATGCTAATTTAAATAAATGTTTCTTCTTATTTGTCACATCTTAAGTTGTTAAATTAATGTTTACTTGATTATTTAGTGACACTATTTTTGTGTTTGAGCCAGATAAATACTGCTGTATTCATTTACAGATACAAAATATTTGGTTACACTTAATTTTAAGATGTTATAGTTTGATTGTACATTTAAGTGTTGATGTTAACACTTTATTTGATTAAATTTCAGATGAAAATTTCGAAGTCAGTGTGCCAATGACCTTTACTGTGCTGAGTAATATTAATTAATAACATATACGTACTGTAGGATTAGTGTTAAGAACAGGGTTTGCTTTATTGTTAGTTGCATATTATTATACAGTTATTAATATAGTAAGTACATGTAACACGTAGCAAAGACAGCATAAATTTAAGTGTTACCAAAACTATTGTTTCTACCAAGAATAATTTAGTCATCTATTTATTAGTAGTAGCTTGTAGTGGCTAGCTTCTTTATGAAAGGGCTGAGTATCTTGTAGCTTCTCTAATGCATTTATCGGGCTGCATTATGAAAGTCTTTTAGTAATAAAAGCACAGAAAACAAGAACAGTATGTCTGGGAGAGTGTTTTGTGTTTGGGTAGCAGATGCTATAGGCGCAGAGCATCTGTAAGCAGGAGAAAAGCAGCAGATGTTGTCAGAGCTGGAGAATGTTTGTGTCTGTGCAGCATATGCACAAATCTGCATCTCCACACTCCGAGGCACTGCTCCTCATTTCAATATATTAACACCACACAAGGTTGGCCCAAATTCAGAATTTAGCAATTTGTTCCCTTTCAGTTCATGAGTGTGAATTTGAATTGAATTGGCCGGACGCCCCACAGGATGACGAATTGGAGTTCGTATTGGACTGACAGAAATTCAACACATAACAAAGATTCATTTTCAGTAAATGTCTCTTTAGTGTAGTATAATGTTATTTTATTTTAATCATACGAATCACAATTCTTCTGTTTACATACCTTGCATTCAGCAATCAAACTGAAATGTTATGTGCATTCATGAAAAGATTCTGCTTGCTGCTTCTCTTTGCAACATTCAAAATTATTTTAATGGTCGCATTGCACTGATCTTGTATAGTACTGTATTTATGAAATTAGAAATACACTTTTTTTTTCCTCACAGCTCACACTCCTGATAACTCCTTCATGGGTTTTGTGACCGAGGAACTAAACCAGACTGAACGATTCAACATAAAGTGGGACAAAGTCAACAACATGGCTGTGGTTTACGGCAAAGAGGCCAGTATGTGGAAGGTAAGAAAGCCTGTCAAAGCAGTGCTTTTCCCAGTGGTTAACAGAAACAGCAGAATTAGCAGAATTTTGACACTTTTCTACAGTATGTACCACCAGCCTTGTTCAGCATTTGAAAGTACTGTGGCGTCGCTGCTGTAGACTTGCTTCCAGTCTGTGTAACTGTCAGAACATACAGCGATTGATTGCCTGGCTCCTATCATGGCTTGTTGGGCACACTGATTGCGCTAAAGTGGCGTTTGGATGTGCTGACAGCAAATAACATCAGGCTGCTTTAACACGCTTCAAAGCAGAATGAAAGCAAACATTCTGCAGCATCGAGAGAGACAGGCTGTGAACATCGCCGGAGGAAACTGCGCACACCCATCCTCCAACAAAATAAATAAATAAATCTTGACAAGTAGCAGACTTTAATCAGAAAGTGTGTTCAAACCGCCGGGCGTTTGGGAGCAGAGATTGGTTTTGATGAGAGTAAAATGTACCTCGGGAGGCATGAAAAGCTCAGAGTCTTTGAAGAATGAAGTCTCCACGTTTAACCTGAATGTTTTGACTGCCATTTTTAACACTGTGTTCTTCAGCGCCGTGTTATTGTGTTTCTGTGCTGCTTGAGGTGTGCATTGTTGTGTATGTTTTGTTTGACTGGTTGCCATTTGAAAGCTATCTGCGCTATGGAGTCCCTAAACACTGACAGTTCCCTCCGGGCCAAATGGCAGCCCACTCGCTCTCATTGTGCATGTGTCACTCAGCCCAGCGCTACAACTGTATGCTTAGAGATTGGAAAGACAATCATCACCCCTTTGTCCACTGGTTTTCCCCCTTCTAATTTATTTTTTGGTCTCTTGTCGACTGTCTTTGGCTCTCTTACAGCTCCAAGTCAGAGCGTGACAATCATTTCATCAGTTTATGGGTGAGAAGGGTTCTCACAGTCATTGGAAAACCTGAAAGGACCAGAGAATTACCACTTGGCTTGGAAAAGTCTTTGAAATGAATTAAATCTTAAAGTAACTTACAGTAAATATACATGTTTAGTAGTTTAGCTCTAAAACTTTTCTTTTTTTCTTTTTTGAGAACAATTTCTAGAAAATTATATACAGATTTACAGCTCAGTATCAATAAATGGATAGATTGGGGAGCAAGTTCTACATTGCAAACTTTGTAGTATGCCTGCACAAACAAGTGCATGTTTTTTTTTTTAAGAAGATTCAATTTAGATTCTGGAAGCGGCACTGGAATGAATCGTTTAAGTCAACGAGTTTCTTATAAATTAACTTGCTGACTCACAATAAGCTTTAATTTGTTTAATTTAGATTGATCAATTGTTCCAGATTTCTGTAATGATGTTTCATCCTCAGTGCTGTTTAACTAATGTTTGCTTCCTGAGATCGATATAGAGATGTCATTACGGTAGCGCCGCTTTTCCGAAGACACACAGAAATCTTTAATGTGAACCTTAACGAGGCCCTACATTGATTTTCTGAATGTCACTCAGTTGTTTGAAATAGCATGCTGTCTATTACGCTCAGTCTACAATCGCACGTTCATTACAGCTAAGAGGAGAAGCAATTCTGGTTCACGCAAGAATGATTCGGTCATAAATGTCCAGAAGGTAAACTTTGAACTGTTTGCAGTCACTTTGTTTTAAGAACTACAGTATGCTATTTGTTAAAGCATGCATGAGAGAGCAAAGAGAACAAGCAGCGGTTATTTTGCTGTGCAAGGAAAATAGCCAAATGTGTTTTTATTCTCAAGAGGAGGTGCTTGCCTCCAAAACTCTTAATGGTGTGATATAAGAAATTAGGTGTAACACTTGCCTGAGGAGATGTATGAATTATTAAATGAGTAATTATTTAAATAAGTAAATAATTCATATTCCTCTTTTACTGTACATCTAGGAGAAATTTCATTATTTTCCAGAGAACATGGTGTGTGATGAGGTGAAAATAGAAACATCAACTACTTTTACAAACTACTACTAGTATATTATTATTATTATTATTAAAAATAAAATCAAATAAAAATCCTCACACATAATTTCTCCATCTTTTATTCCACTTAGCAGTTCAGTACTTCCAAATATACCTGTACCTATAAAATTGATAGCTGGGCAATATAAATTAAACAGCAAAATTATTGAGAAAAGAAATACTGCATACTACCTACTTGATTAATAATAAGCCACCAGAGAAGAAAAAATAAATAAATAAAAACTTGCCTATAGCTCAGTTTAATTACATGTTTCTCAGTCAAACTCTGACAGCATCCAATCTGTATTAATGCATGAAATGTAATAATCTCTGTGTGGAGACGATTGTGAAATTGACTTTAGTCATGAGTAATTAAAGATATGAGCTATAAGATGTAATACTTTCAATATATCTTGCCAGCATAATAAATGGATGCTGATGTGTTTTCAAATTTTTACTTTTAATATTTTTCTTTGAATCATCTTGTGAGCCAGAATGGACTCTTTTACATGAATAAAACTAGTATTTGTGGTCAATGGTCTTGCTGGTTAGGATGTCATTGGAATTCAATGTGTAAATACTCTGCAAGTCACTACCATTTATTGAGTTTTTTTAATTATTATAAATTGTGCTGCTACTGTAGTAAAATATGCACAGAAGCAATGCAAAAATGCACATGCATATGCACACAAAGACAGGGAAATGAAGTGTTGTG
Source organism: Barbus barbus (assembly GCF_936440315.1). Taxonomy (NCBI): domain Eukaryota; kingdom Metazoa; phylum Chordata; class Actinopteri; order Cypriniformes; family Cyprinidae; genus Barbus; species Barbus barbus. The sequence goes on along the minus strand of NC_136732.1, from coordinate 9,734,914 downwards.
CTCTGCTGAGCTCTTTATTGAACGACAACAGGAGTGAATTATTGCTGCGGGGGTTCTGGGTACATCAGATCAGATTCTTTGTTTTTTGTCAAAGGTAAAAGCATTAAACACTTTTCCTGAAATACTAATGGAAAACTGTAGCGGTTCTGCTGTTGCGTTGTAATTGTACGCTGTGGTGAGAGAGTTGCACAGCTCTCGGCTGTGCTTTTGTGTATGCGCTGTCCATGGTGCTGATCTCGAGTCAGACACAACTATCCACTCTTTAATGCACGATTTGTATGCATTTTGTGTACTGCTGATTAAAAAAAACTAAAATGCATGCCATGAAAACATTATTCCGGTTGAGAAAAGTCGACAGACTTGTGTGACTGAACTACATTTCCCATAATTTTCTGTGGCAGAACAATGTTAAAACAGTGATAAAGCAATGCACATGCACATATTTTGCATTTCAATATGCTGCTTTAGTACTTTTAACATTTTTTTTTTTTTTTTATCATTTGAACTGTATTATGTAAAACCTCATAAATAGGGACCTCATATGGGACTCATCAGGCATCAGGAAACACACTAGTCTTTCTCATCTGCTTCTTGATTTCTATGCTCCTGCAGGGTAAGGAGAAGCTGCTGACCATCTTACACCGTTACATGGACATCCATGGGACAGTTTACTATGAGGCCCAGCGGCCCCCAGAGGTGCCCGCATTTGTCAGGAACCACGGTTTACTGCCCCAACAGGAGCTTCAGCAGCTTCTGAGGAAGGCTAAGGTAATGTTAGCATAAGGGACTTTCACATCTAAGCGATAATGCAGTTTAAATTACTTTCAGTGTTTAGTAACTTGCGTAATTACTGGTCTCATACATTGTCTAAAGGATTGAGTGGTGCTTTTGTTCAGCGGTGTGGATTGCAAGATTATACATGCAAATGCAAGGGGAATTTTTCCCAGTGATATAGATGTAGACTTGGATATGTTTGCACAATGGAATTGTTTAATTATGAACAGGCAATTTTGGCATTACAGATGCACATTAACAGTCTAAAAAGGTATTACAAAAGCACATTTAGTACACACATAATTCACAAAACTATAACTTTACCACACAAATACAATCAGTTTGACGGGTGAATAATATAATCATGTAAAAAATAACTAACTTGATTATGAGCATATTATCCAATTGCAATTACTTAATTTTTGGAATCTGATTACATAATCTGACCTTTATGCAAATTCCATTTTAAGCGATTTTTCTACCATTAGAGCAATTACTGTATGTACACTTATACTTTCCTCATCAAATATTCATACACGCTATTAACAGTGTTTTGATTAATGATAATATGTAGCAATTTTATTAAACTTGTAATAAATTAACAACCCTAACAGTCCTAAACATCAATTTTCTCTCAGCTCTTCTTGGGGTTTGGCTTTCCCTATGAAGGTCCCGCCCCTTTAGAGGCCATAGCCAATGGCTGTGTGTTCCTGCAGCCAAAGTTCAGCCCCCCTCACAGCTCCCTCAACCATGAGTTCTTCAGAGGGAAGCCCACATCCAGAGAGGTAATCATGAGGAAAAAGTCAGAATTTGTTATAGAAATCAAATATACTGTATATAATACTTTCTAAAGCATTTCAAACAAATGTTTCTAAAAACAGCCCATTTGTCTTATGTATAAGTGTGTGCAAATCTGAATTGTGTTCCTTTGCAATTCTACTGCCAAATTTAAATTCAAACTATGCATAGTATAATATGCATATATTTGCTAGCTTAGTTCAAGCGAAATTGCATTAAACTTTAAAAGGCAATCTCAATTCACTTCTGAATGGCACACAATTCTGTTGTTCATTTAATCCTGCTTTTCAGATCTTCAAAGCTGTGAACTGTGAAAATGAACTGGAGCTGATCAATCGGTGTAGTGCACTCATGATAGATAGCACTCATGTTTTCTTCTTCTCATCAGGTGTCATCTCAGCACCCGTACACTGAACAGTATATCGGCAAACCCCATGTCATAACAGTAGACTTCAACAACTCTCAAGAATTCGAAACAGCTGTTCAAGATATTCTCAAAGAGAAGGTAAACTAGTTATCTTTGTTACAGTTTGTGTAACACCGGTGGTTGCATGGCTATATATAGATATGTAGAATGTCCATGTTGATTGATTGATTGCAATGTATATACAGACATCCAGAAATGTCTAGTTGTTGGAGTAGGAAGAGTTGGAGATGCTTTCAACATTTATTGTATAAATCTCTTATGAGTGCCAATTAAACACCATAAAGTGCCGTGCAGTGTTTTTGAGTTGGTTTAGACTTCAGTTTTGACTCAGATGCTTTCTCTGAGCAGAAATGTCCCGTTGTTATGGGAACACATACAGTACCTTTCAAAAGTTTGAAATTGCTATGAATTTTTACAGTCAAAAATAGGGTAAGTAAACAAAGACAGAAACATGTTTTTTTGCTTGTTTGTTTTTTTTTTACTGTAGAGAACAAAGGTTTTCAGTTGTGATGTACAAAATATCAGTAAATCTCATCTTGGCTCGTCATCAAATTATAATCTTTGTCAGTGCTTCTAAAATGGTCAGCAGCAAACAAAATCATAATTATTAGTACTTTGTTTACACAGGTTGTTTCCTCAAAAGACCTGCTGGAAAGATATTTGTTAGGTGTTAAAAAAAAAAAAAAATTAATTGGGAAAAAATATATATATAGTTGGCAAGACAACATTTTGGGCCAAGTATAAAAAATAAAATAAAAATAAAAACATGGAAGTATGCCAAATGTTGCCAATTTCATCAAGGAATACTTCACCTACAAATGACAATTCTTTCTTGATTTACTCATGCTCACATTATTCCATTTTATTTTATTTTTTTAAATTTAATTAAAATGTCTTTCTTTGACACATTGAATTTGACTTGATGAAAAAGAATATCTAAAAGTTGCATTGGAGAACATTTCCCAACCATACCAACATTAATCCTATAACTTCAAAAAATAAGATTTCTTAGAGCATTCTTCCTGTTTGATTAAGCAGAGAGAGAGAGAGAGAGAGAGAGAGAGAGAGAGAGAGAGAGAGAGAGAGAATAAAGTTGAAGTTTGTTGCAGAAATGTCTCAAGTTTCTGTCTGTGTTTTTTGTCATTTGTCTGTTTGCACAGGTGGAGCCCTTTATACCGTATGAATACACTTGTGAGGGCATGCTGGAGAGAGTGAACGCTTACATTCAACATCAGGTACATCGACATTTCAGGCACAATAATGTAGAACAACTATAAATAGTTAAGGAGAAATTGATCCATTAAACTTTCCATTTGCCTTAATGGCATTTGGTAACAACCTCCAGAAATACACAATTTGAATTCTTTGCTAATGGATTATCAGTTCTGGTCTATTTTTGAGCCAATCACACAACCCAAAAATGCCATGTGACAAATCAGTCTGCAACCACAGAAACATGAAATCATGAGAAAATGTCACAAAAAGAGCCCAACAACATGCACAGATACACACTGGGAAAAGTATATAATTGAGCAGGGTTGCCAGGTCCCAGGAAAAATTCCAGCCTAAAGTCAACTCAAAATTCACCCAAAGGAAATGAAAACTAGCCCTTTTTTATCCTGTCCTATTACATTGACAGCTGCTGGATTCCCATAAAATAAATGTTTCAAATATGTCTGTCACAATGTGATAAACTGATATGGCCAACTATAAAAGTCAAGCGCTTTTCACAATGCACATCAGCTTTTTTAAAGCTCATTTTAAAGAAAATCATGTTTTTTTTTTAATCTGATTCAAATTTTGTGAGTGTGAGTGCACTTCCCCCAATTCTTTTATCATACTGTACTATAGATTGCACACATCTTAATACAAGAAATGAAAACCTATTTTCTGATCTCAGTCAAGATCATTATTAATAGCCGACATACCCTTTAATTTTCACATTCTCTTGTTTTGTCTGCACACAAGCTTCAATGTGCAATTAATTTACAATGTCAAACTCAATTAACCTGCCTTCAAATTCCCTGAGTGGGCGACACTCACGTAACTTCTAGACTGTTCAGGTATTCATTCCAACGATTAACACACATTAGTAAAAGGATGTATTTTTATTTTTTTTCTATAGTTAACAGATAAAGTTTTTGGCATCTGTGCTACGTTATATAAGTAGCCCCAAAAAAGACAACTCTGCATTTTCAAAATAGCTAAAAAACTGCCACCCTGGCAACACTGTCATCTTTAACAATTTTTTTATGATTTGGGACACACTTCTCTTTATGCCGTATAATATTTAGGATAGATAGTGTATGAATTGAGAGCGGGGGAAGTCTATGATCTGTGTTACACACACATGCACATGTTGACAAAAATGTAAGAGAATAAGCGTAAGCATATTTTTGCCTATGATATGAACTATGGATATGCTGAGCTTGCTAGTCAGTTGCCTCTGGGATTTGATGTGAGCACATAAAGTGAAACGCACACCGAATGCTTTGTTCCACACCTTCAACACTCACTCTCACCTTTTTGAGCTCAAACTTTAAAATAACAACCAGAAACTAAAACGACTCCTTTGAATTACAGGCATAATGAGTCTCTTTTAAAGAAGACCCTTGGGAGTATTACATTTTTAGAGATTATTAAACAATAAATAATAAATTAAAATGCTAAATAGTGGTTAAAATGCTATTTTTTTTATTAAATAAAAAAATAATAACTATATCAGTGCCTTCACCAATGCATGTTAATATTTGGTTTATTAGAAGTGCACACTTAAAAATAAACCAAATCACTTAAAATACTCAAGCTCTAGAAAAGTCAAGTAGATTCTGATAGGCTGTCAAAGTTTGAAAACAATGTGTGAGAAGGACTTATGTCTGGTTTGTATTAAAGCTTTTGCATTGTTATATGGTATGTTTTTTGAATAAAATAATGAAATTCAACATTAATTAAAAAGAAACCCACAAAAATGACATTTTAATTTTAATTATCAAGAAAATGTCACAGTACAATTGTTAATGGTCCTAAAAATAGTCCTCATTTTCGGTTTCTTATTGTCTTTCTTTTGACTTAAACATCATTTTGTGAGAATTTATTCTGACTAAAGTGATAGTGTGGGGGAAGCTTGAGGCTCGTTTTTTTACTTATATTGTTGTTATTATTTTGGCAAAAACAGTTTTGACTATAAATTCTGATAGAATTAACTGGATGAACCACGTCAAAATTGTTGTAAAATAGCAGTTTATGTTATTTAAATTCTGTATCAGTGACAAGTTATTATAAGGCTCTCTTATAAAGATGTTTTCAGTAATAGTCACATTCAATGTGTATTTTTTGCAGGATTTTTGTCGCAACAGCAGTCCATTCCCTAAAGCCAATGAATCTAGATCATGGCCTGGGAATCCACCCAGTCCTTTCCTCCAGCTGCCCAACTCCACAGCTTTGATCTGGGCTCCCAACATCACTGCTTCGGCCTGCTGGCCGCCCCTCAGCGCCCTCCGGGTCTTCCTGTCTCCAGAGGCCTCATCCTGTGTGAAAACCTGCCAGGATGCTGGTCTAATCTGCGAGCCAGCTTACTTTCCTTTCATCAACAATATGGAGGCCTTTAATGGGTGAGAGACAAATTACATTTTTGGATTATGCGCATTTTTGTACAAATGTGTTTGTTGTTTTATTTATTTATTTGTTCACTGTGCAGCTTTTATTGCAGTTATGACACTCATTTGTTGGAGGTCACTTTATGTAAAACCTCTAATTACTGTACAATACATTATAATGCACAATGCAATCCTTGTTTAGCATTATAATAAACATGTATTCATATGTGCACCTTTAAAAAGTATAATGCAGTATAATACATGGAATTAAATTAAATTTACAGTTGATATGTTGTTAGCTAATATGAGTTATTCAACAGAAATTATGCATCAATTATGAATTTGTCTGTTGTTAGCTTTTGACTGATACTTTTGTAAATTGGCTAAGCAGACAAAGGTTTTTTTTTTTTTTGCAGTGCTTCGTGTACTCAACATATGTGTGTACAGTTTGGTTTACAGCTGACAGAGCTTCAATCCCTATGAAGAAAATTAATGAAAAAAATATTTATGTAACCAAGGCCGCTGTAATTGCATTCTATTCACTGTGCTGCATTGCATTTTTTCGGCTTTTCTCATGTGCGGTTCTTTGAAACCGATAAATCGTGTGAATGTGTGTTTTTCAGGCTTAATGCTCAGTGTGAGTCCTTAGAAGCGGAGAAGAACCAGGTGTTTCCAGCCGTACATGTGGACAGGAGAGAGTGTTTCCAGCAAAAGGAGCCATTGCTGTTCAGTTGCGCAGGAGTCAGCGCCAAACACCAGCGGCTTTGTCCGTGCAGAGACTACCTCCATGGCCAGGTGGCGCTATGCAGGGACTGCCTTTGAGCGTTCACCAGAGACCTCCGGAAATGTCTGAGGCCAGTCCTGGACAGTTAAACCTGTCCCCAGAACGCTACAGGTTTGTGGGAATTGTTGGACTGAGGTCAATGAGAAGTGTCCTCACTCTTGGTTACTTTGATCCAAAGCTAAACATTACCTCCAGGTGAGCTAGTGATGCTAAGCGAGATGGTAACCTGATGTTATGAGGTTCACCATCTACAGAGTCCATCTGAAAGAGCTCGGCTGGTGGCGGTTTCAAGAGTGGACGACGTGAGCAGAAAGAAAAATGCAAAATACGGTTTCAAGTTTGGAGCTCCTTTGTGTTGCAGGTCAGACTAGAAGCTGTAGCTTTGGGAATGCTGAAAGTGCCAGAACTGTACATGAATTTTAAAGTCAACATGAAAAATTATAGAGTGCTGCAGGGATGATGCGTTTTTGTAGGCCAGAACCCAGAAACAAGATGCATCTCAGCAATTCCATCCTGAAGTCAATGGTTTTTCTAAACGTTTTTTCGTTAAATGCCTGATAAAGGTCTGTGTTTAACACAAAATCAAGATACTTTCATGTCTTATATTTACAACATAAAATACATCATACCCACTTGTAATTTCCAATCAAGGTGATGCAACCTTTCAGGTTGGCCTACAAAAATACATTATCATTACAGTGCTCTATACACAACCCATTTTAATGTGTTATATTTAGGAGATGTGATTCCATTCATTGGGATCTGACTGGATTGTGAGAAGTGGCTATCACATACTACGATTTTTGTATTTTTTTTTTTTTTTCGCAATCCGGTAAAGTGCAAGCCCTGCCCCACAGCCGAATTAATCGGTAAACTAAATCACACATTCATCTCTAAAGAAAAGTTCAGACCTAATGGATTCAGCTCAGAAAACTCATGGATCTGATTGTGACAAGCAGTGCTGGTATCTATCCAGATGTTCTGCCAGCACTATACTGAGGCTAATGTTTAGGGCATAGATTAGGTTTAAAGGTTAGTATCTATTTCAGAGTTGTGTAGGTTGTGATTGACACAACCGGTGAAATATTTAGAAGCAACTGAATCACACAATAGACTCAGAGCTGAGTTTGCAGTGGTTTCTAAAGAAACCATTTCCTTTTGAAGCACCTCTGTCATGTACTTTTGAGGAGGCTTTTAGACCAAAATTCACCTGCATTACCAACAACAGTATCCTGAAACAGCCTGACTAATATCTATTTGGCCACTGGTTGACATGAACCCTTTTAGACACATTGGTGTAGCTTTGCATTAGAGTTTCAAGAAGGAACATTTTTGTGAATGTTTGTTTGTTTGGGAGAAGAAAAAGCAACTTGCACGTAGGAAATTATGTTATAGCTGTAGTTTCTATGCAACTTTGGATCTGCATAGTTGCTGCTGCCTAACACCTCAATATGGGCATTTCTTACTCATTTCTGTACACATTTTAAACTTTTTAAATTTAACATTACAGATTGGCAGTTTATAAAAATAATTATAAAATACATTTGTTGCTTAACTTAAAACATGGTAGGTTTTCACAGTAATCACTATGCATAATAGATACAAACATGGACAAAATAGAGTTGTATTTAAAGGGTAAAGGTACAGTAAAACATATGGCAGTAGAATCAAGATCCATGTTAACTCTTTATTTTAAGGTGACATTGCTACTACACAAATAAGTAATACTAATTAACCCTATGTACTTACTGTAGGGTTAAGGTTGGGGGTTGTTTTAGGGTTAGTCGCTTGTAATTATGCATACTTTGCTGTTATTATATAGTAAGTGCATGTAACATATGTACTGTCACTTTAAAATTAAGTGTTTCCAGATCCAGTGAACATTTTATCACTGAATGCTTTGAATACACTGCACATGAATAAACAAACACACAAACATCTATCAGAAAGCCTATAATGTGCTCAGATCTCACAGCCTTTTGATGCCAAACCAATAAAATCTAATTCACATTGGTATTATTTTGATAGTTTGGAAAATGTTCATGACCGTTAAACTGAATGCAGAAGAATTTTTGTATCTGAACCTAAAGGGTTAACTAGGACCAGCCTAGCTGGAGCGAGTTATTACATTTTGATGAAAGTTTACAGAGAATGTTTTCTGAAGAATAACATGTACTATAAGACCAGCTGTGCATATTATGTAATTAGGGTCAGTTTTGGTTTCATGTTGACTTCTAAGTTCATATGGAATGAAATTATTTGCTGTGAAAAAAAAAATAAAATAAAAATAACACTCTCTTCTTGCAGAGAACAGATGTGAAATACTTACAGATCTACTCAAATTCATTGTGTAAATATGTGCATTTTACATATTTCATATGCGCTATTGTTTGTACAAAATAAAATATACTTTTAAAATGGGTGTATTTACATTTTTAGCTGCTCCAGCCGGGATGGAAATGAATATGGGACGTTTCATAAGTGTACAACTTCAGAAAGCATTGGGACTATTGATTGTAGAGATGTGTGAGTGAGTGTGCGTCTTTTTAAAGCTGTTGACTCAGAACTGTGCAATATTCATTGTTCGCTCCTGTATCATGCAGAGCTGGCGTTCTCAAAGCAGGAGGAATTCTGGGATATCTGACAGTGATGATGCAGCTTTGCCATCAGCGGCATCATCTGAGAAACCTGCTGAGAATAGAAATTCATGCTGGCTCTGAGACACAGTAGAGCTGATCTGTTCTTCAAAGCTTTTTCATAAAAAAAAATTATAAAATAAATAATAAATACTGGCAGTGCAGTATATCCTTGGAGTGTAACTCAGGTCCCCTGTCTAGATATTTCACTTTTGGGATAACACTGGAGAAGTAACAGTAATGGCAACACTACATCATTATATGTTAGCAAAAGTGGCATGATAGCCTACTTAAAAATAATAATAATACACTTCTACAAAAAAAAAAAAAATGAGTTTGTTGAAAGAGTTGAACAGAGTTTCATCATGATTCATATGATCTTCCGTGAGGCATCTTTCTATGTTACAGACTAAATTAAGCTCAGAAAATGATCAGCCACCCCCTCAACACTTCTGTCTCTATCCATCTCTCATTCCTGATTCCACATGTCAAATTCTGTTCAGTTCTGCTTTACATAATGTTTATCACTTGTTCTTTACAGGGCATCAGGCCAAAATCCCAGTGAGCGAAAGAAGGTCTTTTTTTAGTGCAAGAAAGGAAGGTTATTTCTAGGTTATTTTTCAAAAGGGTATTTAAACAAAATTTACAGCTTTAAATCAGTTTCAAAGCAGTTTCCCCAACACATTATACTGAGCTGCTATCTATCTATCTATCTATCTATCTATCTATCTATCTATCTATCTATCTATCTATCTATCTATCTATCTATCTATCTATCTATCTATCTATCTATCTATCAAAAAGTGGTTTTAAGTCAGTTATTTCTGTAGTGTGTCAGTTGGAAATATCAGTTTACATTTCCAAATATTAATTTTGCCATTAATTGTAATAATCCAGTGAGATTTTTGTTTGCACAAAGAGTCTGAAAACAGCTAGTGCTCCACACAGAGATATGATCTGATCATCATCCAGTCTGTCTGGAATTACATTAAAAAAACAGATACAAACTGAGACAGACTAAGACTTTTTGCACAGTATATAACCAAGGCAATTGGGCCAAGACCTTTATTTTTCAGTGAGACTTTGTCCACAATTCTCAGCAGATATATTTGGCTGTGGCGTTTTGCACTCGGCTGATATCTCTGTATTTCTGAAAAAGACGTTGAAAAAACAGGCATATGTAAAGGAGAATGAGACCCGCATGGCTGCAGAGAACAGAGAACGGTTCCGGCCATGGACTCAAAACTTCAAAAGCTTCCAGGAAAGCTTTGAAATCCATGGCCTTCGGAAACTTCACACACAAAATACAGCAGCAGGTTCAAATGTCTTATGCTGAACTGTGTTCAGAGGAAATGCCCTTTTGCGATTATGGCTTTACAGCAAGTTATTTATAGGCAGTTGTGGTAAACTTCTACTTTACAGTTATGTGGTTTGATTTCTCTACTCTTTCACTGTCAGTCCTCACATAATATGCTATCTCTTCAACTTTTCTAATTTAACTAATATCACTGCAATCAAAATATTACATTATATTAGTCCAGGTCATCATCTAGTGAGCCTTCTACTCACTATTTACCCGTGAATTTAAGCGACAGCCCTGCATAAGACTAAATTAACATCAAATTGTACAACATTTCATCAACACTCACAGGTCATTCTACTCTCGATATTAAGATTACAAACAAAACTTTCTATTAGGCTCTGAATTTTTAAAACGATCAGCATATTCTGTGATGAAATGCATTTAAATCATGTCAGTGTGTAAAATCATTTGCACAGTCCATTTACCAAACAATCTAAACTCTCTGGAACTATTTAATTATAATGGATATATCATTTTGCTTTTATAGTGATGCTTCATCTACTGCGAGATATGAGCTGAGCGATACAGCTAAAAAATTATCTTAATATTTTTCAGTCTTTCAATGACATTTAATATATATGTTAATTTGTGCTCTGAAATAATGTTTTTTTTTTCTTTTCCAAGTATGTTTAATGCAGATCTTTATAACAATCAAGAAGTTTTCAACACTGTTTTTCACAAAATGAACACCAAGAAGCATGATATTTGCACTTAAATCACAGTGCTAATTAGCTAATGTGTATATTTTTACAGAAATGTATGGAAAACGCCACGTTGAGACTTTCGTGAATATTTTTGAGTGATAACACTGCTGAATGGCTTAGAATGGATTTCTTGAAATGGAGAGAAATGCAGTGAACGGGTCCACTCTGGCAATTCACCGTTTATTGTATTAGGAGGAGCCCCCACATTTACATTTATATTTATTTTCCAGATGAATGGTTTCTTATCAGAGCACCAGGCAAGAATATGCATAATGTGTATAATTACCCTGCACGCGATAACAAAAGATGCAAATCAAGCAGCAAGCTTACTCTGCGTCAGTCGTAAGGTTGAATCGATTGCATATGGCAAACGCTCAGCTGCATGCTGCAATTTTGCAAGAATTGTTGTGAGAATGTCTGGAGCCTGACCTCAAGACTATGACTGCACCCATTCACGAGGTTGTTTTTTTTATGCACAAAGTTCCCAGCATGGTGCTGCTAGGGCTGGGCTTCTGTATTTATAAAACATACAACAGTTTTTGGAATATCTGAGGTTTAGTAGATTCAAAAATGTCAATAATAATTTTCAAGTGTATCATATTCTAATGTTTCATCAAAAGATGTCCCTGGGCTAAGCCCTGAATATCCAGTGACCCTACAACCGTCTGTTTCTCAGTGTTGGATTAAGCAGAAAGCTACAGGTAACAGATTGGTGAGGTTTAATCTGACAAACACGAATCTCTGACCATTAGAGGACATCCTTTCCTGGATCAGCAGGGGAGGTAGCTTTAGTGCTTTTTTAATATTTTTAGAGGTCGTCATTGTCAGATCAGCCTGCATGGGCTTCCAGTCTAGTGGCATAATCCGCAAACACCACCAGTGAAGCAAAGATAGCTAATGAACCCTGCAGTTTCTGGCCTATTTAAACAAATGGATCTGTTTTGCTTTTCATAGCCGAATATGAAGTAAGACATTTTCTGATAATGTTTGTAGTACAACAAAGGCAAGAAATGTTTTACTTTGGTATTGGAAATATGTATTATTTTCAATAGTGTTTCATTTTCATAAAACAGAATCTTTACCTTTCTTTCTTTGTTGAGATTTTTATTTGTATTTTTTTTGTAAAAGCTGAGTCTGTATTTTGATGGTTGTTGTGAGATTCACCTGCTCATGTGCTGGTGAGCTGAAGTCTGTTGTCGTGATCAATATGATGAGTGATCTCTCAGACAGACACGTGTGGATAATAGTGTCTGTTGCTCCCTCAGCACTTATGCTGTTACATAAGCACTCAAAGACCCAAACCATTATCAGTATTGAAGAGTTACCTTATTAAACGCAGTGTTGAAAAAGAGTGAATAAGTTCAAAATACAGTGACCAAGCTATGAGGCTGATTAACCTTACTAATACTACTTGGGGTCACTAGAACCAACTCTACAACACACCCACCAGTTAAAAAAATCCACTTCTCTCTTTTTTCATTCATTGTCTCACATGAAGACTCACACATTACAGTACAGCACATTACAGTATAGCCAACATTTTAAATGTACTGTATTTCATATTCATTTTATTCAATCTTTAAGAAATTTTGCTCAGATGACCAATTAAACTGAGCAACATAGGGCTGCCAAGAAAGGATTTTGATTTTCGACTCAACAGTGACGGTAACACAAATTTCAGTTTCAGTGTTGACCTTAAATTGGACGAAAGGTTGTATCTCAGCAACTCTCCAATCTATTGGAACTAAAATTGGTATGCTTCATTAGCAGCATGATCTGGGGGTACCTGCCAAATTTGGTGACCTGAATTTTGCACATTATCAAGGAAAAATTTCCACTGCAAGTTGAATTAATTCCCAGACAGCAAGCAGTGTCGGCCCAGATCTGGCCACATCTGGTCCGCATGGACTTCACACGGGCCAGATGTGGGCTGGATCTGGGCCAAAACTATGTTGCTGTCTGGGTTCTACTGGTGCAGAGATGCTTATTTTGTGAGAAGTGCCTTTATTGGTCAAAACAAGCACCACACAATTAAGTAGTCGTCGGCTGTTGTATGGTCTTTCCTGTGAGTTGTCACATTACATAATATTTCACTTTGAATGGACAGTAATAAATAAATAAATAAACAGGGACATTTCTAGGGACAATTCCAACTGGAGACAAGCCATCAAATGAGGATTGTCCACAGAGAATGGGTCTTCATGCTGGTAACTTTTGCAGTGATGCATTAATCTGTCAGAAAGTAGCAGAGCAAGTTCAGAACACAATATTTTTGCAGCTTAGTTAATAAATGCTCTTTTTAAATTGGAACGTTTTGAGTTCTGAACGTTACAGTATGTGTTCATAGTACATGAAACTCTTTTTACCTTAAAAGATCAAGGAAAATTTGTCTCGGAATATATGATATGAAGAAAAATATGATCCCTTTAAAACCTGAAAGATAAAGAAGCATTGTAAACATGTGGAGCCAAATTATAGACTGGATTATTACTGCACATAGATTTCAAAGCAATTTCCAGAGGCCTTTTAGAATGACAAACACTCCAGAGACCATTAAAAAATCATACAGCTCTGCCAGACAGTTAATAAAGCCTATTAAAAGCACACATTTCACAGACTTATGCAGTTTGATATCTTTTTAATATGATGTTTTCAAGAGGAAAAGCACAAAAACTCAAAAATCCCACTCACTACTTTTCTGCATTTGTATTTGTAAATGATTTATGAAAATTACATCTCTTTTGAATATACATTAATGTACATTTCAAAACTGAAATACTATGTTTACATTTAAGCGCACAAATTACTGCTGAGTTATATATATTGTTTGTCCTCCATTTCCATTCGATTGAATCAAACTCCATTTGGCATCATTCCAAAAGCAGGAAATCCATTTAGTAAATGGCACAGGAACCAAAGGAGAGGCATTCACTGAATCCCAAATCAAATATACCGAGCTCAAGATTGAGTGGCCACACACAGGCCATCCAAGAGTATAAACCCACAAAAGCCGCAATATATGTGTAGGGTCCCATCTGGAGGAAATGAGCTGCGCCTCTCAATAATTTGGAGGCTTTGGTGTTGTGATGTGACACTGGGTCCTAATATGGTCTGACATAACCTTAAAAGCCGCCTTGACAGGCCACAGATTGATAGTGTCACATAGTCCCATCTTCACATTTTAGCAGTCCACTGGCATAAGAGGGAGTTAAAATGATGAATAAATCAATGGATGCGAGTAGATCTGAGCTGCATCTTAAAGTACACTGCCATAGTCATAATAACTCACTTAGATGGAAATAAACATCTTTATTGAGGAACTGTACACTCAAAAAAAAAAGCCAATTTTGGTCATTTTTGCAACCCAGTGCTCAGTCAAAAAAGGACAAACTCAGTATTGGGTTGTTTTGACCCAGTTGGGTTGGGTTAAATTCTGTCAGGACCACTATCGTCAATGATAGACACTTAGCATACAGTTTGGTTTGGCGGTATGGTTCTGTTCTGGGCAAAAACTCCCTGCCCATCCATGCAGCCTGTCATGAAGGAGCAGGGAGAGCAGCAATAATAATAACCCCCCAAGGAACAAAACCAAGCAGATATCATTAATGTACTTAATTACATTTAGTGCAACACATAACTCAAGATTAGGGAGTCTGATTCAACAGGAATGTCAGAAGCCAAGTCCTGACTGTGGCGAAGGGAGGAGTTGGGGATGGAGGAGGGTAATTTGCTCCAGAGCAAGCAAGCTGATGAATAATACGGAATAGTGCTTATGTAGGGATGCCGTGATAGGTGTCGTATTCCTATAGGTAGATGTGATGCAGCTGATGCAATCTTGACTCACGTGACCTGCCAGAACTAACGCTAATGCTTAATATTTTGACTCAACATGATGGACTGCTGGGTTAAAATGTTGAAATAAACCCAAAACGGGTTGTGAATGATAATAATTTTAACATGCTGTAGTAAAAAGTAACAACACAGGCAACAGTATTATTCATGAGATGAATTTAACTGATCATCAAGAACACACAGAAATGGACAAAGTGATGAATAACTAGATGTTTAAGAGCAAATTTGACTAGTTTCAAGTGTTATTGGCACTCAGAATAGCTGTAACATGTGTGACTTGAATGGATGTGACTCTTTCACATCCATTCATTCTGATTATGAACTACTATCAACCCAAACTGTGTCAAATCAACCCAGCTTCCTTAATCTACAGTCTGAACTTTGTGGTTAGGTTGAAAAACATAACCCAAGTTTTTGTTTAGCTGTGAGTGGGTGTAATTCATTACACCAGAAACATAACAGACAAGTATACAAAAGGTCACAAGCTAAAAACATTTAGACTTTATCTAATTTGTTTCATGAGATCCTTTTTAAACTTGTCCTTGATCTGAAAAGGAAAACTGGCTGTAGAAGAAGAGTTTACACTAATGCACCCCTGACTGGCAATAGCAAGAATGAACTTGTGTTGCATTATGAATTGACACATTTCAAGCACAACGACACATACAATTAAGCTTTTGTAGCTCCCTGAATCATTTGTGTTCACATACTTGTGAAGAGTATTCTTCTACTGCAGTTGTGATGACTGCAGTCATCTGATATGAATTCTGGGTTCCATTCAACTCATTTCTTTTTAATAGGAAGAATGCACTAAAACACCACTCGAAGTAGGACAATTGTGCAAAATGTGTGATCCACATTCATTGTAAGAAAATAAAATGCATCACTGAATCAAAGTTCCTACATTCCATGATAATAAAACCTGCAAACATTTGCATGAACAGGTGTGTAAAACACGATAAATGATTCTCTCTGATGATAATCGTACCCCGGCAGAACAAATGCACTGCACAGCATCATTTATGTTCTGCAGCTTGGTTAATGGGAGAATTCTGTGCTGACAATTGAAAACCAAAAAACAGCATTTTCAGGCACTGGAACACCGTTATAGTCAGATGTATTCCATTTCCGACTTTGAACTGAATGCCCTCTTTGTCATCTGGCAGACTTGTGTACTAGTGGCAGCTGTTTGATACAATACCTACATAATAATACTTGTATTACATATTATTCCTTTTTTCAGAAAAATATTGCATGAACAGAACCCTACTTGCATTTGTCTGCCATGGATGAACTAACAGGGATGTGAAAAATCCAAGATGTTCCTTGAAGGTGTTTTTTTTTTTTTTTTTTTGAGGAAATCATCAGGGAAATCCACTACCCCACCAAAAAAAAAAAACCAAGAGAATTGTACGTCACATTAATCATGTGTATTTTACAAGTATACTTTTTAGAGCAAGTACAGTATACTAAAATCAGTACAATCATTAGCTTTTTATCTATCTATCTTATTATCTATCTATCTATCTTATTAGTCTTGTTTTCACTTTTCTTGAGGATGCTAAGCAAACATGGCACTGCTTACCCAATTCTCCCCTACACAAGAAGCAGCATATATCAAAAAACACTGTGGTTTGAGATTTCCATTTCCTAAGAGAAATGTCATGCCATCAAGAAACTGGGATGACCAGAAAAATCCTCCAGTCAAGTCTGTGATTTGCTTTCATCTTGTGCCACCATCTCAGCCGGGTGCCGGTAAATCTGCTCAAGCCAGATGACCTCAAGCTAACACTCAGGTCCTGCACACATTTCAGCATAAGGCAAGAGATGAAGGTTCTCCTGTCAGTGGTAGCATATGATGAATTCTTAATTCATGAGGCAGGAGATGTGCAGAAAGTGAGTCGAAAACATAAAAATTCACTAGAAATAAAAAGATGATCTGTAATCTTTACTGGCCAAATACTCCCACTGCCTCATGTAATGTACCTATTAAAAGACCGCAAACAAGCTGATACATTTTTATCAGTGTAATCAAGCATGTTGGGCTACATCATATTATGCCTGCAGAATGAGAATGTAGGTGACAGTGTAATATTTCATGACATTTAAAGAGATAGCTCATCCAAAAAATGATTATTCTGTCATCATTTACTCGCCCTCAAGCTGTTCCAAATTTATAAGAATTCAATCCATCTACCAAAGATATTTTGAAGAATGTAGGTATGGTTACCAAACATTTGATGGTCCCCATCGACTTCCATAATATTTTTGTTATATGGAAGTCAATGAAGACCGTCAGCTGTTTGGTTACCCACATTTTTCAAAATCTTCTTCTGTGTTCAACAGAAGAAAGAAACTCATATAGGTTTGAAAAAACTTGAGGGCGAGTATAACTGAATTTTCATTTTTGGATGTACTTTCCCTTTAAAAGATGAGCGTACTCGTATTCAGAAACCCGGAGAAACGTTTTCAGATGTTAGTGGTGCACCTGTGCGTTTGTTCTTTCTCAAATATTTTCATTTCCACCTCATCTTACAAAAGACGCAGTGTTGGCTAAACAAGCAGCGTGAACAAACCTTGCTCTCTTTTGACTGTGTCTCTATTTTCCATTTATATAGTTCTCTCTGTCTCTGTGGCGTTCTCTCCCCTGTGTGATAGTGAATGTGTGTTTTCAGCCCTAATTGGTTAAGGGTCTGAAGTGAAATTGGCTCGTTCACTGTCCTCTCTCAGTGGAGGGAGACTGGGCGACTCTCAGCAGAGTAAATTGTGCATGGAGGGAGTGTAATTGGGCTGTTAAGGCTGGAGCATTCTATAATAGCACACAACTCCGACGGTCACACTGTGTACAAACATTGCTGGATAAATGATTCTTTTCAATCACACTGAGACGTCACAATGAATTATTTCAGCCACCATTCAGGAGGGTGTTGTGTGGAATTTACTTTCACTAGCTGCATTGGTCTGCACAAAAAGAAGAAAAAAATCATTCTTTCTTGGTGGGTGAAAACATTGGCAACAGTAAATGTGTTCACATTAGTCTGACACAGACAGACTTTTGAATACTTTTGAAGTCTGGACCAGTTTTCAGCTTAGTCTGACAAATACACTGAAACAACAGGAAAAACAAGCATTCACTCCTCATTTTGCTTTACTAAAGTGTTAAATGCTCATATTTAAATGAAATAGATGTAATAGACATGAATAAAACAACTCATTTAATTTACACACAGTTTCAGTTTGTGACCAACTATACAAAAATGCCATTTTGCATATTTTTGCAGTCAAGTAGTCTAATACAAAAAAAAATAAATATATAAATAACTTTTATACTTTAATACAGATTTTTGCATTTTTGGAGATTAAGTATAAAAATGTGTGTCAGACATATTCAATTGTATATTTTTAACAAAAGGTTCAAATTTCCTTAGTAGTAAAAATAAAATTAGCAGTGACAATAAAATTATGCACTTATCTTGAGAATTTGGGTATTTGGATTTACACACACACACACACATACAATACATATTTATACAAATTTATGTCCTCATTTGTCATAAAAATGCGCACACACACACACACGCACAAGCACGTTAGATTTCTGTAAATTGTGGGGACTTTCCATAGACTTCTATTCTTTTTTTACTGATCAAATTATATTTTCTAACCCTAAACCTACCCCTTACCTAAAACCCGTTTGCATTGTTGCATTTATGGCATCTGACGCCGCATATCCTCTCAGAGACAAAGAGAGACTAATCTAGCTAATGATAAAGGTATAGCCTTTAGCTGCTTTCATTTATTTCCTTTATATTTCTCTTGTGGCCCGTACATAGTGAGAAAAAAAAAAAGTTGTTTTTGAAAGTCGGTGCTTGAAATAAAAGCTTTTTATTTCATTTATTTTTATTGATGACTGCAGTATTAATATTTTAATTATAGGACTATTATCCATTAGTTACCCGTAACCTATAGCCTAATAGACCTGTTTTAAAAGAATCTTATTTTAGCACGTCAGTTATGCAGTAATTATTGTGGGGTAAATTAATAGTACTTTTTAGGGGTGGCACAGTACACAGATGTCACCGTTTGGTACTTACCTTGGTTTGGGGGTCACGGTTCGATACGATTTCGGTACAACAGGGAAAAAAAATAAATCTACTATGCTCGGTTTCTTTTCATTTATTTTAAACAGACAGTAGTGCAAATTACATAAATTTTTTCCACCTAGATGTGAAAATACTAAATATTATTATGTTATATATAAAAAATCTGTTTGGTTTTCATTGTGAGTGTACACAAATAACAGCAGACCTTTATACAGTGGTTTTTAATAAGACAATAAGTGTTTAAAGTTGATTCTGCTGGTGTAAGGAAACAGTTGAAGTGATCGCGCTGGAGCGTGCGCACACACACAAAAAAAGACACACACATCAGTCCCAGCATTTCTAACTTGACAGCACAGTTGTTACTTTATCAAAACAAAATACAGTGAACCAAACATCAGCGCGCCCTCCTGGAACACGACTGAAGTACAAATCCTATAATTTACATAAAGGAAAGGGAAGTGGTGTGTGGCCAAGTATGGTGACCCATACTCAGAATTTGAGCTCTGTATTTAACCCATCTAAGTGTACACACAGTAGTGAACATACACCCGGAGCAGTGGTCAGCTATTGCTGTGGCGCCCGGAGAGCAGTTGGGGGTTTGGTGCCTTTCTCAAGGGTCTCACCTCAGTCGTGGTATTGAGGGTGGAGAGAGTGTTGGTTATTCACTCCCCCACCTACAATCCCTGCCGGACCTGAGACTCGAACCCACGACCTTCGGATTAGAAGTCCAACTAAAATAATAGTTTAGCATTGCGAAAGACCAGACTGGGTTGGATCCATTTGCAGCTTTTATTAAGATTGGTCAAACAGGCAGGGTAAATCACCAGCAAACTGAGCAATAGAGGCAAGGGAGAGACTGAGTCGAGAAAACAGGCAGAAGGTCGAGGCAGGCAGCGAGAATCAAAAGTCCAATAAACAAATCCAAGTCGGGGCAGGCAGAGAATAATCAGCAACGTAATACAGTCCAGGGTCGAGAGGTACAAAACAAAACACGGGTAATAACGCTCAGAAATGACAGCCAGGGCAAATCAAGACTTCGCAATTAGGTGCTGTGTGTGAATGGCTTATATGTGTGTGTGTTAATGAGGTGCAGATGTGGAGTGCAATCAGTCCCAGGTATGAGGCATGATGGGAATTGTAGTCTGAGATGGCGTGCAACAGTTAGTGTAGTGCAAGAGTTTGTGTGGTGAGCGAGTGACCTCTGGTGGGGAGTTAATGAAAGTTCATGGCCAGGATTCGTGACAAATACGTTACATCGCATATATGGAAATATTATTGAATATTTGGATTTGTGCCGAATGAGAGAGGTACACGAGCACAAATCTCCATTTCACAAACAGTTGAGTGTGCAAGCCTTTAAAGTATACTCCTTTGTCAGTCTATGTGAGAGACGCATTCAGAATCAGCACATGGTCACTGTCTAGTGGGCTTTGTTTTCAAGTGCGCAACTCATGGTTAAGACTAGAAGGGATAGTATGGCGCTAAATAGCATTCGCTGTTCTTCTGCTGGCGGTTATCAAACTGCGTTGCATTGCTACGGGTGCCCCCTTCTGGATTGGGGGTGAATTGCCTCTATTCGTCGTAAGGCCGAACCGAACCGAGATGTCCGTACCATGACGGTTCAGTACGAATACAGGTACCGTGCCACCCCTAGTACTTTTAATTTAATAATAAAAGTAACTTCATAATAATAATAATAGGCTTAATAAAATAAGAATGTAACAGGCCTACATTAATTGGAAATGGCAAATCCTCTTAATATTGCGAATAATTGATGTTTTTGACAATATCTCTGGCTATGGTCGATACAAGATCATTGTCTGTCGACGCACCCCAGCAAGAGGAGGTTATCGCGGGGCAGACAGCACGTTGCCCATTACATCGATTGGGCTGCGTTTTTGAGCGCAGTAGCACTGATTTTTCACACACTTTAAGCTTGTTCAGTTTGTAATGCGTACCGAACAGTTCGATACGAATACGTATCGTTACACTCCTAATATATATATTTATTTATTTTATTTTTTCCTTGTGGGGATGAGTATACAGTGTAGCATAAACAAGTACACAACCACATTGAGGAAACCATTTATATATATATATATATATATATATATATATATATATAATGGTTTAACTTTCCTTTAACCTTGCTTGGATCTACCATATGGATTAATAAAAAAATTATAAAAAAAGTGCTCAGCTTACATTGTCACGATACTCTGAAGCAATGAGACGAGTCGAGGAGTAGTGCAATTCCAAACACTCTTTAATGAAATCACACACAGGAAACATACCAAATGCAGGAGACATGGAGTGACGCAAGACACAGGACCGTCAAGACAGGGAAACACAGGGCTTAAATACTGGGGAGTAAACTAGATAATAAATGACACATGGCTGGAAACTAATGGAACTAAATGGGGACCAAACAAGAACAGGAAAACCAAATATGAACACAGAGGGAGAAAACTAGGGCAGGGTAGGCACAATGGGGAGAAAAACACAGGGACACAGGACTGACATTTACTCCCCCCTCCCGGACGGTGCTTGGGGCAGGACACTCTCCAGAGGATCCCTTCCCTCCAGCTTAGTCCAGTGGTGTCTGAGAAGTCCATGGAGTGATGGTAGTTGGCCCTGTGCCAGAACAGCGAGTTGATGGTGGCGTTGTCGCACATCATCGCCACGGCTATAACATCATTTCACATTCAGCAGAACAAGTGGTAAAACAACACAGCCTGCTGTTTTGAAAAACATCACAGAGATTGCAGGGACGCACAGATAGAAGTCTGATAAACGGCAAAATTTCTCATAGCGCTGTGCACATACTTTCCACCATAAAACCACATTCTTATCTGTTGGGATGCATCTCTAATAAGAACCAAATATAACAAGTAGAATCAAAATATTGCCACACTTCGATGCACTTGGCATCAACTCACATTGCCTCAATGTCAGTATCCACAGCACCGCCCTGCGCATTTAGTCGCATTTAAGATGTAGATGGGAAAATGTATGGTCAAAATATGTACCTGTAGACTGGGTGCTTTTTTTCAGCCCAGTCCTGTTTTTGTCCACTCTCAGTTTACCATTTTGCTGGACAGTGCACACTAAAAGTCATACTGTATACATGGTTTTATGCAGCTATAAGTTGTAACAGCCAATTACATTATACATTTGAATGAATTAGAAGGGTGTTCACATACTTTTGACCTTATACATCTTATTGGTGGCTACAGCAGGCCAGTGCTCTAAAGAAAATCAATCTGTGATTAATCGTGCCACCAGCCAATCAGATTGGAGCTGCCAAAGGTAAGTGTAAATCAGACAGCCAGTGAACAGACTGTGGACGTAACGTCTGGGATTCAGTTATTCTGTTAATTCTGTTGTAGTTGAATATAGTTAAATTTGTGTTCAACATTTCCCATATTACCTATCCATGTGTTAAATGAATATGAATATTCACACTTGAATATGACCAAAGAACAGATGGTGTGAAAACTAAAAAAAAAAAAAAAAATACCCAGGCTTGGTTGTGGACCATTTACGCTCACCACAGGTTTGATATTTGGTTGGTTGGTCCCAAAAGGGAATCCACAGACATTGTTTTAATTATTATTTTGGAGAAAATTAGGAGTCTAATGGTACATTGTTTGGTTCTTATGACCTTAGCAGATGTAGGCGTAATGAATGTGGGGCATTTTCTGGAATAGTTAATAGTCTGTCTATACAGCAGATTAGAGAAATTATATTATGGGTAAACACAATCTTGCTTTTAAGTACAAACATACACCAAATGATCCTGCAATGTAAGCAGTAAGCCACATTTTGAGAATAGGAGCTTGGTCAAGGTCATCCAGGATTGTATATCGATGTGTTTGTTATTAGATGGTTCATTGCTTACAATAAACTCTTTGCATGGATCTTCTCCGTTGTATGTATTCACCCAGCGTATCCACATAATGACTCTGTCATTCAACCCATCATCACAAAATGAGGGGAATGGATCCTTTTTCATTTTATATGAGCTAATTAATTTCTCCACTACACTTTCCACAGTGCTTGACTGTGTCTAGGATCGTGGCCAAGGACCTTGACCTTGCAGCTGCTGGAAATTTAATGGGTTGTGAATGGCTCTCAACCACCGCTCTGATGGGTGTCAAACTACCGTTAAAAAATGTTAATGATACACTGGATATGATTCAGTGCCATGCAGGTCAAGCCTCATGTCATGATCTGACCACATTACTGTTATTTTGATCTTTAATTGTCAAACTGTGACAAAACCTCTTGTTTTAAATTCTTTGATGTGTACATATGATTGAAGCAGTGAATATATAGGATTGTGGTGTTTGTAAATTCTCGCAACACCACAATTATAGGTCAACACTCTCTTGTGGAAAAGAGCAATTAATTGTATTGAATATGCATGTCTAGTGTAGCTAAAGAAAAAAAATATAAACACTTGCAGATAATACATTATTAAAATGAAAGGCTACAAGCATAGTACACTTTCATGACTATGTTTTGAATTTTTTATTACATTGTCATCGTTACATGTTGCATGTACATAATTACAAGCAATTAAACAAATCAAACCCTAATACAGGCCTAACCCTATGGTAAATTAATTAATATTACTCCGTGTCACGGGACGTGGTTGTAGTTAAACGCACAAAGATGGGAGTAGACGTAAAGGAGTTTAATGACCATCAACACGGATTTCCATTTAACAACATTAAACCAATACCAGGATAAGGGGAGAACTGAGAACTTATACAAGGAACGGAAACAAAGGAGCAAACAAGATGATTGATTAACACAGGTGATGTGAATAAATGAATGACAAACTAATGAGAACCGGAAAACAACCAATTAAGGGCAAACAGTAAACTAAGCAGACA
Source organism: Barbus barbus (assembly GCF_936440315.1). Lineage (NCBI taxonomy): Eukaryota > Metazoa > Chordata > Actinopteri > Cypriniformes > Cyprinidae > Barbus > Barbus barbus. Next base: position 9,710,976 of record NC_136732.1, on the reverse strand, counting down.
CATACACGTAACACTCAGTACTTGAATGTATAATTATACTGCAACAAGCACACCTTTAACTAAAGTGTAAACCACTTAAGTATACTTGGTAATAATTACAAATTTACAATTTAACTTTTTTTTTTTTTTTTATTGCAAAACATGTGTCCGGAAACATGACATTTAATTCACACTTAAGTATAGTTGTCTTTCACAAGGACCAAGCATGCAAAATTTCTGGATTTTTTGTTACCACATTAAAAACAAACAAAAAAAATAAAAAAATGCCTTTATACAAAAAGTTAAATATTGATATAAATATTAACCCTTCAAGAATTGCTCAAGTAAACAATCAATTTCAAGTAAAAAAAAAAATCAGTAACAAAATAAAAATAGAAAATTACATGCAATAGAAAAAAATATATAATAATATAGGCACAAAGTATGTCAATTATTCAGGTAAACATTCAGCAACTTTAAAGCAAATACAAAATGAAGTTCTAATATTAAAGTTAATTTGCCTTATGATTGGTTGTTGAATTTGGTTATGTGTTCACATTCACTTCAGACAGTGTGTTTAGATTAATATCTCACAAATATTTCGACTTCCCTAGTTGTTCGCGATGGTGGAGATAACTTTGTGTGTGCATAAAAGAAGGCAGATTATGTGCAGACTATTACCTGACCTGACACTGCAGTCTAGCCGATAGTCGTTCTGACAACCTTCAGGGCAACAAAAGAGCAAAGGAGTGAAAAAAGGAGATGGGCAAACATAAAGTAACTGTCTGGAATGACAGAATACAATTTATAAAGGTAGAAGAATTAGATTATATGCAGTTTTACTAAGAACTACTGTCTGTTTGTCACAAACAGGTTGTAAAACAAACCATCAGTGCATGACAAATGTGAGTAAAAATTGACTTGGAGAGTAAATAACCTTGCACAGAATATATGAAATGTCTAAAACTCCATGTGGCGGCACATCTGTGGAATATTCCTTATAAAACCAGCAAAACAAAGTAAGAAACAAAATCACAATGGGTCGTCTTCAAATTTTTATGACAGGTGCCGATGACTAACAGCTCACAGCTCAATGTCTGTTTGACACCAACATGCAAGGAAACAAATCTAATTAATTCAGTTTTCATAAGGAAAACCATATATTTTTCATGAAATCCATGCCATTGGCAGGTGTGGGAAACTGAAGCCTGCTCAAAGATACAGATCTAGTGTAGTCTTTTCAGATCCATGCAGAGCTTTGTGTCTGAGATCTTTGCTAACGTGACATGCTGCCCACAGCCCAATGCCATTGACATTTGACTTGGACTTAACAATACAGCAAAGCTCAGTGTTAAACAGTGCCAGATGGCCTAGAGCAAAACAACACAAACATGTTTGCTACAGACACTGTGGCATGATCCCTTGGGGAGAAAGTTTTTTGGGGCAAAATCAAAGTATGCAGCCGAGTTCTTTCTCTTTGCCCACTCTTTCTTATGATTTATTGAGCAAGGCTGAGGAAAAATACACTTTGGTGGAGAATGTTGAGACATTACAGTCTTAAGCAGAGGGAAACCTTCTTAGTTTATTTTTAGAAAATGAAGGGCCACTCTCCATATTTTTAACGAGCTTGGATGTAATTGAGATGCAAGTGAATTATTGGTCGGTGACAACTGACCACATCAATTCTTGACTAAATTAAGTGCTCAGATGCTTTTGTGATTCAGTCATTTTGATTTTAGCTCTCTGGCATGTGTCAGACTTTTGTCCCTGTGTCTTGTGTTTCCACGTGCTCCCAGTGTTTCCATGTCCTTATTTGTTTTTTCCTGTTTCCTGTTCTTGTTTGGTCCCCATTTAGTTCCATTAGTTTCCAGCCGTGTGTCATTTATTATCTAGTTTACTCCCAGTATTTAAGCCCTGTTTTTCCCTGTCTTGAATGTCCGGTGTCTTATGTCATTCTATGTCTCCTGCGTTTGATTTCATTAAAAAGGGTTTGGAACTACACTTCTCCTTGTCTCCTTGCTCCAGAGTATTGTGACGACATGTGACTTTATTGCATCTGTTGTAAAAAAAAATTATGAATTTTAATGTCATACTAAAATGTCACACTATTACACACAATTTAATTTAGGGTCTACCTAGACAAATTATACAGGTGCATCTCAATAAATTAGAATGTCGTGGAAAAGTTAATTTATTTCAGTAATTCAACTCAAATTGTGAAACTCAAATTGTATTAAATAAATTCAATGCACAGAGACTGAAGTAGTTTAAGTCTTTGGTTCTTTTAATTGTGATGATTTAGGCTCACATTTAACAAAAACCCACCAATTCAATATCTCAACAAATTAGAATAAGACCAATAGAAAAACATTTTTTAGTGAATTGTTGGCCTTCTGGAACGTATGTTCATTTACTGTATATGTACTGAATACTTGGTTGGGGCTCCTTTTGCTTTAATTACTGCCTCAATTCAGCGTGGCATGGAGGTGATCAGTTTGTGGCACTGCTGAGGTGGTATGGAAGCCCAGGTTGCTTTGATAGCGGCCTTCAGGTCATCTGCATTGTTGGGTCTGGTGTCTCTCATCTTCCTCTTGACAATAGCCCATAGATTCTCTATGGGGTTCAGGTCAGGCAAGTTTGCTGGCCAATCAAGCACAGTAACACCATGGTCAATAAACCAGCTTTTGGTAACTTTGGCAGTGTGGGCAGGTGCCAAGTCCTGCTGGAAAATGAAATCAGCATCTCCATAAAACTTGTCAGCAGAAGGAAGCATGAAGTGCTCTACAATTTCCTGGTAGATGGCTGCATTGACTGTGGACTTCAGAAAACACAGTGGACCAACACCAGCAGATAACATGGCAGCCCAAATCATCACTGACTGTGGAAACTTCACACTTGACTTAAAGCAACATGGATTCTATGCCTCTCCACTCTTCCTCCAGACTCTGGGACCTTGATTTGCAGAAATGAAATGCAAAATTTACTTTCATCTGAAAAGAGGACATTGGACCACTGAGCAACAGTCCAGTTCTTTTTCTCCACAGCCCAGGTAAGACGCTTCTGACATTGTCTCTGTTTCAGAAGTGGCTTGGTAGCCCTTTTCCTGAAGACGTCTGAGCGTGGTGACTCTTGATGCACTGACTCCAGCTTCAGTCCACTCCTTGTGAAGCTCTCCCAAGTGTTTGAATCAGCTTTGCTTGACAGTATTCTCAAGCTTGCGGTCATCCCTGTTACTTGTGCACCTTTTCCTACCCAAATTCTTCCTTCCAGTCAACTTTGCATTTAATATGCTTTGATACAGCACTCTGTAAACAGCCACACCTTTCAGTAATGACCCTCTTTGTGGAGGGCATCAATGTTCGTCTTCTGGATCATTGCCAAGTCAGCAGTTTTCTCCATTATTGTGGTTTCAAAGAACAAGAGATACACGGAATTTATACTGCAGGGATGGTCATTAATTGAAACTCAAATGTAAATATTCTAATGTTTTGAGATACTGATTTTTGACTTTCATGAGCTCTAATCATCAAAATTAAAACAAAAAAACTTTTGAAATGTTTTACTTTACATGCAATGAATCTAAAATATATGAAAGTTTCACTTTTTGAAATAACTTACAAGAAAAAATTTACTTTTTCACGACATTCTAATTTATTGAGATGCACCTGTACTAGAGAAGACTAATTACACTAAAGAATTGTGACGTTTTTTTAGAATAACTTAAGTGCTTCATATTTTAGACATTTTAATTAAAACAGCAGAAAATCCAGAGACAAAAGGATATTTTAAGACATTTCATACATTTTAATTAATACAACAGAACGTCCAGTGAAAAAATAAAAAGATGCTCACCAATAAATTATGGAATAAGGGCAATAAAATAAATGAACTGTGTTTTTACTACAAATGAATAAATAAAATAATGATAATAAAAAAAATAAAAAAAACATTGTAGTTAAACCATGGTAACCACAAATTGCTACACTAACCATAGTTTAACCATGGGATTTATAGTAAAACTGCAGTCATATGGGGAAAACATACTATAATAAATCCATGGTTTATTATCCTTTAACCTTTATCATCCTTAATTGGTTATATAGTAGTCAACTTTTGAAGCGATCAAAAAAGTTCATCAAAGTTGTCATATAAGACAATAACGCATTTTGGTTTTAGGTTTTTGGGCAACTTTGATGAAAGGTTTTGATCCACTTCAAATGTTGACTAGTGTAGATTTTCTATAGATGCAGATATTCTTCAGTATGAAATGATTGCACAAATGTCTAATGTCAAATTTAGTTTGGTTGTTTTTGGAACATACAGTACATTTAAGTCATATAAAACAACATATCAGTGTGTTTAAAATGATCTGCAGATTCCAGTTGTTTTGCTAATGGCTGAATGTGAGAAAAAGAAATCATACATTTTGCGACTGTGGTCATTAAGCGCATTTGTATTCTAGCAATTAAAAAAGCTGGGAAAGCCAAATCCACTTGTAAAAAGTGACTAATGAGGGGAAAATAACTATGTGCACCTTTACAAACTGAGGGACAAATGACTTTCTGTGGTATTCATTAACGTTATGCCACAAATGCTGTCAATAGAGCTCGACCTGTATTGAACACTCATTTCATAATTTCCAGTGACTCACTGTCTGCAGAACTTGAACAACAGCGACTTTCTGATTATTAGCCTCAACCATGACACCACCCCACCCTAAAACAAATTGTCATTCCTCACACATCCATCAAATGAATATACATGCATGTGCACTGGAGACAGAGCCAGATATCCTTCCCTTGTGAAATTGTTAAATGGGTCAGCAAAGGGTGTAGCTTTACAGAAGTCTGATTAGCATTAATTACCATCAATGAGTGATGAGCTAAAGGGAAATGTTCCTCTTGCTGTCTTTAAAGGGGATTTTAGTGTCATGCATTAAGCAAAGCAATGTTAAAATCCATATTTTATGATTCCTTTTGGTGGCAGCATAAAAACATGTACAAGCTTGTAATACTTTATCTGCTGTATGCAGACTTTTAGCCATATAATTTATGAGAATTGCTTTTGCATGGTTACATCTATGGTAGGTTAACACTCATGTTCTGTTGAGATTGACGTTACTGTCTAAAAAAAAAAAAAATCAATGCTTAAATATAAGTGATAATTTTCTTCTTTAAATTGTTTTATGTTCATCTGATCTAAACAAAAACTTATTGAAACTTTAACCATCTCTTCTATCACAAATCATTAAGTGAATATTGAATATTATTGAAGTTTGAATATTAACTGGGCAGTCGTGGCCTAATGGATAGAGCGTTGGACTTGTAACCTGAGAGTGCGGGTTCAAGTCTTGGGTCTGGCAGGAGTTGTCGGTGGGGGGAGTCAATAACAAGCGCTCTCTCCACCTTCAACACCACGACTGAGGTGAGACCCTTGATCCTGATCCCCCAACTGCTCCCTGGGTGCTGCAGCATTGGCTGCCCACTGCTCCAGGTGTGTGTTCACTACTGTGTGTGTGCACTTGGATGGGTTAACTGCAGAGCACAAATTCTGAATGTGGGTCACCATACTTGGCCACATGTCACTTCAAAAATTCAATAAACTGGTTATCATCAACTCACCTTTATACATAAACAAAGAGAAACCATGAAAATTTTAATTTGGCCCCTTCATTCCAATGCTTGGTTCACGCATATCACTGACTCATTGGCCCGAGTCTGATTTGGTGAACTGTTTCAACTAGCTTGAATCATCAAGGACCAGGGTTTCAGCTGAAAATCTTCTTTACTGCTCTGCTGAAGAAGAAAAAAAATTCACCTACATATTGCTTGGCCTGAGGTTGAGTAAATTAACTGCAAATTTTACATTTGGGTGAACTAACCCTTTACGTTTTCTTTAATGATTAAACAACCTAACGTTTAAAAAACGTTAGATGAATGTCCAAAAATGTTTCATGAATAATGTATAAAAAAAAATTGTGCTAATATTTTGAGAACATCATCAAAGATCAGATGACTTTGAACAAACTTTCTTTTAAAGTCACTGAAGGAACATTTGTTTGTATCTTTGAGAGAAACTTGCCAGAGCATTAGCTAAAATTCTGAAAACGTTCCCTGTTAGCTTAGTCTAGGTATTTTAATGTATTAAAATGACACTCAATCTATAAAGGACACCAAACAGAACATGAAGGTTAAACCTTGATACTACATGTTTATACATGTTTATGAGTGCATACACATGCACTACTTAAGGCACCAGGATTACAATCTGGAAGAGAAAAAAACTGAGCTGATGTTGCATTTCCAGCTCGTTCTGATGATTCCCACAGAGACAAAACCCACATTTCTGAAGAAAGGCTATTTATGTTTGCTGTATTTGGCACTAACAGTGTTTCTTATCACTGCTTAGAGTGTGACTGAATTCTCCATGCACCAATTATGATTGCTCAGATACACTCCTAGCCGGCTAAAGGCACAGAGCCAGCACAACTGGCAGAATTAGACTGTGTGTATGTGAAGTATTCTCTGCCAGTTTCATATAGTGAACATGCTCTAGGTGATGCTTCATAATGCTTCATTTTGGCGTAAACAGCAGTAAAGTTGGGTGCCAAACAGCAACTGACTAGATGCTCCTGCATGGCCCAAACCACAACAACATGACCTAATTTCAACATTCTCACCTAGTTTTATACAATACTTCTTCCCAGGGGAGCAAATATTAATCAAAACCTCAAAACCCATTTGTGAGAAATAAGTGGTTAAAGCAAAGGTCAGCTGCCTTGCATGCTGCATGCTAAAGCTAGTGTGCTACTTGCTCAATTTTCCATTTTCATTCATAGTTTGGCAGGGATCAGCCATATTGACATGTAATATTATCCACGACCCAAGAAAAATGATCTGAACCAAACATTTTCCTCTGCAAAGGCACATATATCACAGATGCTACAGCTAGACACCAATTGTCATTTATGATGATTCAGTAACGTATGTAACCCTAGTTCCTCGAGGGAACGAGACACTGCGTCCGAAAACTCTAGGGGAACGCCTCCAGCATGACTGGCTCTGAATTTCGTGTGCAACCTATCCAATGGATGAGCAAGACGTCACGGACGAGGTGACGTAATGACCAGTTGGTATAAAAGCACGTGTGGTGAAACCGGCGTCAGTTTCTAGGAATGAACCAAGCGCTGGCAGGGATGCCGGAAGTATGGCCTCGAGTTCCCTCGAGGAACTAGAGTTACATACGTAACCTAGAGACGTTCCTTTTCAAGAACTCGAGCTGCGTCCAAAAACGCTAGGGAAACGAGATACCCACGCTGCCAGACTTTCAAGTCCTTGCCCAGTGTATCCCTATGGAGCACATCTAGGGCAAGAGGACAGAAGAGCCTGGAGTGGCCCTAATAAAACCTGACAAAGGTCAGGGGCGTAGACCATCCCGCAGCTTTGCAGATGTCCTGTATTGGGACACCTGGAGAAAGGCCTTGGAGGCCGCCACACTTCGTGTCGAATGAGCTCTGACTCCCATCAGCGAGGGGAGCTGAGAGAACTCATAGGCAGTGTTGATAGCATCCACAATCCACCGACTGAGAGTCAGCTTTGTAGCAGGCAGATCTCTCTTAGGGGGGGGACCGTAGCAAACTAGCAACTGGTCCGCCCTTCTCCAAATGGCAGCTCTGTGGACGTATGTTATACAGTTATACTTTTGCTGGTCAGGCTCCCGAAGGGAGGAGGACAGAAGGCCTGCAGGCCTCTTGTCTGGGTCACAACAGCAGTTTGCTTAATTCATCATGTTGAATTGGCATTGGGGCCATAAATTAGAGCGATAACTCTGATTGGGTGTTCGACACAGACAGAAGGCTGTTGTAATGTTACGTTATCTTTCCTAAGCTTTCCAATAAGTGAATATATTCAAAACAACATGAGTATCTTTAAATGATCAAAGTTATCAACATAACTATTATTCAAAACGTTTTGTATATCTACATATTTCGGTTTCTCAGTTTGAACGATGAATATAGACTAATGATTCCTGCTGATTCAGATATGCTGGCACAGAATGCACATGCTAGTTTTCAGTCGGCTGTAGTCTATGCAGCGTGTTCAACAGCTTTTTGATGCAGACACAGCTGCCGTGAAGCGACAACTCTGTTAGCTTGGTGGGTCTCAGCCTATAGCGCTACTCACTGGACATTTCATTTTCAAACTGAAATACATACAACAAAGTAATAAAACATTTCCAGTTTTAAATTGATCTGTTTCAGATTAAACTGGATGTGCTTTTATCACCTCTTAATTGAAAAAGTGTTGCAAAACATGCAAGAAGCATAATATAATTTTGAAGAAAACTCACCACGGGTATGGTTCTCCAATCAGACTGGATTGAGTAATAGTGTAGTAATTAATAAATTATTTCATCAGCAAGCTTTTGGTCTCTTATCTGTTGTCTAGACTTTTTCTCACATTAAGCAGAGTGTGTGTGTTTGCTTGTTCATACTGATAAGACACTGCTGTTTCACCTGTGTCACTCTTATCATTCTATCCCTCCATCCAAGATGAGGCTGAGAAATCAGAGTGACAGGATTAATTTACAGCTGGATAGATTTAAAGTTTGAGAGTGGATTACAATTATCGATTCCTTCTCTTTAAAACAACATTGCTGGTTTTCCTCTGGCATTTGTCACATGAGTTCAAGCACACCATGTGCTGTGGAAAGCTATTTCGGGTGACACTGAAGACATTGAAGGCTATTTATTTATTGATCTTCATTCTGAGAAAGTCTTACTCATAAAATGCCTCTATAATACTTCCAGCTCATAAAAGCTGCCACTGCAGTGAAACCCCTGGAGATAGATCTTACCATGGCACATCTCAGCAAAGAAGACAATACAGTGAAGAGACGTGAGAAAATAGGAAAAATAGGAGAAAATAATTATGTGTCTGTGTGACTGCCGATAGCTTTAAAATTCTAACCTCGTCATGTTATTTGGCAGATTTAACTTGCTTGCTTACATGTTAGTGTTACCTGTAAATGTTTGCACATTCCCTTATTCAATAAATATAAAACGTTACGTTACGAATTAAAGGTACATTAAAGGTCATTTTCTCATAAATTCTCATGTAACATCCAAGACTCTAGTGTGACCAAACATGAATACAAAAATATAGACTGTGTTTCATAGTGTCACAGAATGGCCTGTCTCCAGCGTCATCACGATCACATTCACCTGCTAATGATCACACGCACCTCATCACCGTAATAAAGACCAACATAAGAAGCTCACACCACAGCCATCTCACTGTCCGATCTTGTTAATCCTATGTGGACTCAACTCCTACGGACGTCACTCGATGAGTTTAACCTCTGAATACTTCCCTTTTGTACTTCCCTCCTGTTCTCCACCCCATTGTCTCTCCTGTGCTCAGATCGTCCACCGCTGTGGTCAGTGTCTCCTGTGTTCCTGTCCTTATCGTCTGCTCTGCTCCTCGCTCCTGTAAAACACGAAACCACAATCAGAATCACAACACGAGATCCAACACACGACTTCTTGAGAATCCTCACCTCACGCACCCATCTACACGAATCCTCTGCACCAAAGCTGTCAATAAAAGTCACTGTGTTAACACCTACCTCTGTGTCCGGCACATTTATAACAGAAGATCGGACCGACACGGACGACGCACTCATCAAGATGGAGTTTTTCGTCCGCCTTGACTCTTTAATCCAGCAGAACCCCTCATTTTACGAATTCACAGAGGAGTTCTGCAAGCTCGCCGCGACGGTGGATTTGCATGATGTGGCCATCCTCGAGCTGTTCAGACTCAGGATCCATCGTCTTTATTCTATGGACCTCCCAGACACTTCTGGATTATGTTGGAGACAGGGAATTTTCCAGTTGGGTACTGCGATATGTTTGACTCCTTGCCATTTTTTTTATGATTGACTTGTAGGACTTCACCTTGTACGTCCATCAAAGATCTTTACTGTTAGCTGCTCTCACAGCAGCAAAAAATTGCTAGTCAACTGTTGGAATCCTCCTCACACAATGGACCGACTAACCTGGACTGTGTATCTTTTGGACATTATCTCGATGGAACTCTCAACTTCTTGCATACATGGATCTAGTGTGAAGGCTGTGGCATTTGACTTTTGATGTTGTCATCTTTTCTAAAATCTTTTGTAAAAATTATATTAGTTTATTTTTATTTATTTTGCTTATTTACTTGTTATTATATTTTGGGGGTCTGCTGGGGTGGATTCTGGATTTGTACAGCTGCTTTTTGTTTTGGGCTACTGTTTCTGGAAAAAAATCAATAAACCGTTGTTAACAAAAAAAAATTGTGCAGTGCTGGAGGGCCTCCAGGACATGTTTGAAAACCCCAAGCAGTGCTTTTCAAAGCTCTCCTGGAGCCCCTGCATATTTTGGATGTCATGGATGTTACACACAATTCAAGTCTTGCAGTCTCATCTAATGAGATGGTTAGTTGAATCAGGTGTGTTAAATGAGGGAGACATCCTAAATGTGCAGTGCTGGGGGTCTCCAGGACAGCTTTGAGAAGCACTGCATGTCTTATAGCACTACACTGCTAAAAATAGAGCCCCTAACTGCTCTATATGCTACTGCGTTTCTAAATGTTGACAGATTAGCTTTTAGCAAACAAAGGCATTTCAAATTTCAGTCTTTTTGTTCAGGAAAAATTAAACAAAAGTATTTTAAAAAGTTGTAATTACTAATGTGTAATGTCATGTTCAACTGCTTTGCTGTTGGAGGTAAAAGGTAACCGTAATAATTCAGAAAATGAATAATTAGCTTTCATTCACAACAGTCTTCTCTGCTGTAATAATAGGTAATGACTAACTCCAAAGTTCCCCTTCATAATTGCAATTTTTGTCCAATCAATGTTGTTTAGAATGAAAATGTCCCTCCCCTTTCAGCTTAAAATGGGTACACAAAGGGGTTTTTAACAGCTACTGTATGGTGTAGAAGAACAAATTAGAGATCTTAAAATAATCTAAAAATACTCCAATTCTACTACAAGGGAGTCGTTAACGCATTGGAAATGTTCCATGGACGGTTCATACAGGAAACAAAGAGTTAAAGTTTTTGTTTACCAAATATATAATGGGAAATATATCTTCTCAGGACAGAAAATGATGCTTGCCTCACAATTTCAAAGGGTTTTTAATGTAAGTTACTGTACATTGTAGTGATACTGTGTACAAACATTTGAACTTCAATAGGTTTCTTTCCAGATAAACAGAAGGAGAAGATAATGCATATGTAATGTTGCTTTTATCAGCCTTAATTATTTCTGAAAGCTCAAAAGGTCCAACATCCAGGACTGTTTTAGATCTTGCTTTTCTCTTCTGAACAGTTACTAATCAGACCGAAGCTGTAATTCGTTATGGACCATTGCCCTTTCAAGTAGAGTGAAGTGCATTTTGCTTAATCTGAATCAAGCAAAAAAAAAAAAACAGTGTCTCATTAAAAAGAGTGACATTACCAGAAACAATTGGAAATAAGCAGTGTGTCCAATGATAAAGCCTTTTTTGAACACTTTTGTATAAACTCCCCCCAAAATTAGTGTATCTTTTTTGGATACCTACTGCAGCCGACTATTAGCAAATAACAAATAATGGTTTTGTAAACTAATAGTTATTGACTATTGAATATTAGGACAAGCCAGACACAGAATGAGTAGGAGACAAACAACTTGCAGAACAGAGAAATAACAATGCGCAATATGATAGTTATACAGAATTAAGTCCAGCCTTTCAGCCAAAAGAGCCAGTCACATACAATAATTGATAAAGACAATGCCTTATCTTTTCACTCTAGAACAGTGCATCTCAAACCTGCTCTTAAGGCCCTCACCACTGCATTTTTAAGATGTCTTCCATATCTAGCACACCTGATTCAACTCGCCAGCTCATTAATAAAGACAACAAAACCCAAAAGTTTTTCTCTTCATTTTTTGCTTGTTCAAGAAGCAGTTTCACGATATACATCACAATATGGAAAAAAAATATCATTGCAACTTCCATTTCATGCCGACTTTAACCTTTATGACTCCAAAGCCAACCATTGTCTAAAGAAAAATGCCTACTAATATATTTTTGCTATATTTACAGAACTGCTTGATTTCAAGCTTTTTTGATTAATTAGGAGTGGCAATATATTAAATAATTGAATAAATTAAATGATTAATTTCACAATTCAAAGCAGTGTTATTTTGATATTTTAGTGTTCTTTTTTCATTTTACTGTTTTCTGTTTTCTTGACTAGCTGTTTCAGATGGGGATGAGCTAAACTGTGGCCCTCCTGGAGCAGGATTGGATTGGCTGTTTAAAACAGATAAATAAAGCCGAGCCCATGGGCATCCTTCAGTGGCTCTAATAAAAGCGCAGTGTATAATTTAATTCATCAGGATTGATTCATTTTAATTTATGTAAAAGTTGCAATAATTTTGTCATTCTTATTTTTAGATTTTTTTAATATTGTTAAATAGTTTTTTAATTATTATTTTAGTTCTATTTTTATTTTTTAGCATGTCAAGTTAAACTAAATTTATTTATTTATTTGTTTTAGTTTTTTTTTTACTATAATAACCCCAATGTTTCAAGAACATATTATACCTCAGGGTTCACTCGTTCAGTCGTTCTTGAGGACATTTTATGAGACATTTTTAATTACAAACGGCAATTTCTGCCAGTATTTTAGACCATATTTTAAAATATTGTAGAGCTTGACATAAACAGAGAATTTATTTTCATTTGTTCATATTAATTCCATTTGGAAATCACACTTTAAAAATTCCCTCTTATAACCAATATTGTGTGAACCCTGGGTCTTAAATACAAATGGCACATTAAAAGAACAAAATAATACAAGATATATGTCAATGTTTAGCGGTTTTACCTTATTTAAAAGCTTATTCTGTGTTATTTTAAATATTATAGCCCCCTTGGAAGTTTTTCAAGACATCCTAGTTGAGTTTAAGCTAAAGAATATTGATGATATTTCAATTTGTGATAAAGTTTTGTCATAGTTTGCTGATTTGAAATATGCTTTTAAAATGTAAGCTTAGAGCCAACAATTTTGGTCTTGCCATATTCAAACAGATTGAACCTCTATTTGCATATCTATTTCCCAGACAGAAAACAGCTGCTTGGAGTTGTTGCTAGGATGGAAGTACCCAGTCTTTGCTAAGGGGCATTCAGTTCCTTTTAACTCAGTTACCTGAGCTGCAAATGCCATTTGACTAATTACTCTGAAGCTGCAGGAAAATTATGTTATGGCAGCACCACAAGAACATCTCAAACCTCAAACCCTTACAGTAATTATCCTGAGCTTCAATGATTTTTTGTTTGTTTTTTTGTTGTTGTTGGTATTTATTTCTAACGAGTTGATGCAAAGGTGTCTAGGCCTGAAAAGTTTAGTTCCAACTTGCTCCAACACACCTAGCTGGAAATTTCTAGTAAGCCAAGACTATGGGATCCCCCTGGGTCTTTAAAATGACAGCCACTGAAAGAGCAGCCTTGACTAGCTGTTTCAGATGGGGATGAGCTAAACTGTGGCCCTCCAGGAGCAGGATTGGACACCACTGAGTTAATGAGTTGAATCAGATGTGTTTGATGAGGACTGGGTTTCTCAACTCTGGCCCTTGAGGTCCTGAAAAGTTCAGCCCCTAATCAAGCACATCTGAAAAAGTTAATCAATGTCTTCAGGAATACAAGAAAGTTGTAAGCAGGTTAGTTTGATAGTCTTTGGAGCTAAACTCTGCTGAGGGCCACATTTGAGAAACCATTTAACGGAAAGAGCTGCAAAAACAAGATTGAGAAGCACTGTGTTAGTATTTTTGAATAGTTGTTAATGGTTTAAAAAAAAAGATGAAAAATACAGAGGTTTTACAATTCCTTCCAATCTGCCTCAGACCTTTAGGGAATTAATGTTCTTGGTTTGACTGTAGATGAGAAAAAATACCTTTTCAAACCTCTAGACCATACAAAAGGTCAAAGCTAATTTCTTTTCCCACCACGCTGTGATCATTCATTCTCAGTTATTTTGTCGTTATGAAAGTCTAGCTTCCGCCTGGTGCTCATTTTTACTCCGGTAGATTCACTGTACGGGTCACCGCAAGCACCATCCTTGGTTCATTAGAATGTGTAATCAGCAACATATTCATCATGATGATTGATGTGTTCAATATGGCAGGAGGGATTTTGCTTTTTTTCTCTTATTACTACTAAGTAATCTCCATCAATATGCCTCACACGCAGGTCCAAGCTATAAAATAATGACTAAATGACAATATGAGTTGACATTTACATCTGTTTTCATGAATCAACAGCTTTCATATATTCTGAGATCTAATTAAGCTTATATGTGCCAGTGTTGTGAGTTTAGTGTGAGTATGGAGCCATTAGTTTCGCTGTAAGATTTTGTTTGAAAAATTTTAAAGGGATACTTCACCTAAAATTCTGTCTTCAATTCTGTGCATTTCTGTCATTTTTATGCAATTGCATGGAATTCAGAAGGTTTTAAGCTTCAAAGAAAGGACACGGAAACACCTTATGTATTATAAGTGAGACCCATAAAATATCTGAGGCCATCCCATATGCATTCTTTTTTTTTTTTTTGGTTAGTTAGTTAGTTAACTTAAGGGGTCAATAAAGCCCATTTTAAGTCTTAAAGGTCAATGCAAAATGTAAATTTTAAAATATGTTATGAACACATGGAACTCTAAATGGTCATTTAAATGCAATCTTCTTGCGATCACATTATTTACTACATAACACAAGCTCATTGGCCAATGCTGATTCTCCAGCCAGTAAGATTACTTGCTCAATTTGAAAATAAAGTCTGGTTCAGTTCATTGTATGCTGGTCCTGCAGTGTGCTTTCAAAATGTATCTGAAACCCTCCTTCTCCCCCAGCTCCACCTGTTTAGATCTAAATAAAAGATAAATATTTCAATATCTATGTTAGCAATATTTGTGGATTTCCTTATATATATTGAAATGTATTTTTATGTATGCAGTATGCAATACAATAGCTTTGTGCGGGAATTTCAGTAAACTGTTGATCTGGTCTGAATGATTAATGATTCATGCATTGGACTGATTTGGATCTCTACAATCAATGATCCAGTTACTGCAGTTAACAGTGCACTGGAGGGGAAGATTATCAGTAAATATCGACTGAATATTGACAGTAAATATTATTATCGTATGACCTTGGAAGACCTGGAATATTGTGCACTGCTTCCATATGAACTACACACATGGTCATATTTTGTAAGTTGAAAGCTTCAGTCCCTGTTCATTATTTTTGCGTCAAGCAGCACAGTGTTCAGATTTCCTCCTTTTGTGCTCTACAGAAGAAAGAAAGCCATGTGGGTTTGGAACGACATGCGGGTGAGTAAATGATGACAGAACTATTCCTTTCATTTGTTCCACTATCCTATGAATACATAATCACATTATCTTAACAATTCTGTCTTTCTGCCCTCCTACACTGTTATAATTCTGAAGTGTTCTGAAAGCAGGACTAATGTTTTCAGCCCTCTCAGAATAAAGATCTGTCTACATGTTAGTGCTAAAACATCAATAAAACAAATGGATCTGTCGCTCTGAGTGCAAAGATAGCGGCAATAGGCACCTTCAAGGTTTATGCAAGAATTATTCGATTGCTGCCTGAACTGCATGCGTGTGTGTGTTCCTCTCACAGAGAAACCCATGCTAAAGAATGGCTGTTTAAAACAGATAAATAAAGCCGAGCCCATGGGCATCCTTCAGTGGCTCTAATAAAAGCGCAGTGTATAATTTAATTCATCAGGATTGCTCTCAGAGCAATAGGAGAAACTGTTATTTAAAATGATGTTGATAGTGAACATTTGGCAGTGGCAGTGTCTGTGACAGATCATTCTGCTTTAGTTCATGTGAAGGGTCCAAAATTAGCACTTGTAAAAGACAGTTTAATTTCCTGCTGAAACAAGAATTTGGGCCAGGACATTTTGAAGGGCTCATCCCTTAAAAAAGCCAGCCTTAATGTCCAATTCCATTCATTATCCATTTTTGGAATAATACATGTACTTTCCAGGAAGGTCAGAAATGTTCAAGCCATTACTTTTTGGCCCTCTTGTGAAAGTGGAATTGCATGGACTGTGTTGTAACTAATTGGATTTCATCTGAATAAAAGCTTGTAATGAGGCAGACTGTAATGTGTGCTGGAATCCGTGTACAGTGGCTCCATAGAGTAAAGCTGTAATCCAGTATTACAATCATTATAAAATGCAGTCCAGTGAACAATCCAAAAAAAAAAAAAAACTCCTGCACCAAACCAAGAGAGCATAAGCAATAAAATAAAGGTAAAAGCCCAAAAAAAATAAATGTGTGATGACTCAGAACGGGAAAACAGGTGATGGAAATTATGATAAAACAGTTTATTGCTTGTAAACGTATAGATACATTTTCTGAAAGTTAAGTATCAAATTGATGATGATTGTTTTCCAAAGTATTGAGTCATAACAGCAGTATTCTTGAGATATTGCTGAACCAAATGAACATGCTGGACTTATCAGCCTTGGGACACACTCTGCAGTCTCCAATAATCAACTTATATGTTTAGAAAAGGCTTTCATTGTTCACTTTCTATTAGAAGCTCTTTATTTGAAATTCATAACTGAACTGGTTCTGTGAAGCTTATGTTGCATAGATGCCACAGAAAGCGGCATATTCCTACAGAATGTTTTCAAGCTTATCGTGCTGAATGCAGTGTGTATTGGTGATAACCTAGAGATTAAAGGAGCCGTCGCAGCAGTCAACCAGCATCCATTGAGCATGACAACAAACCTAGAGAGCCGCTAACTGGATTGAAATGGAGACAGAGTAGTGTTCTATTTGGGCCAGTACTGCCAATGTAACCATGTGCCCAGAGAAACAGCGGCACTGAGCTTCCCCTGCAGTCTTTGTGTCATTTAAATGCTCTTTACGCACCATAATTCTCACCAAAGAATTCAGGAAAGACTAAAAATCACTTCTAGCTAGTAACCTCTAGTGACCTTATTCACTAGAGATGGGAATCTTAAAATATGTTTAGTTTTCACTGCACTTAATGATTCTGAATAATTCCGTTTTAGATCTTTTAGTTCTTGAAGAGGATGGATGGATGGATGGATGGATGGATGGATGGATGGGTGGATGGATGGGAAAATCTCACAAACAACATTTGGTTCTAGCAAGTATTTGTTTAAACATGGAAAAGGTTTTGAATAAGGAGTAGTTCTTCATTCCCAACTCTATTATTTAAAAAAATGATTCACTATGGAGTTTAAGTCACTAAATATAGCAACAAGGCAGTGGATGTAATGCCTAAGGCAGGAATCTTTTGAGACCAAGGCCGAGTTCAAATGGAATTGGTCTAGAGACTGTCATCAGCCTTGAGAAATATAAACCTGCTTGGTGGAGGTTGTAATGTGAAGACATATTCATATTTATATTCATACTGCGCAAATGTTAATGAAAGCAAAGGCCGGTATCGTAATGTACTAGCAGCAGAGCATCAATATGTGTGGATAACCTCTCATTAGCAGTAGCCATTTCTATGGCCCTCCAAGGAACAGCTGCTGTTGGAAATGCAGCACCATCTGGCCTCCTGTACACAGGTCACAAAGTTTGCAAAACTAGGTCTGTATCATCATTTGTACTGCACCTTTTATAAAGTATTTTGTGAAACATCCTAGAAAATTCAGCATTGTTAGAAGATGCTGTTTTCAGACAATGAAGGTTGGATCAGATGTACTTTAGACTTGCATTGTGTAGTTTGTAAAATTTTCAGTTAGAAATTACAACAGGAAGGTTTGTCAAGTCAAACTTTTTTATCTTGACGTCTAAAGGTTATATGACTTGTATGTCATTTAAATACTCAAGTTGAAGAGAGAATTTAACTTTGAACAGGGAAATGTAAATATTTGTGGCAATTTCATATGAATTCGTAGAAAACCATAGAAAAACAGTATTTTTAGGAAAAGAAAAAAAGAAAAACATCCACCCCAACCAAACTTCTAAACAAACTGTCAGTGGGGTGTGAGCAGATCATGCATACATGTATGAATCAGATTGTACACATTCGTACAAATTAGCCACCAATTAGTCAAAATGTAAATAGTTATGAATTGCCATGAGAGTGTGTTGGTTTGAATGGGTGTAGGATAGATGGTTTGTGGTTGCTAGTATTTCCAGTGTTTCATCTTCAACTTCAACTTCAACTTCAAAATCAATGCTACTTTTAAAACAATAGACTAATTGGATGCATTTGGAACACATATATTAAGTCAAGTGTGTATATTAGCAGCTTTCTACAATAACAGTATGTTAACTTTGTAAAGCCAGCATAATATGTTTAGTCTCATTTAAATGTCGGATATAGACATGCCTAATTCATGGAATATTTTCATCCTGACCTTTTTCTAGTATTCGCAGCTGTGATCTTCCCCTTGATTAGCGCTAATGCATTGATTGAGAGTAATTGAATGTTTCTCTTGTTCCTCATCTCCACTGAGTTCAAGGCCAAACACATCATTAGGGGCACAGCTCTCCTGCCATGCCATTGCTGTAATTTTCTCTTTTTCCTCTCAAACCCTCGCTCACACTTGCATTCAGCTAAAAAAAACATTGATGTTTTGTGCCAGATTTGATATCATTGATGCATTTCGCATAAGAAAACGTTAATATGCCAAATGAAAAATTAAAATGTAAGAGCTGCAGTGGTGGGAACTGTTTTTCCTTCTTTTTTCTGTGAATAGAGGCTGGAATACACCATTGTTGCAAATTTCTATCCCGATTTCCCAAAATCTAAAGTCAAATCCTGTCTGCGGATTTTTATCAGTTGGAGTTGACAGGTGTCACAGAAAATCACATAATGTTTTTAGCTTCAGACTATGAATCTGTGCAGAGAATATCAAATACGTTTTTAAAATGCATTTTGTTTTCATTTTCCATGCGTCTTCTAGCAACATGGTGCTTGTTTCTGCATAGAGTAGAGTTTTTCCTCACTCATTTAGTGTATGATGATTTTTCTCTATAACCATTTACAGACATTATGCCCAGGTAACACATTTAGGTTATAAAACATTGTTTAGAAATGTTTCTGAAATATTGAAATGTCCAGTTCTTTTGTCGTGATTATAATGTTATTTACAGGTTACAAAAGTGTTTATTACAGTGTTCTACTAACTTTGGTTTCACCAAAAATATGTTTATGAAAGTTTATTGTTTTACATTCTGAGAATGTTGATGTGATAAGAAAGCTATATAAAGGTAACAAAAATGTTTCTTAAAATGTTTATCAAGTACAAATATCATCATAAGGGGATTTTGGAAAATTTAGTTATAAGAACGTTTTCTCTTAACATTATGAAAATGTGCATCAAGTACAAATAACATAATAACAAAGGAAGTTTTGAGAATGTTGATCCCTGATTTTCTCTCAACATTCTGAGCATACATCAAATTTTAGTTATAAAGTTATAAGAATGTTTTAGAAACATTACTTTAAGAATGTTTTGTCCTAATATATATATATATAACTTTCAAAAAACTTTTGTTAAGTTGATGCCTAGTTTTAAAAATCTGTTCAGATTCGAAATTGTGTAGTGTATTCCAGTCCGATCTTATATTTCACTCTGTTCCTCGTACAAAGCAATCATACCACTTCAAAAGACTGAAATTATTTTATTTTCTAAGCTGCCATGTCAGATTTGGCAGGAAGTTCCTAGTTCCTAGTCATGTTTGCAAAAGGTCTGGCTTGTATATCTCGTGTGTGGGTACTGGTTGTAGCTTGATACAAAATGATACATAGAATTTTAAACTATAGTCAACTAGATAACTAGCAATTTGAACTTGGAAAGTTCAAAATAACAACGCTGTTTGACTTCTGGGATTCACCCACAGTCAAAACAAAGAAAATGAGAAAAAGATTCTGTCTGAAAACAAAAGCTGGTCCACAGCGGCCAACACAGCTAATATTATTTCTGATATGTGCTTTGCTGGAAGATCTTCTAAATGTCAGATCTTAGTGCAGCATTATCTGCTTTGATATGGTGTTTATCAGTAACCATTATTCCTCAAAACATCAGATTCATCCATGCAAAAGAGCAGTGCCAAAGCACATCTGTCATAAAAGAACTACTCTGCAAGTCACATGCAGTTTGATGTTTCTACCCCAGATAGCGATGGAGAGGCCAAAGTTCTGTAGTACAACCAAAGCAAAATCTTTATATTTATTGTGTTCAGTGTCATTTGTGTGATACATAAAGCCCTTAAACTGATATAATGTGATAAAGTTCCTCTGTAGAGAACACAACTGCAAGTAGAAAAACATACAGATAAATAAAGATGTCCAGTTGTCCAAAATGTCCTACATGAACATTCACAACAAGTACATAGTCTGCAGAGGTCTGCTAGATACAGTTATCTCAGTCGATCAGCAGCTGCTTTCTTACTCAAAAAAGATTTATAATTTATAGGGCATTTTCTTGGAAGAACTAAAGTGCCTTCCTCAAGGACACCAAGGTGATAAGGGATATCAGGCTTTTCAGTTTGCGTATATCATTCTTGCAAATTAACAACCTTTAGGTTATACTAGACAAGACTACACAATCACAAAACTCATTCTTTATGTTTCCCTAGAATGCTTACGTTGAAGTTTTCATTAAGTTTTACTTTGATATTTACTGCATTAAGCTCCACATATATCGTTATATACACTCACCTAAAGGATTATTAGGAACACCTGTTCAATTTCTCATTAATGCAATTATCTAATCAACCAATCACATGGCAGTTGCTTCAATGCATTTAGGGGTGTGGTCCTGGTCAAGACAAGCTCCTGAACTCCAAACTGAATGTCAGAATGGGAAAGGAAGGTGATTTAAGCAATTTTGAGCGTGGCATGGTTGTTGGTGCCAGATGGGCCGGTCTGAGTATTTCACAATCTTCTCAGTTACTGGGATTTTCACCCACAACCATTTCTAGGGTTTACAAAGAATGCTGTGAAAAGGGAAAAACATCCAGTATGCGGCAGTCCTGTGGGCGAAAATGCCTTGTTGATGCTAGAGGTCAGAGGAGAATGGGCCGACTGATTCAAGCTGATAGAAGAGCAACTTTGACTGAAATAACCACTCGTTACAACCGAGGTATGCAGCAAAGCATTAGTGAAGCCACAACACGCACAACCTTGAGGCGGATGGGCTACAACAGTAGAAGACCCCACCGGGTACCACTCATCTCCACTACAAATAGGAAAAAGAGGCTACAATTTGCACGAGCTCACCAAAATTGGACGGTTGAAGACTGGAAAAATGTTGCCTGGTCTGATGAGTCTCCATTTCTGTTGAGACATTCAGATGGTAGAGTCAGAATTTGGCGTAAACAGAATGAGAACATGGATCCATCATGCCTTGTTACCACTGTGCAGGCTGGTGGTGGTGGTGTAATGGTGTGGGGGATGTTTTCTTGGCACACTTTAGGCCCCTTAGTGCCAATTGGGCATCGTTTAAATGCCACGGCCGACCTGAGCATTGTTTCTGACCATGTCCATCCCTTTATGACCACCATGTACCCATCCTCTGATGGCTACTTCCAGCAGGATAATGCACCATGTCACAAAGCTCGAATAATTTCAAATTGGTTTCTTGAACATGACAATGAGTTCACTGTACTAAAATGGCCCCCACAGTCACCAGATCTCAACCCAATAGAGCATCTTTGGGATGTGGTGGAACGGGAGCTTCGTGCCCTGGATGTGCATCCCACAAATCTCCATCAACTGCAAGATGCTATCCTATCAATATGGGCCAACATTTCTAAAGAATGCTTTCAGCACCTTGTTGAATCAATGCCACGTAGAATTAAGGCAGTTCTGAAGGCGAAAGGGGGTCAAACACAGTATTAGTATGGTGTTCCTAATAATCCTTTAGGTGAGTGTATATTTTCTTCTTGTTTCATTAATAAATGCTGCAGATGGCTCTCGATATTGCAGTCTTACAATAATAAGGTCGATATTGGCAAAATCCTTTTCATTCATAACACATTTCTTCAAAAAGATTAGTATATTTTAGTCTGGTTATGTGCCTGTAAGTATATTCATTCAAATCTCTGGCTAGGCAGTACTTGCATGCCTCATATAAATATAGTCTTTAGTCATGGACACTATGGAAATGCCACATGAGCGCAGCTTTTTTTTTTTTTTAAATGTTATCTGGGAAATTTAAGCATTTTTAGTGTATTTTTTGTGTATGTAAACAGTCACTAAGCTTTTCAAGCCCATTTTGAAAAGAGGCTACTGCAATAGTGTTCAATAATGGATTTGAATGATTTGAACTGCAATGAACTGCAGTAACAGAAAAAAATAAATAAATAAACAGTTTTAATGCTGGAGTCCTTGAAGGTCATTCATCAAAGTTTCTTGTTATCTATTGATGCAAATAAAACAGTTATGTGTGGAAGAAATTAATTTTTAATTTAACTGAATTAAACTTTAATTTGAACTGAATTGAAATTAATAAATAAAAATAAATATATTACCTTACAACCCTTAGTGAGTAAGCTAATATAAACAGACCCCCATAAAAAAATATATATATAATACTGATACATGTTGTGTTCTAGATTTTACATTTTTAAAAACATTGACTTTCATTCATTTCGGTAACTTCCACATCTGAAATCTATTAATGAGATCTGTCTATTAAAGGGGTCATCGGATGCAAAATTCACTTTTACATGGTGTTTGAACTAAAATGTGTCTTGGCAGTGGGTGTACACAACCACCCTATAATGATAAAAATAGACAGTGGCTAAAGGTAACAGTCTAGAGAACTGCTTGTCACCTCATGGAAGAGAGGGGCGAGGTGAACAGAGCTCATTGGCACTTAAAGGGACATACTGTACATCAACATGGGTCACTGTGAACAGAGCAGTTTTTGACAAGGTAAAAAGGGTGTTGTTTTACACTATCATTGATAAATTTTAACCAAAGTATGTTATAGATTTTTCATAAAGACCCTAAAGAATCATATCAACTTGTGGAAAATGGGCATCCGATGTCCCCTTTAAGGCAATATATGACACACACAGGTTATGGTAAGCATTGGGTCAGAACATTTTGACAGTAGATGATGGTGCAAAAGACATAGTGTAGATTGTAGACGCTAAAACTTAGCTAGGGGGCTTCACCCTCCTTACTTTCATCCCAATCACAATTTATGTGGACTAATAAATGAATGATGCAGTCTCTCTTCAAATTACCTGAAAACTGCAGCTGTGGTAAGCAATCTTCCCTTACTAGTCACTAAAAAAGCTAATTAAAGCTTAAGTATTATACTTCTCTCTGATCAGTGGGAGATCTTTGCATATCTGGAGGGTGCTGGATTGCTAGAGTGAAACATACAGGCCATTTTTACGGGACACATCCTTGCCAGGATTTCTATATTGCCTAAAATATCCAGGTTTTGGCTGTTTGCATTGTGCAGATCAGTCATTGTATGACATTCACAAGAGCTATAGAGAGCAGAGCAGATGGCTTTCGAATCACTCTCGTGGTACTTTGGTGTCATACAATTATCGGTGCACAGCTACACTTCAAGTTGAACGAATGAACAAACACACCTAACATTTGCGCGTATTCGCATCGATTTGATCATTCTCTGTAGATCTCACCTTCTCATGCACCATGATTGGTCGATTATGTACCTGCATGTTATTGGTCAAACTACTTTGGATGTTTTAGGCGATATAAAACTCATGGTCAGGACATGTCCCGCATAAATGGCACATATGGCCACCCTATGGATTGCAAATATTGATTTAGTCTGTCAGTTGGCCATTGCTGAGCATCTGCCATTTTTGCATATAGAATCGGCATTGGTGAGAGACGTCACTCTGATTGTCTGTATAGCTTAGCAAACCAGTGCAGAAGAAGAAAAATTAAAGTGTTATAAGTGAGTAAACGACAAAGTCAGAAAGGGAAACATAAGGTTCTTCTGATTTTTTATTTTTTTTTATCTTCATCTTACCTCAGCATTCCAAAATGTGAATATTTTCATAACAACATGGCCATCAGGAATGATAAAAAGGGAAGAACTATTGATCAGCATCAATCATATTCAAAATGGTAAGCAAGTGCTGCTTTGTTCTTTTTTAATGTTCTTTTTAACTGCCACCTGCTGGTATGGAGAGTTATTTCCACTCACTCAGGTACAGAATGTGCTAGTTTGGCCACTGACTGTAGTATTTGTGTGTTCAAGCACAACTTTTTGGCCCAGACACATGAAACGCTGCTGGTTCTTTGATGTCGACTTGGTGTGTCACAGCCTTAAGACCATCAGTGAACAGATTGTGGGTGGTCCATAAGATGTGCCATCTCAGAATTCATCTATGTGTTGATGAGAAGCTTTAAGGCAGTGATCCTAGAGCCCTTCTGAGACAGACAGCTCACTCTGCCCCGCTTCAGTCATTCATCTGAATCAATGTATGATTCTTCTCCAGCATGATGTACTGTATTAAGGACACTGAGCTCAACATGCTTTAAATATATATGCTAAGTGAAAGAAATGCCAGATCCCCTTATTCACGCACCAAAGCTGACGCTGAAGATCTGCACTGAATGACAGCTTTACTATTTTAAAGAACAATGAGAAGCTTTTTCAAGACCCCTCAGGGATACTGGCCTATTCTCTCTGTACTAATAAAACTGTGCTTACTGAGCCATAACCAAACCTTATCTGAGTTACATTGTGAAGCACAGTGGATGACGGTGTTAAATTCCTAAACTGACCCTTCTCTCAACCCATACTCCTACTCAAGCATATCACAGACCCTGTTGAGCTGTGTGTGTCTCAGCTTCAACATTTATTTATTAGCTTGCTGAACATCCTCCATGTGTTAAGCTATGAGTGTGTGTTTAGACTGAAAAAGTGGATTTATTACGCCAACATGCAGCTGAGCCAATATGTGCCCACAAACAGGGCCGCCTGTAGGATCTCAGTCCATGGTAAGCCAAATACATGACTTGTTTTGAGATGACTGAAAATGTGGTCATCTGCATTTAAATTGGTAAATATAAGTAATTGTTTGTTTTGTTACATTTTAATGCTATCATAATTACTTTGGTTATACTTTGGTGTCCTTCTTACAGTGTAATTATACATTCATTTACTAAGTAATATTATTTATTTTTTATTTTTTTAAATGTGTATTTATAGTATTTATAACATTTTAGATTTTAATTTTGGATCTGTTTTAATGCTGCAATTGATTGCTTCTGTTGTCCTCATTTGTAAGTCGCTTTGAATAAAAGTGTCTGCTAAATGACTAAATAATAATAATAAAAATAATAATTAATTACATGCACTTACTATATGGGTAGGGTTTGGTTTAGGGATACTTGGGATATTTATAATTAATTATAAATAATTTATTTTTATTATAATTGTACATGTAAAGTGTAACAAGGACACCTTAAAATAAAGTGTTTTACCGCAGCTTTTGCTCTGGGTAAATTAAATTCTGTATAAGAGAAATGTTGAAATGTATTGATGTTGGTTGTGGGGTTTTTTTTGTTTTTTTTAATGTACAAAAGTTAATGGCTGTTAAAAAAAAAAAAAAAGTAATAGCATATTAGTAACATATTTTGTTAAATACTGTATTATTATTATTATTATTATCTTTATTATTATTATTATAGTATAACAAAATAGTATAATAGTATTAATAGCATAGCATTGCACCACATGACATTTTATAATCTAGGACATTTAACTTGTTTTTCTTTTTTTTTTCATTGTCAAATTATAATATATTTTTAAACACTTATTGACCTTGACAGTCTTGGGGTCTGCAAGATTGTCTGTTTTACATTTCTGCATGTTGTTTGGACCAATATTGTATTGGTCACACCACATTACTTTTATTTGGCAAACTATTTATTTATGAAATATCAATAAGCAGTGACACAGTTTTGTTAAAATATTATTTAAATAATATCAGAAATAAGGAGACTTTATGCTAATCTACTTAATAAAGAAATAATAATCATTGTATGTTTCATTGTAGATCAGCTGTAGGTCACTTCACACATACAAAGTAAATTTTGCTGTTAAACTGCTATGCTGGATGTAGTTTCTTCCACAAGCGATCATTTTAAAGAACAAAAACAGTCAACGTTTCTAGTAATTTCAGACAGAAAGGCAGCTTTTGATACCACCACCTGCAGATCTCCACACAGCTGAACTTACTATATATCATGGCACTCTGTGTGTTAATAAAGGTACAAAGACATTTCTGGAGCAACCAATATTAACTTATTTACTACCATTATTACTAATTTTGTAGGCCAACCCAGATTTAGCATTTGTTCAAACTCCTGAAATTTGTTCAAGCATCTACCAGTGATATGGAATACATTTTGTTGAATACATATCAACAAAACAGAACAAAAAGAATTGTTAGCTCACACATCATGGACACTGCATTAGCATGAGTGAGTGGTGCATCTGATAGTCTTAATGGATTGGCATGCTTCTAATGTTAGCATGAACATATGCTTGGATGCCAGCTTACCTCTGGTGACATATTGTACAGTGCCTGTGAATCAACCTGGAGCCATCAAAATGGAAATATAATGGGCTGGTCATATAGGCAAACACCTGTTCACTATATCAGGGATAAATAGGAGAGGACAAATGCAGCATAGGTGACTCAATGGGGTGAGTATGATCCCTCATAGGGCACTTGTAGTAGACTAAGCAGGACTGCTGAACGCTCCCACAATAACTTGCACAATTAATCATTTCCCACACCAGTGTGCAACTAATTTACTTAATTCCTAAGAAAATTGAGGCAAAGTGCATCATAATGTATGATTTACACCATAGGTCTTCAACCTTGCTCCTGGGGACCCACTGTCTTGCAAAGTATGCCTATAGCTAAATCCCTAAATAAACACCCCTGTACAAGCTAATGAAGCTCTTCAGGATCACTTGAAAAATCAGAGGCCAGGTAAGCTGAAGGAGGTTGGAAATAAAATTTGCAGGACAGTCGTTCCTCAGCAGCAGGGTAGAATACCTTAGACCTTTTCATTACTTTTCATTATTATTTTAATAAGACCTTTTCATTATTATAATGGATAATATGAATGATAAGACATTGCAGAATTTGTATATTGTACAGTAAATCAATTATCACATTAAAAAGGCAGCATCTGTTTGCAAGTTGATGCTATTTACACTAAGTGCAAATAGCTATAGATTATATTTACACTATTCTATTTATACTACTTATTGCAAATAGAGGCAATTATCTGCACCTCAGTATTGTAGTACATTATAAAACAGTATACAATATTAATGTCACAACACACTCTCTGGAGCAGGAAATGAGGAGGCAAGGAACTTCAATAACGAAAGACTTTAACAAAACTCAGGGACCGCTGGAGACATGGAAATACACAGAAAGATGATCACTGACGATAAGACCAGACACAGACACAGGGAAACGCAGGGCTTATGACGGGCAGACTAAACTAGATAATTAACAACACATGGCTGGGGACTAATTAACTGATGAAGAGATGAAACGAGGACAGGAACAGGAAGACCAAATATGGGCATGGAAACACAGGGAGCACGTGGAAACACAAGACACAGGGAAACAAAGTCTGCCATTATGCCCCCCTCCGGAAGGCGCGTCCTCGCGCCATAAACCATCCAACGGGGAGGGGGGGGGTGGGCGCTCTGGAGGCCTCCAGGGCGGCGCCCGTTCCAGGAGTCATGGCGGGTTAGGTGACTTGGGTGGCCATTGCGGGTCAGGGAACTCGGGAGGCCATGGTGGAGCAGGGAGCTTGGGCGGCCATGGCAGGTCTGTTTCCGAGACCGCAGCCCCAGCCTCCGCCTCTTCGGCAGGAGCCCTACTACCCTCCCAAAAAAATCCTTGGGGCAAGTAGGGGCTCGATCCGACCAGCATCTTGGAAGCGCGGGCACTTGAGGGCGCTCTGGAAGCCCGGGCTCTTGGGGGCGCTCCGGCAGCGCGGACACTTGGGGGCACTCAGGCAGCGCGGACACTTGGGGGCGCTCAGGCAGCGTGGAGCTGGACGGAACCAGCGGAGACGCAGGAGACGAAGGAGAACTGGACGGGACCAGCGGATTCATAGAAGGACTCATGCGAGGAGCTGGCACTAGAGGGCACTTGCGAGGGGCAGGCACAACTTTGGAGAGAGCATCAACCGGAGGGCTTGCCATACTCTCTGCCGGAAGGCTTATGTGGGCCGCGATTCGCTGGCTGGTGAGGGAGAGCCGCGGATGGCAGCATGAACTTCCCCGCGGACGGTGGGCTTACGTGGGCCACGAACGGCGGCGTGAGTTTCCCCGCGGATGTCGGGCTTGCGTGGGCCGCGAATGGCAGCTGGCTTATGTGGGCCGCAAGCGGCGGCAGGCATGGGTGAGCCGCGGATGGCGGCGTGAATTTCCCCGCGGATGGCGGCGGGCTTGCATTGGCCACGGGTGGTTGTCCTGCGTTGGCCGCGTACGGCAGTGGGCTTGACTTCGGAGCTGCGGACGGCATTTCTGGGCTGAGGGTAGGGATGGATCTGGGAGCTGGGCTCGGAAGACAGGGGGCAGATTTCAGCACTGACTGGACAGATGTTAATGACGGGTCCAGTACTTTCGCCCCCAGGTCAGCGCTGTTGGAGGCCCACTTATGGGCTCATTGGAAAACAAGAGAATATGGGTGGCCGTAGCCATTGGCCAGGCATGTGGAGGGTCCTGGCGTGGGGTGAATTGGAGAGGCCCTGCAGTTCTCAGGAGGGGCTGGATGAGTATGGCTCTTACATTCTTCTACTTCCCAATCACAACCATTTAAATAGAGAACCAAATTAATCAGCTCGATCAAGGGAAAATCACTGACAGGAAGATCAATTAACAATACAACACAAGGCTGGGGACTAATTAACTGATGAAGACATGAAACGAGGACAGGAACGGGAAGACCAAATATGGGCATGGAAACACAGGGAGCACGTGGAAACACAAGACA
Organism: Barbus barbus; assembly: GCF_936440315.1. Classification (NCBI taxonomy): domain Eukaryota; kingdom Metazoa; phylum Chordata; class Actinopteri; order Cypriniformes; family Cyprinidae; genus Barbus; species Barbus barbus. Next base: position 9,681,910 of record NC_136732.1, on the reverse strand, counting down.
CAGGGAAACAAAGTCTGACAATTAATGTATTGAGTGTAAATTACAATTTTAATTCAAATTATTAAATGGATGCCACCTTGTTGGGGCAATAAAGCCCTCCCTACACCTACTCTAACCGTACCTGATACTCTATTTTCAACTTTTTGATTATTTCCTTCATTTTTTATTGAAAATAAATGCCTTTCTAATGTGAAATGACATTTGAAAAGGGAGAAAAAAAGTTCAGCAATAGGCAGATTCAATATCTAAGCCTCTGAAAACTATTTTTAATGGGCAATTTTTGCAACGTTGACTGTCCCAATCACAAGTTGGTGGGCGGAGTTAGTGTAAATAGCCTCTGCCAACAAGGCGGGCTATTTGCACTTAGTGTAAATAGACACTCCGTATTAAAAATGTCAGTCTTGTGAAATCTTTAAGAAGTCAGAGTAGCCTGTTCAACCTTGTGATCGTGTTTAGCTCCTGGTCTTGTACAATCTTAAAGTCATTCATTCTGATTTAAAATGTTAACAAATCTGTTGGGTTAATGATTCAATGACTCACTCAAAAGACACTCACTGCTTGCCATGGTTACCAACAGAAAGTCACTGAATGAATCAGTGAACTAATATTTTGGTGAATGGAATCTAAAGCTCACTCGGGTGAACCAATTTCTTCAACAGCTAGAACACCAGTTTCTAGCTGTTGAAGCTCTTCTGAGATGTGTAGAAGTTTGGTAATAAATATAATTTATAATATGTGTGCTGACACTCAATCCCTCATGCCACAGAATTAAAATATCATTCCTTTTCGGGGCATGACTCATAGCTCTAATCATAGCATAATTGTATCTCTCTGTAAAACTGCACCATCACGATAATGTTAGATTCACTAACACAATATTGCAAGTATTGTTTTTTTTTTACTAAACTTACAGTATTTCAATTTAAACCAGGCATTATGTACCTCAGCAGCAGATCACTGAATTCTTTCCAAATGCACTGAAGGACGCAAACTCTAAATTTGTTATGGCACATTGAACCCACTCAGCTCCTTCCCCCTTCTTTCCCCTAACTTGTACTTTTAATAAACATTCGTCACAGTAACTTCCAACTTCAAAATTATGTTTGTGCCTCATCCTTCACCACACTTCTACAAAGACTTATTCCCTCACAACCTGTGCAGGCAGCATGAGTCAGAGTATGCTGATGGGGAAACTTTTGCTGCTGATGTGAGTTCACAAGCATTAATGGAGGACATTACCACTGTGATCAATAGCTGTGGTTTGACAAATTAATATGCTTGAGAGCTCACAGGCTTTTCAACAGAACTGCTGAAAGAACTGTGAGTATATTTTGATGTACAGAATCGGATATGCAATGTTTGATTTTATATTCCTTCATCATTTACTCACGCTCATGTTGTTCCAAACCTGTATAAATGTAACTACTTTAACTTCTGTGGAGCATTAAGATGTTTTGCACAATCTCTGGTTGGTGTTTTCATAAGTGTCTTGATAAGATAAGTTGATAAGTTTTCAAATTAAATCAAGTGAGACAGTGATAGTAACAGACAAATTAAAAGTAACTAGGAAAAAAAAGGAGAAGCATGAATTTAATATAATAATTTTCTTGCTCATGCAGGTGCCTGTGGTGAACTTTTTTTTTGGCAAAACATTACATTACATTACTGCTGCATTTCACAAATATTTAGTGAGTTTATTTGAGCATGGATCTGGCAACCTTTTATAATGTTATTTGTTGTATGTATCATGGCAGTTTAGTAATGAAATGTCTGCTGAGTTACCTTCACCTACACTAAACCCTAGCTTAAACTTGGCTGAAAGCATTAACAAAAGCAAATGTGAGATAAAAACATTTGCTGAAGCAATCATGTCATTTTAGCTTGCTTCTACAAGTCTTTGAGCTCTTTTATTGTGACTCTTATTTCACAGGACTCGTATCTCAAAGTGCAATGCTTTACCAGATGGGCTTACAAGCAAGTTTACTACTTCAGAAAAGCTATACACCTGGAACTGATTATGTAAACCTTAAAATGTATTGGATTACAAATCATGCACTATATGGTAAAAATGTTTTTAGGTCATATAGTATTGTGTGAAGAACTGTGTGAAAATAAATGTTTATTAATCAATAATCTGGCCATGTAATCATGATTTTTAGGGAAAATAATAAAGTTGTTGGTGATTTACTGTTTCTAGCGTTCATTTCAGCTAGAAACTGCATGCATGTAGAGTACAGGTACGTTTTGTAGTTTCGCAAAAAAATTATTTAAAAAGTCAGATTTTTTTTATTGAGTATGTATCGGAATTTTCAGTGTCTCCTTCCCTTCCTTTATTAAATTTTCTGTTGTTGAGAAAAAAATAACGCTCAATAACACATCCTGTGCCGACCTCTGAAGACAGCAAGGCTGTGTCTCCCGCCCCTGTTATTCAACTGTTAGCGTGATGAAAACTACCCCTCCACATTAGCCTCTCCCTCTGGAGCTCTACCGGTAGATTCATTAACACATTAACACAGAGTCTGATTGAAATGGAGCTGGTCTCATGGGCTAGAATCTATTAGAGCAGACAACCTCTGTCACATCTCCTCAGCATCTCATCTGGCTCTCATGACTCCTGACAGCTCTGGGAAAAAGAAAAGTGGCCTCCAGTAATGAAGAAACACTTTAACTCAGCAAGTCTGTGCAGTAGGCATACTTTTATGCAAACGAGCTGCATTGACAGGACATTTCCGTTTTCAGAAAGCTGAGACTACTACTCCAACCCCAGACGCAGCTTCGGTTCATTTCACTCTGGCAAAACAAATTCTTGTTTGGAGCAGTCGGCCGCTGTTTGAGTTGGTTAACTAGATGTCAGTAGTAAATTTATTGAGTGTTCAAATTATTCCAGAGGTTCCGGATGCCACTGGGGGGTGGGAAGTAAGTTTTTTGACATTCCTATAGGGCTTGAAAAAAAATCAATGATGGCCACATTGTGGTGACACATGAAGGTGCACAATCAAAAACATTGATTATTTACAATTATTTAGTCATAAAAGAATCTTGCACGAAACAAGCTATTTCTTTCCTGATGAGAACATGAAAAAAATTTAAGTACTGCACATGTTCTCTGGTCTGGAATGCTGTGAAAATGTTGATATCCCCACAATAACAGACCAGCGTGCAACATTTATGAAGGTCATGCAAGTTTAAAGTAACAATGGAGCACAATGTATACCATGAACCTAACATATTTTTGAAATTCCAGTGTTTGGTTGATCTGATAAGCTATCATTGTTACAACTGTAAACACAACGGCGATGAGTGATATTTAGAGATGAGTGATACACGTCTCCTGGAAAATCTTCTAGAATTCAACAAATCAGATGATTACTTCAAAATTCACCGAAGTATTTTCCATTTTGTGTGCCTTTTGCATATTCAGACATTCAGCCAATGGTCCATGAGCATAGCGTCTGCATTCTTGCAATCTTAGAGTATTGGAAATATGTTACATTGTACAGCATATGATACCATTTTGAACATTGTTATAGCTGACCCATTATATTTTACCTACACTCTAAGATTTAGGTTAAAATATTAACTGTAGTGGGAATGCAAAGTTACAATTTGGATAAAATGTATAGTTTAAAGATGTTGTAACTGGTCACAACTGGTCACAAAAAGTTAAAACAAGAACAACACCGTTTACTCCAGCTCAGAATAGTTGGCTGGCCTTTTGCCATGGCCCAAGTTTCTTGCATGGTTTTAAAAGGGCTTTGTACGGTGGCCAAGAGAGCTCAATGCACTGCAACTTCAGAAAACACATGCAAATAAAAAAAAGCACCAGCAAATCAAGAAAACATCTTCATCAGTTTGACAGCAGGTGGTGCAAATGCTCACAACACAAACAAATGAAGAATAGTGATGGGAAGTTCGGATCATTTTACCGACTCGGACCTTTGAGTCTCGTTCAGCAAAATGAACGAATCTTTTTTCGAGTCATTTCGTTCATTTCGTTCATTTTAGCAAAATATAATTCCAATGTTATCTGTTACTTTCCAAACACATCTACTACTTATGCAAACGTTTATCACACTACAAACAATACAAAACTATGCTATAAGAAACAGAAAATATTACTTAATTGTTTACCTGGGTCTTTAGTCTATGATTAGCGCACCACCTCTTATCTGACAAGTGTTCGGGTTTGAGTCGTTCGTTCATCACGTGACAGCCCCATACGCTTAACCAATGCAGCCTGAGCCGGAAAGAGAATTGATTAGTTCGTCTATATCGAGTCTCGGGTTTGAGTCGTTCGTTCTTTTGTCACGTGAGGTGACAGTTTTGGACAGAGAAATTAGTTAATTTACAACCTTCCTTACAAACGGGTGCATAGTCATTATTATTATTATTAGAATTATTAGTATTATTATTTACTCTTACAGTTATGTGATGCTTTTCTGGTCTCAAATTATTGCTTTTAATTTCTGTCACATGGCTCTTTTCCATAACACCATGTGGTAAAAAAAGATAATGACGAGTTGGTTAACCTCTTCTTGCACTACACATATATCTGCACAGTTTTGTTTTATTTAACTGGTTTGCACTCTATCTATTCTGCCATGTGCCTTATGCCACTTTATCTCTTTTTTTATTTTTCTACAAACGTCCTCATTTGTATATCTGTATAGTTGCATGTACATGTGTTTAAACTGTATTTATCTGTATTTGAACGTCTACTGTCAGTGTCTTAAATGTTAACTGTATGCACCAAGGGTCTGAGAGTAACGCAATTTCAGTTCTCTGTATGTATGTGCTGTACATGTGGAAGAATTGACAATAAAGCAGACTTGACTTGTTATGCTTTGTTTTTATTTATTTGTTTTAGTCTGATCTTCATAAAATACAATACCTTACTTTTGTAACATATGACACTTTAGACATTAACACTCTGTAAACACTCCTGAATTGTTTTCATTGTTTATTTTTGTGCCAGAAAAGCTATAGCAAAGAAGATAACTATTCCAAAATGAATTTAAACTATTTAAATAAAAAATACAAGAAAATTAAAATATACTAAAGCCACAGAGCCTTAAAAAACTAAAACAAAATACTGCACAACAAGCTAGGCTTTTTTTAATAATAAATAAAATAAATAAGCTTTAAAATAAATAACACTTTTGTGCCAAAAAAAGCTTTCTAGCTAAGAGAATAACTAATCCCAAATGAATTTAAACAATGAAAAAAAAAAATGAAAAAATGTTTATATATATATATATATATATATATATATATATATATATATATATATATATATATATTAGCACAACAAGCTAGGCCTTTTTTAAATAAATAAAAAATAAATAAGCTTTAAAATAACACTGTGGCTATATTTTAGAACATGCTTTAAGGCATGTTTGCATTCAAAAAAATGAACAGACCATTTTTATTTCTAGGAAAATGCTTATTACACATATTTTGATAATTTTATGATAATTCTTAAATATGATCCAACATACAAAAAATACAGTTTTACTTTATGGTAGCCTATTTGATATGTACTGATCCGGCAAGTGGTCACGTGACAAAAGAACGAACGACTCAAACCCGAGACTCAATCGAAGAACTAATCAATTCTCTTTCCGGCTCAGGCTGCATTGGTTAAGCGTATGGGGCTGTCACGTGATGAACGAACGACTCAAACCCGAGACTCGATATAGACGAACTAATCAATTCTCTTTCCGGCTCAGGCTGCATTGGTTAAGCGTATGGGGCTGTCACGTGATGAACGAACGACTCAAACCCGAGACTCGATATAGACGAACTAATCAATTCTCTTTCCGGCTCACGCTGCATTGGTTAAGCGTATGGGGCTGTCACGTGATGAACGAACGACTCAAACCCGAGACTCAATAGAAGAACTAATCAATTCTCTTTCTGGCTCAGGCTGCATTGGTTAAGTGTATGGGGCTGTCACGTGATGAACGAACGACTCAAACCCGAGACTCGATATAGACGAACTAATCAATTCTCTTTCCGGCTCAGGCTGCATTGGTTAAGCGTATGGGGCTGTCACGTGATGAACGAACGACTCAAACCCGAGACTCAATAGAAGAACTAATCAATTCTCTTTCTGGCTCAGGCTGCATTGGTTAAGTGTATGGGGCTGTCACGTGATGAACGAACGACTCAAACCCGAGACTCGATATAGACGAACTAATCAATTCTCTTTCCGGCTCAGGCTGCATTGGTTAAGCGTATGGGGCTGTCACGTGATGAACGAACGACTCAAACCCGAGACTCGATATAGACAAACTAATCAATTCTCTTTCCGGCTCAGGCTGCATTGGTTAAGCGTATGGGGCTGTCACGTGATGAACGAACAACTCAAACCCGAGAATGCTGTGCAATGCGCATGTGCGACTGAACGAATCACTCCCCGAGACGACTCGTTCTTCCCGAGTCACATTAAAGATTCGTTCAAAATGAACGAATCGTTCAAGAACGACCCATCACTAATAAAGAAACACACTGCAAATGCTCACAATACAACCAAATACATTTTATTTGCAGTGCGTTTCTTTGTTTGGTTGTATTGTGAGCATTTGCAGCTTGTGTGTTGTCAAATTGACAAAAGTTGTTTTCTTAATTTGCAGGCGTTTGTTTTCTATTAGCAGTGTGTTTCTTTTTTTGGTTGTGTTGTGAGCATTTGCAGTGTGTGCGTTGTAAAATTAATGAAGTTGTTTTCTTAATTTGCAGGTGTTTTTTCTATTTGCAGCTCGTTGAGCTCTCTCGGCCACCGTAGCTTTGGACTAGAACATTTATGACCAGAAAACCACCATTGTGTAGCTTAAGGTATTTGTTTCATCAGGGCAGATTTCCTTGTGCCAACATTCACACAAAAAATCAAAGCTTCAACTTACTTTATGATGTTAATCTCTTTCTATTATAGAGGAGTCATACTGTGGCAATGAGTTAATGAACACCCATGTAGTTCCACATGAACATTAAAAACTTAATTAATAGCAGGAGGTAAAACTCTCCCACAAACTCACATGCTAGAAAATCTTATTTACTTCCCGGTGAGGTCCTGATGAGCAGCATTTTAAAGAAAGAGATTTCCAAATTAGGTTTCCTGAGTTACTCCAGAAGACTAAACGAATTTTAAATGCATGACCAGTCTTTTTGAAAATAGCCATTACATTGCTCATTTTGATTTTTTATTTAGATTTTATTTTTTTTACTGTCAGACTGTGATATTTTTCATTGTTGAAGATGTGTGTATACTGCAAGTGTGTTTTTAGTTTGGTTATGTATAAACTATTTGTTGTTGTCATGTACATTTTAGGTTTATGTCATGTACATTATTATATGTAATGAACTAGTAGAAGTAGTGCATTTATAGGAAGTTGGGCTGTTTTAGGTTGTATAAATACCAAATGTTAGATTTAATACATTACACAAATCCAGCTAATTAAGGTTCAACACAGAGTGTTGATTTGCACTAGATTTGAACACAAGTACATAAACCACACAATAACATGTATGAAAAGTACAGTAGGATAAGGCTTTGACGCCTTTATATGGGGACCTATGAAATGAGGTTCAAAAGCATCTGATTTTAATAATAATATGCTTAACAGATTATTTATTAGTTTATCCTATTCAGTTTATTATGTGGTTTTACATTTAGATTAATTCATGCATTAAAAAGAACCTAGAACATGGAAAGGTGACTTTGTGAAAAGAGAAGAGTGGAAAACTTCACTGAGACCAAACAGAAAAAGAAAAGAAATGAACAAATCTTTCAGCAAAAATCTTTATAATTTGTGGCCATCAGTATGCAGGCTGAGAGACAGCGGATGACTCCATAACACACTCCACTGCCCCTTACAGCTCCACAATCAGCACTGTCATGCGGGTTAGTGTTTGTGAGGGCCTGTCAGCCTGCCTCGATGCACATCACTGTCTTTCATCTGCATATAAAGGACAAGGGCAGCACTTCCTGATAATGGGAATAGCATACATTTGACTTCTGCCACCCACTGCAGCAGTACGGCATACAAATGTTAATGGCTTCAACTCTTGAAAAGATCCTGAGGTCTATGTCTACATACTGCACAATACTTTTATTTGAAGATCACTGCTAGATTATTTGTGTCATACAAAGGATCAAGGTGTGCAAGCAAGTTTGTTGGTCTTATTGTCCATTAATGACAATTTACAAGTATCATTTTTTTAAAGACAAATACTATATTATAGTAGATGTTTTGGCAGTGGCTGATTGGTTTATGTTTTATAATGATACTATACATGATGTTTGTCAGTACTGATGCAGGTGAATCATACTAATTAATGCTCTACATCATTTGCTTAACATGCACAGATGGAGACTTTTTCCATTATAGACATCAGCAGATCCCCAGCCCATTGCTTTCCATTCTGTTCAATCAAATTATTTTTGCAGACGCTCCAAGAGCTCACACACGCTGTCACTGTGTTCCATAACCAGAGCCAAATGTCAACACTCCTCACCAAACAATGGCTCTGTAATTAATCACATGTCAAAGGCAGGTCATTTATCAGTAGCTTCAGATCACAACAATGCAAATGTTTCATCAAATCCTTGGAAAGTTCAGTGGATGTCTAATTTCTTTTCATTTCCATGGCTGTCTTGACCTTCTGATACATGGTGTTCATTATAGTGGAAGGACATTTATACTGCATTTCAGTCATTTTAACTATTTATGGTGGGAAATTTTTATATTTAGCTCATATACTACTGTGCTCTGTATAGGTGTTTTTTTTTTTAGGATAACATAAAACCAAAATGGCTAGATCAGTTTACATGCAAATGATCCATTAGTAATCAGATTCATGGCTCATTTTATCTAACCTGATATCCAAATCTGATAGACCTGAAATAACAGTTGGTCTGATAGACCAATCAATAATACATGAATCTGACTATTTTCTCAATCGGATTGAAAAATACCTTCCACGTCTGCTGTTCTATGGCTTACAAATGCGTTATTTTACATCAAACTGAGTGAATGAGAATTAATATTTACCATATATTTGCTAAAATAGTTCTACCGATATGTCAGGTTTCTATTTAGATATTTTTAATTATGCTCCAGTAACATTAGCACAGTAGCTTTCTCTAGTTCTGAACACAGCGTGGGCTTAAGTTTTGTTCAGAATATATGTCACAACTCTCGGGAAACACGGAAGCCAGGAGACGAGGAATTCACGAAGCGAGAGTCTTTAATATCCAGAAGATCACAGGCAAGGAAGACTATTCAAGGACCGACAAACACTAACTGAACGGACTGGGGCTTTTAAAGACAGTATAACGAGGGAACTAAGGAGACACACCTGGGATCAAATTAACAATTAACATGAGGCAAAAACTGGGTCACAGAACATATGGGGAGCAAAACACAACAAAAACAGGTCCATGATCCTGACAATATGTACTGCACATGTAAACGAATATGTGAAATAGATTACAAAGTTTCAGAATCTGAAATCGGATTTGATTTATTCAGATTGATTAAAGGTGTAATATTATTTATGCCCTTTTTCCAAGTCTTGATTTGTTTTTTGGAGTGTACTAGAATAGGTTTTCATGCTTTATCTTTACAAAAACATGATTTATTTATTTTTTTGACATGTTACATTGTTACAGCACCTCTCTTCCTAGTCTGTCTCAAACATTCTGTCTAGCTAATGTTTTGATGAGATCCCTATTTCACGAGTTCACACTTACATATATTTAGCACGAGTAAGGTAATGCGTATTTGGCAAGTATGGTAATGCATAGTTGGCGTGCTGTCCTGGGGAAGGGCTCCTAACTCGGGAATGGCCCGAACCCAGAGTACCAACCAAAAGCAATTGAGTGTTGGACAGCCGCCAGACTAAGATAGGTAGGTGGACTGAAAAGCCAAGATTGCTTGACCGAACGGGTAAGTAGCGTTCGACGGGGGTTCGATATTGTGGCGCAAGCAGACGGAAAAGGTAAGTTTGTCTGGCTGGGAGGCTCTCGCCGACGTCCGACGGGAGATCAAGACTCACTGTGTCGGACAGGTAAAGACAGAAAAGGTCAAGATGTGTGGTCGGGAGGCTCTCACCGACATCCGACTGGAGATGGATACTCGCAGCCAGGATGGGTAAGTCCCTCCGGCCGCAGGATGGAAAAGGTAAGTAGTCTGGCTGGGAGGCTCTCGCCAACGTCCGACATGAGATCAAGACTGACTGTGTGGGACGGGTAGGCCTCGCCAAGCGTGGGACTTGAAAAGGTACGTTTATATAGTTGGAAGGCCAAATTTTTATTTATTTATTTTTTAGCCAATGAGTGTCTGGTGGGCTATTTTTATACTGGTTCGTTCTGATGTAGCTTTGGAAAGCTTCTGAAGACCATCTTGCTAGAGTTCTGCTGTTTAGAGAGGCCTTTTTGGGCTGCTGCTGATGTTGCTGCCCCGATACGAAAGGAGTGACTGGAGAAATTTCCTGCTGGGAAGTCTGACGATAGCAAAATTAATCTCATGTGTTATTTGGAACCAAAAGCGACTGATGGGTTTTTTGGCGTCGTCTATAAATAGAGGTTCGAAGGGGGATTTGGCCTGAGAAATTCTAAGGCGAAGGTACTCGAGGACGGATTGGTAAGGTTGGATTGGAGAAGAATGTTTGAAAAATGTAAATTAAATTACCTTTCTTAATTTGGTCTGTCTTTGTTTGATCAAAAAGGAAATGGTTTCGCTATTGAGAACTGTTAGGTCTGAGATGGTGGGGTTGGTTTCCGGATTGAATTTAGAGGAGATTGTGAGCTCTGAGCATCTCAGAATCCCAGAAAAGACTAAAATGAACATGGCGTTCGACGGGAGATCAATACTCATAGCATCAGATGGATAAGCTTTGCTGGTGGTCGGACTGAAAGGCCAAGATTTGCTTGGCTCTCGCAGCATCCGGCGGGAGTTCAATACTCACTGCATCGGATGGTTATGCCTCGCCAGTAGACGGACTGAAAGGCCAAGATTTGCTTGGCCGGATGCTGTTGTAGCGTTTGACGGGAGTTCAATACTCGCTGCATCGGACGGGTAAGCCTCGCCGAACGTAGGATGGAAAAGGTAAGGGATAGGAGGACCGTAGGACAAAAAGGTACAATTGCTGGGCTGGGAGGATTTTGGCAGGAGTTTGATACTCACGGCAGCAGACGGGTAGTTGAAAGGGAAGTATTCACTCAACCGGGAAGGCTCACACAGCGTCTGACGGGGGCTCCGCACTTGCGGCATCGGACATGTAAGCTTCGCCGGTGGTCGGATGGAAAAGCGAGGTTTGCTCGACCGGGAAGCTCTCGCAGCATCCAACGAGAGTTCAATACTCATGGCGTCGGATGAGTGAGTCTCGCCGGTAGTCGACAGAGAAATATATTGCTCCACCGGGAGCTCTCTTGCAGCATCTGACAGGGAGTGATCATGAACCCTCGTTTAATTTGTGCCTATAGGGGAAAAACTGAACAGATTATTTCAGTGAAACGGCTGAACGTAATGAAGAACTCAGAAAAATGGCAATTTTTGATGTCCACATACGATAATTTAAAATTGTTGCAGCATTTCTGTCGTAAAGAAATGGCCAAATATTAAAGATTAAGTGGACATTTTAATTAAATGTTAAACCGAACGAGGATTAGATCACACGGTGACATGTAGACGATTGTCGGGCCATTGGAGCCCTCTGTAGGTTTTGATGTAATGCAAATGTTCATTATATTGTTCAATACATTATATTAAGTTTTCGACAGAACCATATGTTAATTACTTTTGATACTTTATACAAATTATTATTATGGCCTATTGGGAAACTGATAGAAGCGTTAGAGAAAAAGGAGTATGAGAAAGAGATGTGTGGGTCTGTGTTGCGAGCAGAGGCATCTGGAAATGGAAGCTAAAGGCCCGGCTGCATATGGCGCTGCGGCCAGGAGAGCTGTGGTGAAGGCTGAGCCAAAGCGGGAAGGTGAGTGAGGCTTTGCTGCGGTGAGAACTGGGGCGTGGCCCAGGCTCGTTGAAGGCCTGCTGCTGCGACCTGACACTCGCGGGTGTTGTGCGGGACAATGGTGGTGTCGAGAGAAGCTAGTTCGGGCTTTTCTCGATCTATTGGTCGCTGGAATGGATTTAGCAGTGAGGTTGGCTGGTCTGCGGGGTGATGAAAGATCGTGCAAATCCGCTTTGTTTACCCTCCGCGAGGACGGTGCGTCGGAATTAATCAGCGTTTGCGCCGGTGGAGGAGAGCTTGTGGCTGGTTGAGCAGAAAGCAGCGGCCGCGACAAAGCCTGGAGCTCGGTGGCCGTGTCTGGTGGAGAAAGGCAGATCGTGGGGTCAGCAGATTGGCCGGAGGATCCGAAAAGATCCCCAGCATAGGTCTCGTTGTTTGGACGGGAAAAGTTGAGTCTGTAATGTAATGGCAAAAGGTGCAGACCGAATGCTGAATAACCGTTGAATGAATAGAGGTATGTCATCTGTATTTATATCCATGCATTGATTCACTTGAGTGCGTACCACTTGTGTTTAATTAGGCTAAGTATCTGACATGATCCTCCCGAACTTTGTTAATAAAACATAATTTCTAAAATACGAAAGCTGCTCTGAGGCTGGCATGCTAACAAGAACATTAAACATTAGTGTACCTCTTGAGCTCAGAAGGGTTAGGTTTAACCACACAACGTTTACTAGATGGCCTCCGTTACACTCATTCCCTAAACCTCACTCCCATCTGGGTCAAGGCACCAATGTAACAGGATGTAGCAGTAATGTAGCAGGATTCAAACCAGTGTTTCCAGCATGGGAGGCATGTGTCCTAACAGAAATGCTAAAGACCGCACCCTCTAGCGATTTAAATTTGAACTGATCATGGTCCGGAATTGACCCATATGTGAAAAAGAGCAATAACAAAAATAGAGGCCAGGTCAGTTTATGCATTCATGAGCCGTAGAAGCCAGCAAATTCATGAGCAGACGATAAGGAGGATGAGGAGAAAGAGTAAAGGTATTTAAATATTTATGATTCCTCAAGTTTTGCTTGTATAGAGCTGAGTCCTAACACTTTCCTCTCTCTTTACTTTAGCAGCCATGTTCCATATTTAACAAAAGACCAAAGAGCTACTGGTATGTCAAATATTTTGCATGACTCCCATCAGCACAGAATTATAACAAATCTAGAGTGACGTAGAGGTAAATTTCGATATAACTGTTCAGACTGAGGTTACATTGTAAAACATTGCATCTCTATGTGATTTAGTACCACATATGGGAGTTTCATTGTGTGTACGGAACAGAACTCACTCTCAAAATTGTGATGACTGACACTGTTGTAACCATAGCAATATTTTAACATCTTCGGTGGCTGGAACAGTAGTACAAAACAAAAATCAGCTGTACAAATTTAAAAACCAACCCCAACCCATCCCACCTTTTGGTAGACTTAAATAAAATAACATAAATAATAATAATAAACACATATTAATTAGTATTAATAGATAAACAAATAACAATAAAAATAATTTTTACAAAGATTTTAGAAAAGACACTAAATTAAAAGCTGAATGCCATGAATTTACAGTTTTCACGTTAGATTCGAGAAGTAGAGCGTTCATTAAGATAATGCCCAACAAATACACAGTCCAGGTTCGTCTGTCTATTGTGTGAGGAGGATTTCAACAGTTGACAAGCAATTTTTTTGCTGCTGTGAGAGCAGCTAACAGTAAATATCTTTGTTGGACGGACAAGGTGTTCCAAAAGTCATTCATGAAAAAATGGCGCGCAGTCAAACATATCTCAGTACCCAACAAATATGATCCTGTGAGAGCTGAGTCCAAAAAGGTGAGAGAGAGGGGCACTCCCCAAAAAATGGCAAAAACGTGCCTAAAACTCCTTGGGAACAGAGATTGCACTTAGGAGAAGACAACAGATTCATAGCGAATGCCTATGCCATTTTGTAACTAATTGTGAACGTCTTTCAACATCTCTCCATGTGGAGAGGAGATGGGTTACAATGGGACCAAACCGAGATTTACACTGCCTAAGCGGAACTCCCGAAAAAACAAGATGCTTCAATTTATACGGATAAACAATAGATTCCTCAATTGCTCTCCAAGACACAGAAGCGACAGGATCAAACCAAACTGCTAAAGGGTGGAGGGAAAAGGCTTGAGAATACAGTCTAAAATTATAGATACAAAGACCTCCATGTAATCTACATCGTTGTAAGGTAGTCAGTTTAATACGAGGACGTTTCCCATCCCATATATACCGTGAAGCACATGCATCTAGTTTATTCCAGTAGCCAACCGGTGGAGGGAGAGGAATCATGGAAGAAAAGAAATTGATACGTGGGAAAACATTAATTTTAATCACCGATATACGGGCCTGAAAAGAAGCAGGAAGATGAGACCAATTTTCCAAATCTGAGGATACTTTGGCTATACCATTATAGTTTTTTGAGACGATTTCCTGCAGGGGAGGAGAAACATCTATCCCCAAGTATTTAAGTTTTTAACCAATGGACTAGATATAGAAAGGGACATGGAATAAATTTTAGAATTGAGGGGAAGTAAACATGACTTACTCCAATTAATTTTAAACCCAGAGAGAGATCCAAAATGGTAAAATAAATTCAACACACGAGGAACAGAATGTGACAGCTTCTCCAAAAATAAGATAAGATATCACCAGCAAACAAAGAAATATGATGATGAGTATTCCGTATACTTATGAGAGAAATAGTTTCAGATTGTCGGACCAACCCTTACGAGTACCTCGGTGTATAAAGAATGGGTGAGAGCGAACAGCACCTGTGAGAACAGTGGCTGCTGGATTGACATACAGAACTTTTATCATATTTATGAAACTCGATCCCAGATCCAGATGCTGTAGAACCGCCCATAAATAGTTCCATTCTAGCTGTTCAAAAGCTTTCATTGCATCTAGAGATAATACTGCGCAAGGGGAGGACAAACTATTCTTTGAATTAATAATATGATATAACCTGCGTAAGTTATCCGTAGCAGAGCGAGATTTAATGAATCCTGTTTGGTCATGATGAACTAGCCTAATCATAAATTTCTCTAGACGACGAGATAGTACTTTAGCATATATTTTAGCATCAGTCCCTATCAAAGAAAGTGGCCGGTAACTAGAACAGGAAGTCGGATCTTTATCTTTTTTTAACAAGAGAGAAATAACATCTATATTAATAGATGGGTGAAATGAGCCTTGAGTAACTGAAAAATGTATCATATCTAACATGAGGGGACCTAAATCGGACCAAAAAGTAGTATACAATTTGTTTGGAATACCATCTATATGCCTGGGGATTTCCCCTTGTTCATAGATCGAATTGCTGACTCCAGCTCCTGAAGAGTGTTCGGTTCAGCCAGGTATTGACTAGGTAGTATTTCTATTAAAAAAAAAAAGATAGAAAGAAAGAAAAGAGAGATAAAGAATACAACTAAAACAAATAAAATATCATAATCAGTAAGCGATACTGTATGCACAATGAACTATGAATTAAGAAGTGAACATTAAAGTGAACAGTGAAAGACACAAATGTCCAGCTGGAGTTCACTGAGAGTTGGTGGATGAAAGGGATCTGAGAAAAGCTCTTGCTTCTTCTGGGGAATATAGCATTTTAGGTTCACCTTGATTGAAAATGACCTTCAGCGTTGCAGGATAAAGGAGAAAATTCTGGATGCCAGCGTCTCTCATCTCCTTCCTAATTGGCACAAATGCACTTCTTCTTTTTGCGGTGACCAGAGAAAAATCTGGAAAGAAAGAAAAAAAAGTTTTCACCGGGGCATGAAGTCTGGCGGCCCACAGAATGAGCTCCCTATCTGTGACCCGCAGTAGTTTAAAGATGAAAATCCATGGTTTAGCGCGATCGGAGGAGAGCCTTGTGTACACGCCATGCGCTCGCTCCACTTCAATCTCTTTGCCGGCCAGAGACGGGAGCCACGTCGGTAGCGATCTTTTCAGAAAGCCCATAAGGTCGTCCTTTTTGGAACCTTCAGGCAATCCAACCAGACGCAGATTGCTGCGCCTATTGAGATCCTGTAAGTCCACAACCTGTTGCGTGGCAGCGCACCTATCGTGATCTGCGATGACTTTCTTTTGTCCTCTCATCTCCCCTGTAAGAAGATCCAGTTTAGAGCATAGCGACTGAACAACTGACATGTGAGAAGCGAATTCGTTCCGCATCGCCGTCAATTCGGTTCTTAGAATGTCCTCAAAGTGTGTAACAGTGTTCACCATCTCGTCCATCATATCGTTTGAGTTCGGTGACTTGGATTTCTTCTAAATCGGAGAAGCCGACGGAGACAACTCCTGATGTTTACGACTGCATGCCATCAGGTAAAACACAACCAATGAATAAAACTTAAAACAAAATGAAAAAAATCAGCAAAAAGAAGCCAAACGTACGGAGCTCTACTCAAGTGCGACTAGGTTCATGAGCATGTCACGTGACTCCTTGAACATGCATATTAAAGTATTAGCAAACTACTTTGATTTTCCCAGAGTGGCCATTAGTAGCCATTAGAAACATGAATCCAGAAGATTTGTTGTACAGAATTTGTGAATATGTCTGAGAAGAGAAAAAGAGACTCTGAAAGGCATACAGTATTAATGAAAAGGGGCAGAAAGCAAGATCAGGAAAAACAGATGTAGCTCGAAGCGTTTTATGTGCAAGTATCAAGATAAGCGATAAATGACCGTTAAATGAGCAAGAGCCAAATGTTTTTCCTGAGACCCAAGATGACTTTTTGAGAATAGTTAATTCACAAGCTTCTGTCATGCTCACTGATCCAGTATTAAAATTGGCCGATGCTTTACTTCAACAACACACAGCAGTGATGAGTTCAGGGCAAATGCACAAACACACACTGCTTTCTGTTTGATTCTCCTGCTTTAAATCAGTCTCCTAAAACAACCATTCATTACCGACAATCTACTGTTTCCCAGATCATAGTGTGCAACAAGAAGTGTAAATAAGTCAGTTTTGTGTTTAGCTTTCATATAAAACTTTTTCAATGATTCTTTGCAGTAGATGAATAAATCATCTAAAAATGAAAACTGACTCTCATTATCATCTGACATCCAAATATTATTTCTTCTGTGGAAAACATAAAATGAGATACTTAGCAGATTGTCTAAGCTGCTGTTTTAATGACTATTGCTTGCCAAGACACCATTGAACTCTGTAGTCCTCTGTAGTCCTTTAATAGCTTTATCTGAGGATCAGACAGAAATTTAAGTTGTTAACCACAAATCACAAAGGTTTAACTGGCTCATCTCATAATGCCATGTGTTTTCGAGCTTGTATTAGAAGATATGGGCCTGTAAATGAGTTATACCTATAGGCTACCTTATACCTAAGGGAAATTATCTGCTTGTTTGTTAATTACTAACAGTTATTGGTATTACGTACTATTAAGCACATAACAGTTATATAATTAGTGATAATCCTGACTGTTTAACAAACATGCCAGTCTCATTAAGCTTAAAATAGGTGGGTGTAAACAACACTCAAATACAGTTTGATAGCATAACCTTCTACTAAAGGAGGTTATGCTATCCTGCTAAAGGAGATCCATACATTTAACGCTGGTTTTAAGCCAAATGCAGCAAGACTTGGCCATTTATTATAAGACAATATAAATAACAAGTCCTGAATCATGAAACGCCACAATTCTGTGAAGTCAGTTAACTATTTGATGGTCAGAATACCAAAGGGAATGGTAATAAATGAGAAGAAATTCATATTTGTATCAGAAATCCTGCAGTTGACTGGCCATCCATCCAAGGATTTCCCCTGCCTAGAAGGTCCCTAGAAGCACTTTGAAAGACAGGTGTGGGATGTTTGTATCAGAAATCAGGAAACTGAGAACAGTTACTGGTTATTAAGCACTTAATTAATAAAATCCTTCAAAGATTTTAGTCAGAAATCACTTTAATGACTAAAAATGATCTGGATAATGAGTCTGTGTTTAACTGATCTCATGTGACTGCCTCTATCAATGTGTATTATGTTGCATTGGTTTATGATATATTTTTTTCTAATAACATACATATAATTGCATATATATTAATTACATATTAATAACACTAAAAGATTAAACAAAAGCTGTTTTATCCTATTGCGGGTCTTAGAGAAATGGCAGCCTGAGGATATAGACAAAATATCAGACCTGGATTCTGTTGAATCCTTATTGTAACATGATATTATAGGCTTCATTAAAATAAAAACTTTATTTGCACTTGACATCACTTCATGTTGTTGTCAGCCAGTGCGCAGAGGACATAAAAACAGCAATAGTGTCATCTACTGGTTCATAAATGCCATTTTCAAATATCACACAATCATTTTCAGCAACATATCAGTGCGCAAAGAATGAATATGATATAAGGTAACACTTTAAAATACTGTTCCAGAACTACAAAAGATTAAATGAGTAACACTACAATATGATAAAGGCTAGTTGGGATTAGGGTTAGGGTTAATAAGACTTTATTTTAGGGTTAGGGTTTGTTGGTACTAATGTACCCAAGGAGCCCAGACTTATCTTGCTGGGGGACACTTCACTACAGGTTAAAGAACAAAAGGGAATTAATCTGAGGTTTGTAAGAATAGCTCTTCTACCAACCATAAAATATATAATGCTGAAATGGAAGGATTCAGAACCTCCTTTGACTTCTATGTGGACTAAGGAAGTATCATCTTATGTGCCTCTTGAAAAAAATAACATTTCGCTTGAAGAAACTTCAAGATCTGTTTGTAAAACACTGGGGCAGCTTCCTCTCTTATTTGGGTATAACAACAGGACAGAATATATAGACCTCATCTAACTATCTATCCTTTACTTTTTTTAATCAATATTTGTTTCATTTGTTTTTTGTGGCACTATGGGATTGAGATTAAGGGTTGTAGGGGTATGTCTTATATGGGGAAGATCTGTTCAGGCTAGTTTGTATTTTGTGATGTATATTTTATTGTAAAAGCATAATAAATGTATTAAAGTAAAAAAGTGTTCACAAAAAAAAAAGACAAAAGGGTTAGGGTTAGGGCTTAGAATTTAATTTTTTTTCTATTGTGTAAATAATCAGCATTGTAAACAACATGTGTACAGGGTGGAGTAAGCATAACTGGTTTGGGGGGGGGGGGGGGGGGGCAATAACGTCAATGGCTTCAGTCATTATTAAAGGTGCTGTATGATTGACTGAACTAGGTATTGCAGTCAAAATTCAAAATATTGGAGAGGGTTTTTTTCACCATCCCCTCCTCCTCAGACTTGATGCACATGACAATGACTGAAATGAAATGGGCTGTGTTTTCCGCCAACTGGTAACCCGGTAAACTGTCAGTGGGCGGGTTTCCCAAACCAACACACAAACAGACATTCCGGGCCGGAACGCACATTTTCAAAGGAAAATAGCTAACTGTAGCATTGTTTTTCAGATAAGCAAGTATGTTAACTTAACATGTTTCTTAAATATCTGCAAACATATTATGGTATTTGTATGCTTTAGTAGAGTCAAAAACTTACATACGGCACCTTTAAGGAGTTATGTTTTTGTTATTGTTTTACCTTAGAATTCTGTTTCAAATAATTCGAAATTGCTTCTGAGGGATTTGGTAATACTTGAGTCATCGCTAGTAGGTTTCCAATTCTAAATTATGCATTATTCAACTTAAAATTTTAAGGCAACCAGCTTCAGCAGATTTTTGAGTTTTCTCAATTTGTTGTTTTAAGTTTATACAACAAAATGTTGAGAATCTCCTACAAAAATAAGTTGAGAGAACTCAAAAATCTGCAGAAGCTGGTTGCCTTAAAATTTTAAGTTGGCTCAACTTTTTTATTTTTTTTACAGTGTAGTAGTTTTTAGTAGTCCTCTGAGAAGAAAACTAGTAGTTATTGACAATAGTTAAACTAGTCTGCTGTTACTTATTACTGACTAATTTGTTAATCAGAGGTTTTTGACAGTCTTGTTAATCGGAGATTAAATAGATCCTAACCCTAACCCTAAATTTAACCAATTAAATTGGCTGTTGATTTTTTATTTTTTTGGGATTTGCACTGAATAGTTTGTGAAAGAATATTTCACAAGTCATTGTAAACTTTTGAGGTTTTTTTAAGGTTATAATTCCTTTTGCTGGATTTGGTAACATTTGAATCATTACTAGGGAGTTATCATGTTTTTCACTATAGAATAGCTTTCCAAATAGCAAGTACATTTGTAAAAGGGATGCAGGAAAAATTTTCATCATTTTACTATCCAAAACCTTACAAAAACCTCAAACGCTTATATGACTTCAGTCATTACTAAGGGGTGTTCATGCTTTCCACTTAAGAATACTGATCCAACAGTGTATGTACAGTAGTTATTCATTAATGATGCAATCGTATTCCAAAATGCTACCCATAATCATAACAAAAAGACAATACATCAACAAAAAAGCTGAAGCTAGCATGACAACCGCGCTTCTCGTACCTTTAAAAAGCCTGAACCGCTCAACACAAAGACCAATCATCTGAGCCGTAAATGTCATTTGACTAATTACCCATAAGAATGCACCTGAAAGTGCTTCACTAAAGCAACTCTGGCCCCATCCCAAATGGCACACTTCATGTCAATTACCAGGGGCTACAGGGGCTGTGCTAACCCGCTAAACACTGACATTTTATTCCTGATGGATAAAATCCAAAGTCCCTTCTACATTCTATTATTTTCTAGTTGTATATCACATATAGTAAAATGGTATAGTACATTCTTTCTCCGCTCTTGTCCACGACCTCACAAATCTCAGCCTATCAAACTCCCCCGAAGTTCTGCTTTTGTGGGAGGATGATAAGACTCTGCTTTGACATTTGAAATATACAGATGAGCTACGCAGGGGTTACACAAAAGAATTTAACTTTCTCTACGTCATTCTCCATATCTTACCCATACTTAACTCTATGTTCCTTACACTAATTCATTTTCATCAGAAAAGAAAAGCTTATCATGGCAAACATTTGAATGTTGACAATACTAGAGCAATTTGCAAAGAGATTTGAAATGTATAAAAGCATTATGTTGCCTATATACACGTCTTGCTATGTGGTTGATAAGTGGTGGTGGTTGCTAGGTAGATGGTAAGGAGGTTTCTAAGAAGATTTCAAAAAGATGGACTGGCAAAGTATACACACAGTGTCAATTCAATACACTTTTCCAACCCAGCCAGTCAGAATCATGAAAATGATATACTATCAAACAATCATCAGCTGACTTTAAGGCTTATGACAGAAGTGATTGCCTTCACCTCACAGTGACTCGCATGAAGAATATTTCTCAATGATTTGATGGTCTTGCTGTTTGCCTCACAGTGATTTCAGCTCAGAATGAATTGAAAACACCCACTTATATAGTGGACACATATAGTTGCAATCCATAGGTCTGGTATCCTTAGGCTCTCACGAAACTTATTATTCATGACTTTGACCATTCTTTGACTCATGACCATTTTATTAATGAGATAGACAGTATATTTACTTCTATGAACTTGGCATATGCTTAGCATGCATTTTGATAGGAAATGCATGCCAAATACAAAACAAAAACAAAGAAACGGACAAGCGCATGCAAAAATTTAGGACCTTAACCTTTTAACCGCACGTTTTCCCATGAGTGTGGGATTTCATAGGCAATAAGGATTCATTAATGCTATATGTAACACTGGATTCAGACAAGCTTTGATGTCCTCCTACTTCAGCATTTTTCAGGTTTTGGACAGAGCCAAGTGCATCAAAGACAGAACTTCAAAATAAAAGCTAACAAAGACCAGTCTAACAAATCCGACATTGCTCGAAGGATACCAAACAGACTCAACAGCATGGAGCAAGATAACCCAGGATTACATTTACACAGAATTGTGATCTGTCATACTTCAGATTTTGCAGGCTGTACAGAATAAAAGATAGATAAAAGGCATGTTAGAGTGAAAAAATGAGTTTTCAAGCATTCTATGCGTGGGATGAAAATGCATTTCATCACAGATGTCTCCAAAGTACCTGACTAGGTTATAGTGTTTGAGTGCACTACTGCGAATATCTCCTCAGTGAAGTCACCATAAAAAATTAATTAATCAAAAAAATCTCTCCATGTTTCCAAAAACAGCTACTTTAACAACTCAGTTTTTACTCTAATTAAGTATTTATTTTTCTCTTTAACAGTCAATAAAAATACTACACACTCCTAAAAAAAAAAGGTTCCAAAAACCTTTTTTTGTTTTTTTTTACAGGAAAGTCATAGAAGAACCTTTTCAGGTTCCCCAAAGAACCTTTCAATAAACAGGTATGAAAGTAAGCATTTTTATATTGATAAAATATTTTCATAATCCAACATTTTTACACTCTACAGAACCATGGATTAGAGATGTAGCGGTATGAAAAATTCTTATCATGGTTATTGACCAAAATTATCCCGGTTATCAGTATTATCACGGTACTGTTAAAATGTGCTGGAAATGTTCAAAAAGTACTGACTCATAAATAGTTTCCCCAAGTTGTATATTTAAAATCAACAAACAACAAATAAAATAACTTTTTGTTTGCATAAACACTAAAACAATAACATTACCAGTGATGTCCGGATTTTAAATGACAACCTGACGAAATGTTCGAAAAATAAGATTTTAAAGAGTTTCATAAAATGATAACCTCACATTTCAGCCTTTAAACAACGAAAAGGGTTAAGTCAAAGTGAAAACTGATTAATAAATGGTTAATTGCGCATGACACCACTAACTTTATCAGTTCTGTGTCCTTAACTCTTAATATTTAGTTGATGATTGTTAAAAATAATTAGAATAAACTAGTGCTGTCAAATGATTAATCGCATCCAAAATAAAAGGTTTTGTTTACATAATATATGTGTGTATACTGTGTATATTTATTATGTATATATATAAATACACACACATTGTCACGAATCTGGTCCATGCTCTCCTGGTTTACCACCACCAGAGGTCACCCGTTCACCACATTGACTCTCACACTACACAGCACACTGGACTCCATTTCCCACTATGCATTGCACAGATCACAGCTGTCACCATTCACTCATCACACACACCTGATGCTCATTTCACAATCACACACACTATTTAAGCCATGGACTTCCTCAGCTCAGGGCCGAGTATTGTTTAGCGTTTATCACTCACCCAGCGATAGCTACTTTACAGAGCCATAGGCTGTGTCCAAATTCAGGGTCTGCATCCTCCTTAGGATCCTTCCTACCTGGTTGAAGGAGGAGGGATCCTCCGACGTCCGCAAAACCCGGAAGTCGGTGTTTGTGAATTTGGACAGCCTACCCTTCTTTCAGTTCCCTCCCTTACCCGTTGCTCATATCCTGTCGCCTAGCAACCGTGACAGCGCCAAGCAAGAAGCGGGAAAATGGACAAACAAAGAGTTATTCTCCTCATTTTAATTCTTTTGGAAGAAATAAAGCAATTAAATAAATTAAATACTTTCTTTGCTCGTTGTCGGAGAGTTTTTTATATCAGACTACAAGACAGTCACATCCAGGTAAGCCATTATAGCCTATTTTTATTTGTTTTTAAGTATTCTACTAATTTCTCC
This sequence comes from Barbus barbus, assembly GCF_936440315.1. Lineage (NCBI taxonomy): Eukaryota > Metazoa > Chordata > Actinopteri > Cypriniformes > Cyprinidae > Barbus > Barbus barbus. The sequence continues at coordinate 9,658,264 of NC_136732.1, read as the reverse complement.
TACAAATTCATTGAGCCGAAGCATAAACTTTAGCTTGTTTTGTCAGAGAAACTCCTCTCCCACTCCGCTACCGCTCGCTTCGTCCGCCATTACGCTCTGCCGAAAAGAATTATGGGATAGGTAGGACGGGAAAGGATCCACCACACCCATCCTTCCAATTCGGGGAAAAGGAGGACGTATTTGTGGGCCGCATTTGAAGGATCCTACGAATTTGGACAGCCTTCGTCGCGGCGCTGTGACGTAACATCCTTCAAATGAGTACTCCGAAGGATGCAGACCCTGAATTTGGACACAGCCATAGTCATTGTCACAGTCTTAGTCTTGCCTTGTGTTCCTGCCGTGTCTGACCCTGCCCTTGTTTACTGGATTTATCCTTTGCCTCTGCCGTTTGGACTCTGTTCGCTCCCCGTTTGGACTATTGCTCCTGTTTCTGGACTATCTCTCTGCCTTGCCCCTTTGGATACTGTTCGCTGATCGTTGACCCACGCTTGCTCCACGGATTGCTTTGTCTTGCCCTTGCCATACCTGTTTGCCACTGTTTGACCCTGCCTGTCTCACCATGTTTTATAATAAAGCTTTGCACATGGATCCGCACGTCTCACGTCTCGTCAGCCCCGTAACACACATACAGCATATATTTTGAAAATATTTCCATGTATATATTTACATTCATATAACTGACATTATATATAAATGTTTTAAATATATAAACATAACATATATTTCTTAAATACATGCATGTGTGTTTATATATACATAAGTATACACACATATATTATGTAAACAAATCTTTTATTTTGGATGCGATTAATCGTAATAAATCATTTGACATCACTAGTAGTTCATAACAATCAATTGAGGAACTTAATGATTTCAGTGAATCAGAGAATTAGTTTTTTAGAGCATTTTCTGACTGAGATAAGGTGCTAAAATTATTTTATCCAGCTGTTTTTTGTTGAGTGTTGGGTGTGTGTTTCTTTTTTGACTTAGAGCCAGTTGAGTAAACCTCTGTAATATGAGCACGAGCACAATCCCTCCTCTATCCTGTGACGACAGAAGTCTAACAGAGAGCCAAATGTTTTTGGATGCTTCTCACTTTGAGAGATCAGTTACATGATGATTAATGTTCTTTGCCTCTATGAAGCAAAGGAGGAAGAATGAACCCCTGAGGACATGATGATACCACTCAACCATAGGAAAACAACACTTTACACAGTCAAATTGATACATTCAAAACATTGTATCAAGGCTCTTCAGCTACTCCTCAGCATTATGTCCTGCATTGCCCCAGCATGCCAATACAGCACCCATGTCTGTCTGAAATATGTGCAACACCTTAGAGAACACTATTCACTATTAACTAGCTGCTTATTAGAATGCATTTTACTAGCATTGTTGTTTATTAGTACTTATAAAGCACATATTAATGCATGACCATATTCTAGATCCCTTAACCCTACCCAATGCCTGAACATATAACAACTACCTTACTTACTATCAATAAACAGCAAATTGGGAGTTTTTGAGGGTAAACTGTTAGTTAATAGTGAATATGTGTTCCCTAGTCTAAAATACACAGTCTTAAAACATCTGCCAAAGTAATACTGAAAACATGTAAACTCAAAAGCCTAGACAATTTTGTGGAAGAGTTCCAAGAATTGGACCTGCTGTTGAGTTTCTGTTTTGAGTTTCTCAATTCATTACACAAGACAGAGTCCAATAAATTTCCTGGGAAAGTGTACTTTTGCAAAGTAAAAATCATATTATTGTAAATGCAGTAGCATTCCAGATAAAAGGATATGAAAGAAGGTGTTGGATGTTTGACCGAATCTCTTGATAAGAGAAATAATGGGTACTTTTGAGATCTTGAAAGCCAAAGAGAGATAGTCTCATTGTTTAAGAGGGAGAAGCTAAACCTGCCTTAATTACAGTGGGCAAGCATCTACATGCTGTAAGCTTGAAGAAAATTCCCCTGTTCATAGTCAGAGGCCGAGAACACTTTATTCTTCACTTTCACAATCACCTTCTTCTTCCACACAGCACGCATCTAACAGCATCCCGATCTATTCTAAAAGGGAAGATGTTAGTCGTTATGTCATTTTTAATTATTCTCCTGACATCAGATTATAGCAAAGGTAAGTAATTTACCACATAGACTTTTAATCCTCAAAATGACATTTTAGTGTTTTAAAAGGGTTTTGGTTTTGTATCCCATTGTATGTAATATGCTCAGCAAAAAAGAAACCTTTTTTTCACATTCAACTGCTTTTATTCCCAGCGAATTTCGTAATATGTGTACATAACAATTATTGTTTATTGAATAAGTATGAAACATAATTTAAACCCGTTCCAATAAAGATCTGAAAAGTTTGTTTAGATTTAATGAAATTATCTTTCAAATACAATATGCATAGAAATGTGTCAGCATATGCTAATATTGCTTTCTTATGCATTCAGGTGAAATAGAGCTGCATGCTGTTAAACACCAGACAGTGAATTGCAATGAGAGGACTGTCTTACATTGCAGCGTCAGCTCATCGGTGCCATTGAACTTTATTAAAGTTTACTGGATAAAACAAGATGAGAAAGATTTTGAATGTGATCCAAAATCCAGCAACAACCCTCCAGGATTTGAGTGCAACTACACAGGGGAAGCATTGACATTAACCATCTCAAATCCCACACCAGCAAACATGGGCACATATTTTTGTTGTATAAAAACAGACTCTGGACATGGATCAGAAAAAAATTATGTGTCTATGGGTCAGTGCATCCACCTATTTAGCAGTCCAATGCTGTAAGCATGAAGCATATTTTAATGAATAAATACAGGATTAAATGTATCAATCAATCAATAAGTAGAAAACGCTGCATCCATGATAAACTGGGTAGAACTTTATTTTACAGTCCTGTGACTCATGTGCATACTATGTACTACATTTACATTTATGCATTTAGCAGACGCTTTTATCCAAAGCGACTTACATTGCATTCAAGTTACAGTTTTTACATTTTTATCAGCTCTTGCTTTCCCTGGGAATCGAACCCATGACCTTGGCATTGCTAGCGCCATGCTAGCGCCATTTGAGCTACAGGAAAGTACTAAGTATAGTAATTACAATTACTAGGTAATAACTACCCCTAACCCTACCCCATGTACCCACATTATATTACCAGTGCTTCCTTGGGTAGTTACACTGTAAATATATGGAAGAACACATACTGTAAAATAAAGTGCAACCATAAACTTTTATTTTCTTTTTTCATTTTTTTTTTCTTTTGTAATTATTATTGTATTATATATTATATAATTTTCTTTAGTCAGTGTATTACTCCATCACTAAAATGTATAATTGCATTGCAACTAAATTTAGGTACATGACCTGCAAGATTCAAAAGAAACTGAATGAATAGAAATTTTAGTCAAGCATAAATGCTTGTAATAACAATCACATCGATTGTTATTACTAACCATTTTTAAAAGAAAATAGAAGTAATTATGAAATTACACATTAGGATGTACTTAAGTGGCTCAAAAACACACTATTAAGCTCAACTAATTGTATTGTATGTTTATGTAAAATATAGCACATTTTGATTTAATTGAAATTAATATGCAATTAAGTGTCCAAGAAAAGAACATTATTGTTTTTGTGTTATATGACAATGATTCCTCCTTCCACTGTCATATGGTGAAAAAAAACGTCTCGGGTTACGTATGTAACGTCTCGGTTACGTACGTAACCCTCGTTCCCTGATGGAGGGAACGGAGACGTTATGTCGTGACGACATAGGGGATTTACTTGGAAGCCCCAATCATCTCTGACTTAAGAGAAAACGCCAATGAAATTGGCTAGTGGATTTTGCATACCTGAGCCACTCCCCGTGCATACGGGTATAAAAGGGCGACAGGTGCATCCACTCATTCGGTTTTACCCGCTGAGGAGCCGAGAACGTGTCCCTGGCAACCAGCGATGGTTCAAGATTGTGGCATGGGGACATAACGTCTCCGTTCCCTCCATCAGGGAACGAGGGTTACGTACGTAACCGAGACGTTCCCTATCTGTCGGTCACTACGAGTTATGTCGTGACGACATAGGGGTCATATGGAAAGCGCCACAACCTGAACCCCGTCACGACCTTATGCATGCAAATGTTGACAAGCTAGTGCGTGACAGACAAATGCCATGCGAAGGTCGCAACCTTCCCATCGCCCCAGCGCAAATTCGCTAACCTTGGTGCCCGCAGGGACCACTGAGTACATTGCTGCTGGAGATAGCCAAGCCGCTGTTCCTTTCCCCAAGAAATCGGAAGGGATTTCGACCTTCTATGAAAGACTGCTTCAAGTCTTTCCTATTTGCTGTTACAGCTTGGCGGTAACGACGGGGAAGCGAGCCTTCCGGAGAAGGGCGCTACGGAGGCCACATCCTGCCCGAAGGGAGGTAACATGTGGAGACACTGATATGGACTGACCCAGGCCTGGGGCAGTACTACATACGACTGGACCCTGGGGCAGATCCTACCTAGGAGTAGGGAGGAGGACTGCCAGCAGGGCCTGACAGAGCTCTGCCAAAGGGAAGACACGGGTTTACCGTGAGGGAAACCGTACCGTGGATGAATACACGTGTGGGATTACCCGAAGGGAATCAGGCCATACGGACACCTAGCCGAGTACAGGGGCTGACCGGAGACCCGGGCGAGCTAGCACCAGTACTGGGCCTGGCGTCAGACTGCTCCGCCCAGTCTGACTGCCGGGGGTGCTGGAGGTCTCCACCAGGGTTCGCCGTCCGGGGAACTGAACTGGAGGAGGAAAACAGGCGCTCGTATCCCCGGGTGAGGGGGAATGGCGCAGCAAGCGTGACACCGGCCAACTCTTCCCGCCACTTACCTGTTACCCAACACACGGGAAGAGACTGGCTCCACGCGGAGACTGTAAAATCTCGCGAAGGTGTTCGGTGTCGCCCAGCCCGCAGCTCTACAGCTGTCTGCCAAAGAGGCGCCGTGCGACAACGCATAGGAGGAGGCAACACTCCGTGTGGAGTGAGCCCTCACCCCAAGGGGGCACGGCTCGCCTTGGGATTGGTACGCCAAGGCGATGGCCTCCACTATCCAGTGGGCCAACCTCTGCTTGGAGACAGCCTTCCCTTTCTGCTGACCTCCGTGGCAGACAAAGAGCTGCTCAGAGCTTCTGAAGCTCCGGGTGCGGTCCACGTATATGCGCAATGCTCTTACGGGACACAGCAACGCCAAGACTGGATCTGCCTCCTCCGAAGGCAGTGCTTGCAGGTTCACCACCTGATCACGGAAGGGCGTGGTGGGAACCTTGGGCACGTATCCCGGCCGGGGTCTCAGGACAACGTGAGAGTAGTCCGGCCCGAACACAAGGCACTCTTCGCTCACCGAAAATGCTTGGAGGTCCCCGACCCTCTTGATGGAAGTGAGCGCGGTCAGGAGCGCTGTCTTAGCCGACAGGAATTTCAGCTCGACTGAGTCCAGCGGCTCAAAGGGACCCCTCTGAAGTCCCGCCAGGACGATAGAGAGGTCCCAGGAGGGCATCAGGGGTGGCCTAGGCGGATTCAACCTCCTGGCACCCCTCAGGAACCTCACGATGAGATCATGCTTTCCCACGGACCGGCCGTCCACTGCATCGTGATGGGCCGCGATAGCAGCCACATACACCTTCAAGGTGGAGGGTGACAGCCTACGCTCCAACCTTTCTTGCAGGAAAGAAAGCACTACTCCAATCGTGCATCTTCGGGGGTCTTCCCGGCGAGAAGAACACCAGTTCGCGAACAGACTCCACTTCAGAGCATAGGCTTGCCTTGTTGAAGGAGCTCTAGCCTGAGTGATGGTGTCTACCACGGCCTGTGGTAGACCACTTAAGTCTGCCGCGTCCCGTCCAGGAGCCACACCTGGAGGTTCCACAGATCTGGACGCGGGTGCCATATGGTGCCGAGTCCCTGAGAAAGGAGTTCCTTCCTCAGAGGGATACGCCAGGGAGGGGCTGTCGCGAGGAGAATGAGTTCCGGAAACCAGGTCCGGGTGGGCCAATACGGCACGACCAGCAGGACCTGCTCCTCGTCCTCCCTGACCTTGCACAGTGTCTGTGCGAGTAGGCTCACTGGGGGAAATGCATACTTGCGTAAAGCCCGAGGCCAGCTGTGTGCCAGTGCGTCCGTGCCGCGGGGCCCCTCGGTCAGGGAGAATATAGCTGGCAGTGGGAGGACTCGCGGGAAGCAAACAGGTCTACCTGAGCTTCCCCGAATCGACTCCAGATCAGCCGGATCGTCTCGGGATGGAGTCGCCACTCTCCGAGAAAGTGAGCTGTCGTGAGAGCGCATCGGCCGCACGATTGAGCTCCCCCGGAATGTGGACAGCGCGCAGCGACCTGAGCTGCGTGTGACTCCAGAGGAGGAGATGGCGGGCGAGCTGTGACATGCGGCGTGATCGTACACCTCCCGGCCGGTTGATGTACGACACAGCCGCAGTGTTGTCCATGCGGACCAACACATGCTTGCCTAGCAGCAGTGGCCGAAACTGCCGCAAGGCCAGATGCACTGCCAACAGCTCCAGGCAATTGATATGCCAAAGCAGTCGAGGCCCTGTCCAGAGCCCCGAGGCTGCCTGCCCGTTGCATGTAGCGCCCTAGCCCGTACTGGAGGCATCTGTTGTGACAACAACATGCCAGGACACTTGTTCTAAGGGCACCCCGGCCCGTAGAAAAGCACGGTCCGTCCAGGGGCTGAAGGAGCGGCAACACTCGCGCGTGATACTCACCCGAAGTGAACCGCGGCGCCATGCCCACCTCAGGACTCGGGAGTGCAACCAGTGCTGAAGTGGTCTCATATGAAGCAATCCGAGCGGCGTGACCGCAGCTGCGGATGCCATATGCCCCAGGAGCCTCTGAAACTGTTTCAGTGGCACCACAGTCCTGCCTCTGAAGGAACTCAGGCAGTTCAGCACTGATTGGGCGCGCTCGTCCATGAGGCGCGCCGTCCTACTCACCGAGTCTAACTCCACACCGAGAAAAGAGATTCTCTGCCCAGGGGAGAGCTTGCTCCTTTCCCAGTTGACCCGAAGCCCCAACTGGCTGAGGTGCCGTAACACCAGCTCCCTGTGGTCGCACAACTGCTCTCGGGACTGGGCCAGAATGAGCCAGTCGTCGAGGTAGTTGAGGACCCTGACGCCCACTTCCCGTAGCGGGGCAAGGGCGCCTTCAACGCCCTTCGTGAAGACACGGGGAGACAGGGAGAGCCCGAAGGGGAGGACCTTGTACTGCCATGCCCGACCTTCGGACGCAAACCGTAGGAACGGTCTGTGTCGCGGAAGGATCGAAACATGAAAGTAAGCATCCTTCAGGTCAATCGCTGCAAACCAATCCTGGGGATTGCACCCCAGGATTGGTCGAAGACCACCGCCTTTCTTGGGTACGATGAAGTAAGGGCTGTAAAACCCCTGCCTCATCTCGGCTGGAGGGACCGGCTCGATTGCATCCTTTGCCAGGAGGACAGCAATCTCCTCGCGCAAGACAGGAACGTTCCGAGCTACCACTGAGGTCTCGAGAACGCAGCTGAACTTGGGAGGTCGCCTGGCGAACTGAATCGCATAGCCGAGTCGAATTGTGCGCGTGAGCCACCGAGACGGGCTGGGCAGCGCAAGCCACGCTTCCAGACGCCGTGCAAGGGGCTCCAACGGCACAATCGACGTACCTGCGGTGGTGCAGCGCAGAGGAGTAGGGCTGGATAGTACAGAAGGCAGCGCGTTCTGAAGCATCCTTACCGAACTCCCTAGGTCCCAAAGGGGACTGGCTAGAGGTGCGTGGGGAGGCACTGCGTCCCCGAACCGCACTCTCTTGGCCGCTGGCAAGATGGGTCGCGGGCGAGAGTGAGGAGGCAGTGCGTCGCGCGCTGTCAACCCGCAAACCTGATAACCCGGGGAAAAAGGAAATTGCTCTTCTTTTGACAAAGTGGGTACCGCTGGCTTTCTTGAGCCAGCGGCGGAACAGAATGAATGATTCTCCCCCCAACCCTCCTTCGGGGGAAGGAGCGGCGCTGATCCCGCCATCTCCTGAGATAGAGCAGCTTCCCACACCTCCGGGTTGCCCGTGTCAGGGCCGTTTTATCGCCTCCTTGGACGATATCGGGGCCAGTTGGAACACGGGGGGGGGGGGGGCGCCACGCTCCTGCAAGAGGCTCGACGCCCCAGCACAAGGCGGAGCAGCTCAAAGGGACACAGGAGGGCGCCCACGGTGACCAGCAGACTGGGGCTTGCCCTGTGGCGGAGCGGTGCATCACGCCGGGGCAAGATGTGCTGGACGGCCTCGGTCTGCTGCAGTACTGCCGAGAACTGCTGGGCACAGTCCTCGACAGTGTCGCCGAACAGTCCAGCCTGGGAGACAAGAGCGTCGAGAAAGTGTACTTTGTCGACTTCGCCCCTCTCCACAGGCTGAGCCACAGACGGCACTCTTGGACCACAAGTGTGTGCACATCGCCTTCCCGAGGCACTGCGCTGTGACTTCCGTTGCCCGTAGGGCAAGGCCAGTCGCTGAGCGCAGCTCCTGCGTCAACCTCGGGTTGGTACTACCCTCGTGCATTTAATGCCTTGGCCTGTGTACTCGCAGGATAGCCGTGGCATGCAGGGCAGGGGCGGCCTGGCCCGCAGCACTATAAGCTTTGGCCGAGAACGGCCATCAGCCTATAGGCTTTGGACGGGAGGCGCGAACGACTCCCCTAAGTGGCGGCGTTTCGCGGGCACAAGTGCGCCGCGACCGCTCTCTCCACCTGGGGAATGTCAGCGTCACCCTTAGCCGCCCCGCCATCGAGGGTAGCGAGGATGGAGGAGGCAGACGCGCCGCTTCTGGCCGTAAAAAGGGGCCGTCCACGACTTCATCAGCTCCTCGTGCACTTCCGGGAAGAAAGGAACCAGGGCAGGGCGTGGTCGCGAGCCACAGCCTCTGCCGAGGAGCCAATCATCTCACCGCGAGGGCTCAGGACTGAGAGGTGTGCACGCCTCCAGCCCGATCTCGCGGCGGCCCGGGAAAGCACGGCCGTCAACTCTGGGTCCGATTCGGCGGCGGCCGCGAACCCCGCAGCTGCGCCGAACCTTCATCCTCAGAGGACGATTGCCCATCCCCCGATGCCGCGATCGACATCTAATCCTCTATCGGCGCGCCGAATGAAACTGCTGGGCACGCCGTGAGACGGCACAGCAGAATCACCGGGGAGCCGCACAGAACAGCTGCTGCAGGAGGAGTGAAAGGTCCGTGGGGACTGGCCCGGCGGAAGGCTCTCACTGTAACCCTCAGATCGCCCAGAGCACTAGCCGATGGTTCTCTGCTCGTGGCAGAGAAGCCAGCGCGGGTAGTGACAGAGGGGGCCCCTCCCATCCCCGTGAGGAGAGAGAGGCGCGATCGCAGCGCTGCTATGGTTATACGCTCAATGAACGCATAAACCATCCACGAACGCAGCTTCAGCGTGCTGGAGCCCCAGACACTGAAGACAACGATCGTGGCTGTTTACGGAGGACAGGAAACGACCGCAACCAAGAGGACACGGCCGGAACAGCGTCTTTAAAAAGACGTGAACCGACCATGATTTGCTCTTTTAGGAAATTTGCTCTTTCAGTTGAAGTGCCCAGGGGAATCGCTGCAGACAGGACACCGCTGTTCGCACCGTAACGCCAACCAGAACAGCTTCCAGACAGATGATGAATGGCTTTGTGGAGATCAACACGTTCATCCACTCGGCTCCGAAGCAAAAATCGGATGAGTGGATGCACCTGTCGCCCTTTTATACCCGTATGCATGGGGAGTGGCTCAGGTATGCAAAATCCACTAGCCAATTTCATTGGCGTTTTCTCTTAAGTCAGAGATGATTGGGGCTTCCAAGTAAATCCCCTATGTCGTCACGACATAACTCGTAGTGACCGACAGATAGGGAACCATGGTTCCCTGAGAGGGAACGAGACACTGCGTCCTCTAGAGGTCGCTATGGGGAACTCCATCTACGTGACCCGTGTCTGAAGCATATATACAACAACACCAAATATTGGCCGGCGACAGCCTATGACGTCACTCCCGGTGCGCCACAGTATAAAGGGGCGCCGGGAGAAAGCATCATCCGCTTCTTCGTCTGAAGCTGCATCCGAAGCATGGCCTGAAGTCTAGAGGACGCAGTGTCTCGTTCCCTCTCAGGGAACCATGGTTACATACGTAACCCGAGACGTTCCCTATCAAGGGAACTTCGAACTGCGTCCTCTAGAGGTCGCTATGGGGAACGATATACCAACGCCGCCATGCTGAGGGAAGTGCATGCCATTCCAAAGGCGAGCACTAAGCATCAACTCTTATCAACGATAAAGGAGTTGTCCCTGGGATGAATTGACGGCTGTCAGTGACATTATCCCCTTCGGCCAAAGGCCTGAGTTTCATACCCCGGACTTACCTGATAGAGGCCGGACCTCCTGGACCTAGGGTAAAACTCAGGGCTTGGAATCAGAAAGAAAGATTCCTTTAAGGGGATACGGCCGAGCGCTTAGGATAGTAACTAAGCCTGGCCTGTCACCCAGGGGCTACTGCTTGCTCCTACAAGAGCTCGCCGAAGGAACTGTATCAACAGATCCTTAATAGTAGCCCCCTTGCAAATGATATCACTGGGGATACATAGGTAGAGTGGGGCCCAAGGAGACCGGGGCCCAACTGACTCAAAGAATGGGACGAAGCCTCAGCGCGTAACCCATACCATACAGGATTTTTAGAAAAGACCACAAGACACTCGGTGTGCGATCTTACCACAGCGTGGCTTTCAGAAAGTGAACAAAGACTAGCGTGCGCACTTACCATAACATGGATTTAGACATCGTTCTTTTCATATGCTCTGGAGGGAGCAGCAAGCTCATAGATAACCCTCTATAGCGAGGGGAGCAGTGCCGGCTCGACCAACAAGGAGAGCTCGTGAGGGAGCAGCAAGCTCATAGATAACCCTCTATAGCGAGGGGAGCAATGCCAGCTCTACCACGACAGAGCTCCAGAGAGCGGAGAACTTAACTCTCAGTTCATGAGAGGATACTAGCACGTACATGAGTAGAGTGGGGCCCAAGGAGACCGGGGCCTAACCAACTCAAAGAATGGGACGAAGCCTCGGCGCGTAACCCATACCATACAGGATTTTTAGAAAAGACCACAAGACACTCGGTGTGCGATCTTACCACAGCGTGGTTTTTAGAAAAGTGCACAGAGACTAGCGTGCGCACTTACCAAATATGGATTTTAGAAATCGTACTGTCAGATGACGAGGAGGCCTAAAGAAAGGCCTGACGTGCTGAAATTTCTGAATAACAGAGCTCTGAGAGCGGAGACTCGACCCTCATAAGAGGGGAAACTCAACGCTCAGCAGGGAGCGGCATGCTCATAGGCAGCAATGCCAGCTCTACCCAGACCGAGCTCCAGCGAGCGGAGAACTTAACTCTCAGTTCATGAGAGGATATTAGCACATACATGAGTAGAGTGGGGCCCAAGGAGACCGGGGCCTAACCAACTCAAAGAATGGGACGAAGCCTCAGCGCGTACCCCATACCATACAGGATTTTTAGAAAGACCACAAGACACTCGGTGTGCGATCTTACCACGTCGTGGATTTCAGAAAGTGCCCAGAGACTAGCGTGCGCACTTACCATAATGATGGATTTGAAATTTCTATTCTCCAAATGCTCTAGCTTTAAACAACGTTACTCTCTATCGGATGCTCTCTGGAGGGAGCAGCATGCTCGTGGTCAAAGTGACCCTCTAAGAGAGGGGAGCAATGCTATCTCGACCAGCAAAGAGAGCTCCTGAGGGAGCAGCATGCTCATAGGCGACCCTCTAAATGAGGGGAGCAATGCTAGCTCTACCAAGACAGAGAGGATACTCAGCACATATATAAGTAGAGTGGGGCCCAAGGTGAAAACCGGGGCCTAACCGACTCAAAGAATGGGACGAAGCCTCAGCGCGTAACCCATACCATACAGGATTTTAGAAAAGACCGCAAAAACACTTGGTGTGCGATCTTACCACAGCGTGGTTCTTAGAAAAATGCACAGACACTAGCGTGCGCACTTACCAAATATGGATTTCAGAAACCGTATTGTCAGATGCTCTCTGGAGGGAGCAGCATGTTCATAGATGACCCTCTAAGTGAGGGGAACAATGCTAACTCTACCAAGAAAGAGCTCTGGAGAGCGGAGAATTCAACTCTCAACATGAGAGGGAACTCAGACACTCAGAAGGGAGCGACACGCTCATAAGAGACCCTCTAAAATAAGGGGAGCGATGCCAGCTCACCCAACAAAGAGAGCTCAGAAAGGGAGCAACATGCTCATAAATAACCCTCTAAAGTGAGGAGAGCAATGCTAGCTCGACCAACTATGAGAGCAACCTGACAAGGAGGCCTAGAGAAAGGCCTGACGTGCTGAGGCTTCTGAATAACAGAGCTCTGGGAGCGGAGACTCGACTCTCATATGAGAGGAAACTCAGACGCTCAGCAGGGGGCGGCATGCTCATAGGCAACCCTCTATAGCGAGGGGAGCAGCGCCAGCTCAACTAACAGGGTAGAGCTCGGAGGGGTACAGCAGCAACGACGAGCAGGTTGTTAAGTAACAAGCTCTGGGAGCGAAACTCTACTTACGGCAAAAGAGGGAACTCACACGCTCATACGAGAGCAGTATACTCAAGGTGACCCTCAACCGTGAGGGGAGCAAGACTAGCTCTACCATGATAAAGCTCTGGAGAGCGGAGAATCTACTCTCAGCATGAGAGCTCAGACACTCAGGAGGGAGCGGCATGCTCAAAAAATAACCCTCCACATTCTAGGCGAGGGGAGCAAACCGGCTCGACCTACAAACAGAGGGATACCTAACAACCCGAACGAGCTGCTGGAAAAGTATCAGGTAACAGGTAGCTGAACAGAAGGCAACAAGGGCTCAGGGAAACTGCTACTTAAAACCCTAATAAGGGTGGGCAGTTCCAAGCTAAACCTCGTGTGCCTATTACTGCCTCGTTTGAAGAACAAAAGGGCCAAACTCGAAATGCTGCTCCTAGTTACCAAAGCATAGTAATAACGACGCTCATCCATACCTGATACCATTTCTAAAGTAGATTGAACACATCCCAGCGAATCTGAAAATTGGATCGTACTCACCCATCCAAGGATCCAGCGCATAAGATCGGACCCAGAGGCGCAAACAGGGCCTAGGTCCAGATCATCAGTAAGGCAGGTTCTAAAGGCATAGAACCTAACCAAAATCATCATAGATCCGGTAGATGGAAATGTGAGTGTAGGAGGTGCTCACCTAGCCTCAGTTAGGTGGAGTGAACGGAGGTTGCAAGGGAATTAGAGAGGGAGATGTAAAGGCCCTCTGAAGGAAGGAAAGTCTCAACTTTCACCCTGGCCCGGGCGAGAGCGTTGTGAACGTCCCTCAGGTTCTGCCTACCTCTCGTCGACCTGCGCTTCCCTGAGGCCTTACCCGCAGGTGGGGGAGGGGCGCGAGTCGCGACACTAGCCTTCTGTACCCATCTTTGATCCTCAGATCCAGATGGGCCAGGACCCTCGCGTTGTTTGGGTTCAGACCTGGACCTTCTCGGGATGAAGGTTTTAAAAGCCGCTGAGCGCGCCCTCGCCTCCCTAAACTTTTCAACCACCGTCTCGACGGAGGTACCAAAAAGTTCAGAAGGCGAAACCAGCGCATCGAGAAGAAAGCCCCTCTCTTTCTTCCCAACGTCTGCCAGGTTCAACCACAGTTGTCTCTCCGTTACCACCATGGCCGCCATGGACCTGCCCATAGCAGCGGCGGCCTGTTTGGTGGCTCGGAGAGCCAAATCAGTGGTGCGGCGCAACTCAGCCACCTCGTCAGGGGAAAGACCCTGACCCTTATCCAGGTCTTTCAGCAGATCAGCCTGATAAGCCTGAAGCACAGCCATCGTGTGCACCGAGGCGACGGCCTGACCTGCTGCTGCATATGCCTTACCATTTAAGCGAGATGTCATCTGAAGGGGCTTAGATGGCAAGGAAGGAACCTGAAGAGAGGATGCCTTGCCCTCAGAGAGATAGCTAGCTAGCGTCTCTTCTATGGGAGGCATCCGCTCATAGCCGTTCTCACGCATCCCCTCAATATTAGCATAACTGGTATGCTGAAATCTAACAATACGAGAGGAAAACGGCTTTTTCCATTCCTTCTCAACCTCCGTATGAAGGTCAGGAAGGAAAGGAAGGTTCACTTGGGCTGGGGGGTTATGGCCAGAGAGATAACGCTCATCGAGACGACCCCGCGGCGCCACCACTCTGGCCCGCTTCCACGGCAAGTCAAGCCTTGCCGAGGCGCGTTCCATAACCTCCAACAGCTCCTCATACGCAGGGCAGGAGGGTTGAGAGGGCTCCGTCTCGACTTCTTCACCCTCAGACATCTCCTGCTCTTCCTGGGCAGCGCCCAGCAGAGCACTAGCTGTTGAGTCAGATGGCGCCAGTGAAATCGCGTCATCCTCCTCCAGCAGCTCGCCCTCGTCCGCGACTGATGAGCGTGAGAAGGAAAGCCCCTTCTCTAACTCACCAGCGAGACTCACCTGCGAGCCCCATGAGCTCATTTTCCTCCGTGCCTCAGCAGCAGAGGGTCCTGAACCCCGGGGAGCAGATGGCTGTCCCTCCTTCCTCAAAAAGAGAGACAAACGAGAGCGGAGCGTTTTCATGGAAAACCGCTCACAGTGCACGCATACCGCTCCCTCGAGAACATCGCGTGCGTGCTCTTCACCCAAACAAAAGACGCAAAGATCGTGTGAATCATCAGGTGTCAGATAACGCGGACACGGATGCACACACCTCTTAAACGCCTTGCTAGTGCTCGCCATTATTATATTTAGAAGAAACCGTTCTTACCTCGTGAATACACGCTTCAAACAAAGCAGTCATTGAAGACGAAGAAGAGGATGATGCTTTCTCCCGGCGCCCCTTTATACTGTGGCGCACCGGGAGTGACGTCATAGGCTGTCGCCGGCCAATATTTGGTGTTGTTGTATATATGCTTCAGACACGGGTCACGTAGATGGAGTTCCCCATAGCGACCTCTAGAGGACGCAGTTCGAAGTTCCCTTGATAGGGAACTCACTTATTTTCCTATTTTTTTCCCTTTTTTTTATTTTTTTATTTACTTATTAACAATACTAAAGTTTTACTCTACTTAAGTTTTTTTTTTTTTTTACTTATTAACAATACTAAAGTGTTACTCTACTTAAGTTTTTTTTTAGTTTTTTTTTACTTATTAACAATACTAAAGTTTTACTCTACTTAAGTTTTTTTTAGTTTTTTTTTTATTAACAATACTAAAGTTTTACTCTACTTAAGTTTTTTTTTAACTTTCAGCATGTTATGAGATTTTTCTATATTTATTTTCAATAATTCTTATTATAAAATTTGGTGACACCATTCTGACTCCACAAGTATCATGCAAATATAAAATACTCCATAGTATCATGCAAATATAAAATACTCTTATACCTTGTGTTTGTAACTGTTTTATGCAGGACAATGCACCGGAGAATTCTACAACCAGATGGCTGGACCCAAACGAATGCAGTGCAGCTTCAATGGTGTGTACCCAGAGGCCACAATAAACTGGTATCATTATGACAAAAACGTGACTTCCAACTCTACAACCACAAGCCTGGGGAACTCTGATGGAACGTTCAACATCACAAGTGTCCTCAACATCCAGGACGATCAAAAGAGATACAACTGCTCACTGTGGTCACTCAAATGTGGACGATATAGTGATCAAGAGTTTGAAGTGACAGATCATGCTAATTCCAGTCCTGTTAGCAGGATCAGCACACAGCATTGTTTATCATGGACTCTTTTCCTTCTTTGTCTGCTGTTTACATTGAAAGCCTGTTTGTCTTTATAATCTTGGTACATGGTAACTCAATCTAACGAACACAAGACCTGATGACAAAACCAAAGATCTGATAAATGGAATTTGCCAGATAAAATGATCATCTAGAACTTCACCATGTGGTAGGTCTGGATCTAATTACGAACCAGGAAACACCTGAAGACATGGCCACTGGATATGGCAGTGAATTGACATTTGACCCACAACTTCTCTTTTACTGATTCTTGACTGGATTTATTAAGAAACCTCTCAAATGAAAAATCCAAACTATTTCGAACAGCATTCTAAAAATGTATTTATTCCCATTCTTTATGCAAAATAATGTATGATCTCAAGTTAATTGAAAGACTTCACTGAATATACAGTAAAAATGGTGAAAAGCTTAGTCATTTTAGTGTCATTGAGATACTCTTATAGTTTGTATTAATTCGTTTTTATTTTTATATTTTGTATTTTCATTATATATATATATATATATATATATATATATATATATATATATATATATATGTTTTTGTTCAAATCTATTTGTTTAACGTCATTTTGTTTTGTTTTTCATTTTATTGTTTTTATGACTATATATATTATTTCTTATTTTAGTTTCAGTTGTTTTAATACATCAATAAATTAAAATTAGGAATGTTTCCTTTAACTTTCAGGTTACAAAAAAGAAACACTTTCAAACATCAATTATTAGATATACCATGCTGTTTAGAAATTAATATAATTGATCTGTTTTTTGTTTTTTTTTGTGTGTTTTTTTTTGAGTGACTGAGCTGCCTATATGTGCACTTAAGATTTGTTTAGTTTGTTTTTAAACTGCTGCTAATAAAATTATTTTGTTTATGCTTTTGTTCCCATCAAGGCAAATTAGTATTATTATTTAGCCTTACATTATATGTTTTGCAGCAGACTGTAACCCTTTTTTCTCAATTGAAAAAAAAAAAAGTAAAATAATACTTGTTCTTTCTTTCCCTACTTCACAAGTCACCAAAAAGAATTCCATCTGAAATCACATCCATAGTCTAATACCTGATTTAGGTAAAGCTCCAGTAAGCTCAAAGCTACACTCTAAAAAAAATGGTGCTATATAGCACTAAAAGTTCTTGGCTTGTAGGGGAACCACTTTTGGTGCTATATAGCACCATATCTTTAAAGGTGCTATATAGAACCTTTGTCAAATGGTGCTATGTAGAACCATAAGAGGTGCCATATTGCATTGTATTTCTTCAACAAAAATGGTGCTAAACAGGACCAATAGAGGTTCTTTGGCTCGTAAAGAACATTAAAAAGGGGCTTAACAGGTTCTTTGTACAGCAGTGGTGCAATATAGCACCTTATTCACCCAAAAGAACTGCTGAAGAACCACTGAAGCACTAAGATTTGGTGCTATACAGCACCAAAAGTGGTTCCCCTATGATTACGAGCCAAAGAACCACTTTTAGTGCTATATAGCACCATTTAGTTTTTAGAGTGTAGCTGAAGGAAATGTGAAATCCTGCTATTATAAAACAGCAACTGGTGAAACAGACAAACATAAAAAAGAAAATAACTGTTTATACATGTGCACTAACTAAATCTGATTCAAGTCTCTATTCAAGTATTCTTGTGATTTTCACTGATGCATTTATGCAAATATATATAACGTATTTCCACTCCAGAAGTTTCTTGCCGTTCTACTTGCACCCACTTGGTGTCATACTCCCACTACAGTAAACACATGATTGAGTGCTTCTCAACTAGTTTTGCACAAGGATAGAGATTTTACATTGAAAATCAAGTCAATGCAGTACCAAAAGTATTACTGTTCTGGATTTTGATGTCAAAAACAAATGAGAAGTATGAGAAGGGTTTTCTCTTCCCAATACTGATTAAGGGGTTTGTTTTTGCAACTGGTGAAATAAACCGAATGTGCTAGGTATTACACATGCTTGCATAAAACGTAATTGAACTCTTTTGTGTAGCAACAAATTTGGGCCAAATCTGGCTAGCATTTGCCACTTCTGCTTTGGTTCTGGAATTGTGTGTAAAACAGCACTGGGTTATTCTGGGATGGAGTCCTGTGTGACACACATTGAGTGTGTTGGATGCGAGTGTGTTTACAAGAGACAGAAACCAGCCTAATTCAGAATATTGTAAGTTTAATTTTACACAGTATTTCAAGAAACTTTGAAATTAATTCCCTGCTGGGGAAAAACAAATAAAAAATAGAAACCATTTGTAACGGTTTTACAGTTTATAATGGGAATTGTATTGGTTTTAATGGAAATTGTAATGGTCCCTGTGGGTCTGTACTGGTAATTTGTGGCTTGTTAAAACCACTAAAAATTTTAACATTGAGTAACTTACTTTAAGACATTGCCAGTTGTTCTATCAGTGAAAATAGTTCCTATCTGAGCAACATAGACACGTTTCATTCATGAAAGACGTTTTTTTTTTTTTTTACAGATCAGTTGAGTGATTGATTAAATGACTGTATGTCTGTCTGAAACAGACTATATCAGCCTTTGGAAAGGAGCTCAGCCAACCAATCTGAGGACTAAAATTAATTAACTTTCATTAATGTCATTTAGAATTATTAATTATAACATGATAATCACTTTATTTTCAGTTACCACCGACATCTCTTTTCTACACAATTGAATGAAACCATATTGATTTATCCAATAACCTACTGTATTGATCTTTCTATTATTAACTGTAATGTAGCTCAATAAAGCAGACAGAAACAGCAGTCATGGGTTTCCATGTGAACCACTGTAGCATTAAGGATAGATTTCATTTCATCTGCGCTGGAGCTTATGTTACGGATAGTAGATTTATGAGGATGGTCATAGTAACTGCATGTGTTTTACCTTGAAATATCAGTTTCAAAATGAGTCTGATGCTACACTGACTTCTATAATGAAACAAATAGCTTCTGTTTCTTTCCCATGCTTCATCACAAACGTCTATTCTGCAAGTGTTTAGGTTTATGAAGTGGGTAAAAAATTTGGCGAAATGGGCAGGTTGCTTTAGGCAGCAACAAAAGCACGTGCATTGTTATCCACTGAAATTACGACAGTGAATTTCACTCACTTAACTGTAGGGGCACCAAAGTCACCAACATATACAAAACTACACAGTTGCTTCAATCAAATACAAATTAAATAAAAACTGATAATGAAACGAGACAGAATACAAGAATTCCCAACGCTATCTCACGACCAATTCGTACGTATTTTACGAGGTGGCTAATTTCGTACGACCTCACTCGTACAATTTTGTACGATTTGTCTAATTTGAATCAGTACTTTATAACGAAAATCATATCTTAAAATGAAAAGAAGCAATCACACCATTTTAAACCGTAAACTCCTGGAAAATCCAAGGATCCAGAAAGAATTCAAACAGTAAGCTCAAAACAGCGCTAATGCCGATTTTATCAGCGATTACGGAGAGAATAGCGACTGACGTCCAGATGTCAGTAAAATTATTATTTTCAGCGTGTATTTGGCTCAAAAGCAAGAGTGTTTTATTATGAACGCTGATTATGCGATGGTCAGAGATTTAGCGATTCTGAATGGATCCGTATATGAAAGGCAGGCAATTTAGTGGTCTTTGGCCTCTCCCTGTGGTCCTGTTTGGTATTGCAGCTTGACTTGTGCTAATTTGTATTGAAAACTTTTATTTAATTATTGATTTATTGATTGTGGCACTATACATTGTGAACTATTAAAAAGTACTTATTTATTTAACATAAATAAATAAATAAATAAATAAATAGGGGGGGGGGGTGATTTCAAATTGTATGAATTTGTACAAAAGCGAGGTCGTACGAATTTGTAAGAATTAGCCACTTCGTAAAATATGTACGAATTGCCGTAAGGTCGGGCTGGAATTCCATGTTCCTTTTGGAATAATTTTACATTATGACAAACTTGTTTGCTCTCGAGATTATAAAGAATGAAGAGAGTTGAGTCTTTTTTATTAATGAAAGGTTTGTAAATATTGTGAAAATAATCGACTATTATCTGTTTTGTCAGTAGGTTAGAGGTTTAGCTGCTCAGCAGTGAGTTTCATTGGTTGTTCTCAAAGCCCAGTATCACACAGTCCCACACACCTGAGCTTCTGCCGCCAGAGCCGCTGTTGCCATGGTGAACTCAGGTTTACGATGCTTCTTGCTCGCAAGGAAACATTTCTGAATGCCTGCTACACAACAACAGCTGATTAGCTCCAATTATTTTATTCCAAGTGCAGTGAAATTAGATAAAGATGCATTTGAAAAATCTGCAGTGAATTGTATGCTGTGAAATATTACTTAACAAGAACAACCGACACAGTCTGATGGCTATTTGTGAATATCTAACAATTGCAATTTATTTTGTATGTGTTTGAAAATGTACTGATGGTCTTCTCGCACCTCTGAATAAATTTGGGTCCATTCAGCCTGAACACCCAAAGTGCAGTTCACACTTATTTCCAGATGTGAAATCTCCAACTCTGTAATACGCGCGAATCAAGTTTAATCAACATAAACTGGTTGGTATTATATAAAAATGCACATAAATGCTTTGGCAGCTAAAAGCAGAGAATAATTAATTGCACTCAGTTTGCTTGAGGGCTCTACCTCTGTTATTCAGTTCTAAGAAGTGCAGCCCATGTACTTTTTTTTTTTTTTCCCTGACCCAACTCTGGTCCACACAACAGTGTTTAATTAATTTAACTGGTCAGAGCTGCATCCATAATGTCTCAGCAAAGGTCTGTGCTAGCAAATCTGACTCATCTCAGTGTTACTAGCCTATAGAAAATGTGGTCATTAAAGTTTCAGTTCTCATGCCCTACATCTGTTAAACCATGAACAGAACTGTGTAAAATAAAAGAAAACAGACAACCCCCACACAATACTTAATTCAGCTTCACTTGCAGTGTTTTGTGAAATATTGGCTGCCGAGAGCAGAGAGACCATCAAAATTCAAGATTCAAAACCTCAAATGATCAATGTTGCACTGTTTAGTCTCTTTATATTGTTAAGCTTAATTATTTTACGTGTAGTGTTTTATTATAAAGATATTTATATTTAATTTTGCACAAGCAATTCTGGTACTATATTTTGAGTCACCACTTGATATCAAATCTAAAGTAAAATCAGTTCTACCAACACTGTATATATATATATATATATATATATATATATAAAGTGAAAGTGAAAAGTGACATACGGCCAAGTATGGTGACCCATACTTGGAATTCGTGCTCTGCATTTAACCCATCCAAAGTGCACACACACAGCAGTGAACACACACCCAGAGCAGTGGGCAGCCATTTATGCTGCGGCACCCGGGGAGCAGTTGGGGGTTCGGTGCCTTGCTCAAGGGCACCTCAGTCGTGGTATTGAGGGTGGAGAGAGCGCTGGACATTCACTCCCCCCACCTACAATCCCTGCCGGCCTGAGACTCGAACCCGCAACCTTTGGATTACGAGTCCAAATCTCTAACCATTAGGCCATGACTTCCCCACAACCAAATATATATATATATATATATACACACACACTTACCTAAAGGATTATTAGGAACACCATACTAATACTGTGTTTGACCCCCTTTCGCCTTCAGAACTGCCTTAATTCTACGTGGCATTGATTCAACAAGGTGCTGAAAGCATTCTTTAGAAATGTTGGCCCATATTGATAGGATAGCATCTTGCAGTTGATGGAGATTTGTGGGATGCACATCCAGTTTGGGCATTTAAACGATGCCCAATTGGCACTAAGGGGCCTAAAGTGTGCCAAGAAAACATCCCCCACACCATTACACCACCACCACCAGCCTGCACAGTGGTAACAAGGCATGATGGATCCATGTTCTCATTCTGTTTACGCCAAATTCTGACTCTACCATCTGAATGTCTCAACAGAAATCGAGACTCATCAGACCAGGCAACATTTTTCCAGTCTACAACCGTCCAATTTTTGGTGAGCTCGTGCAAATTGTAGCCTCTTTTTCCTATTTGTAGTGGAGATGAGTGGTACCCGGTGGGGTCTTCTGCTGTTGTAGCCCATCCGCCTCAAGGTTGTGCGTGATGTTTTTCCCTTTTCACACCATTCATTGTAAACCCTAGAAATGGTTGTGCGTGAAAATCCCAATAACTGAGCAGATTGTGAAATACTCAGACCGGCCCGTCTGGCACCAACAACCATGCCACGCTCAAAATTGCTTAAATCACCTTTCTTTCCCATTCTGACATTCAGTTTGGAGTTCAGGAGCTTGTCTTGACCAGGACCACACCCCTAAATGCATTGAAGCAACTGCCATGTGATTGGTTGATTAGATAATTGCATTAATGAGAAATTGAACAGGTGTTCCTAATAATCCTTTAGGTGAGTGTATATTGTTCAAAATTTATTTTTTTATTTTTTCAAAATAAGTCTTTTATGCTCATCAAGGCTGCATCCATGCATTTATATGAAAAAAACCTGTAAATTTGTGAACTATTATTACAATTTAAAACAACAATTTTCTAATGTAATATATTTTAAAATGTAATTTATTTCTGTGATGCAAAGCTGAATTTTCAGCATCCTTACTTCATTACTCCAGATCCTTCAGAAATCATTCAAATATGCTGATCTGCTGCTCAAGAAACATTTTTGAACATTGTTAAACAAATAAATAAATAAAAAAACTTGTTGTTTAGTATGGGATACTATTTTCCTGAATTCTTGCATGCATAGAAAGATAAAAATAACTGAATTTATTTAAAATCGAAATCTTTTGTAACATAAATATCCTTACTGTCACTTTTGACCAATTCAATGTGTCCTTGCAGAATCTTTTTTTCTTTTTTTTCTTTTGGATAGCAGTGTTCAAACCTTTGATGTCTGGATGATATGTAGCACACTGTGGAGCTTTAGGGGTTAAATTGCCTGAATTTAAATTGAAATCGATCATGTGTAAATAGAAAGGCTATTGTACTCTATTTACCCAGTTGCACCAGGTGGAAAATGTAAACACCACTGGCAATGCAAAAGCCCATTATAAGGATGGTGGTGAACTATCGCTCCTCTCAGTGCTGGGGGTTGTTGAAGCTACACAATCCCATCATTAAAACCACTGCTTGCATCTATGATTATTCTGCGAGGAAACACCCAGATGAAAAACGTTGTGTGTAGTTTAGTGGATGAGCTCTGTATGATTCACAACACGTTTGGTGCCAACCATGATCGAACATGCATGAGCCTAAAAGTGTTTGGGCTTGGGAAATAAAACAAAAGCCCATGTATGAGTCATGTCTATTAATCAATGGAGACTTAAAGAATGGATGTGTGCCCAGTGTGTTACGCACTTTTCACTTTTGCACGAATCTAGCTTGGACCACTGGAATATAAAGCTCTGTAGAAATGCTTGGATCTGCACTCCTAATAATTGTCAGCTCACACTCAAGAGTCTGATTTTGTCTGTTCTTCTAAATTGCATTAGTATTTTCTCACGACCCTGTACAATAACACTCGGTTGCTGAAGTGGTTTGTATACTAGCTGTATGTATTTGAAAAGTCATTTGTATTCATAGCAGAATCCGTACCGAAGCTAGAAACACCAGAGCACATCTCATGAGACTCAGTGGATTTCCTGACCAAGCATTTGCCTTATGTTGCTTTTGGAGCAGTGCACACACATTTAAATGCAAATGGCTTCAATGGTGCCATACATACCTGAAAAGTTAACGAAAAATACTTTTTGAATTAATATGTCTTTTTTATATATATGAATGGGGAGAATCACAGTGTAATGCATTGGAGTTGACCAAAATAGATTTCAAATTTCAAATATTTTTAAACAAACACAAACAGTAAAAGCATCTTTCAGTTTCAGTAAAAGCAAGAATTTGACATAACTCCCATGAAAATATGAATGGTGAAACGCAAATGTACCTACATTCTGATGAAAAACGAGCATTTAAGTAACTTTAAGGTCTCTAAGTAGCATGAGAGACAGTAAAGAGCTAACCATAATTTGCCATAAATTCAAGAGCTCTATAATATAAATATCTGCCAAATAATGTTTCCATCCAAGCTATTACAGCAGCAAAAATGACAAATTGTTCCTTGGCTTTTATGAAGCAAACTCGCGCCAGCTGACCTGTAAATCATTTGCAACAATGTGCTATTAAAAAAGCCTGTCTCTGCAGACCTTTCTGATCCAGGTCGGTCCCCTTTCCTTCCATATATAGAAGCGTCTAGCATCACTACAATACCTCCCAAATGCAATACAGCAATTACCCGTGCAAGGGATTGTGGGGGCTGAGGTAACCCATTGTGATGGATATCACTTGATCATTCTGCTCAGGAACATGGGCACACACATACAAATGATTTCAAATCTTCGCCCTTTTTAGATCTGCCTGGTTTATTTGCACATTTATGGGCATTCAGATCCACGATCTCCAGTATGATTTAAGAATGAGCCAGAGAGCATATTGTGCTTCAATGAAAGCAAGAAATTCTGTATACAATTACTTTACAACAGAAATAGTTCAGAATCTTGAATATTAAATGCTGAATCTTGAATTTTATAAACTGATACAATTTATAATAATTTATAATGAATGAAGGTGTATTTATTTAGTTAGTTTGTTTAAATATAAAAAAGATAGTTTAGACATGCCAAATATATTTTATTAATAATAATAATAATTTCAGTATTTACTTAAAAAGGAAATAATTTTAACAAAAATGATTGGAAAATTATTCCTTTTTTTTTTTTTTACAGTGGTGATGATGCCTGCAAGAGAGGGTTAAGCAGATGAATTGTCCTAGAATGACATATAAGTCTTTTGTTTCAGAGCACTTTTGATCAAGCAATCGAAGAAAAGAAATTATTGTGGCTGCCTGAAATAGGGCTGATATATAGATCATGGCACTATGTTATTAAATATTAATTTCAGAAAAAGCTTTGTCTTTGTTTGCTTCACGTATTTCCTCCTCATTCTATCAAGATGAGGCAGCAAACATCGGGTGAACAGGTTTGCTTTTCCTTCCCATATTGATCGGCATACATCTGTGCTGATACACTTCAACTGACAAGGCCAATCGCTACCTTACTATGTTCATGTGCTTCCATGCGGATTTTTAACTTAGTCGTGTGACCCTCTCCGGGTTTAGTGGTTAACGTCATTGCTGGCATTGTAGCCCATTAATACGGCACATTAAACCAGCAAACACATCATAACCACATGGCCGCTCAAACCCAAACACACTGTCAGTATGGTTGACTCCGCTGTGTTGACAGTGACGCAAATCTTACACATTTGGCATTACAAGAGTAGGGTTTGTTATGATGATTTTACCCTGTTATGATGATTTTATTTGTGTTTGGTAGTGAGAGCATGTTTTATAGGTACTGACCTGTAATATGATGTATTACTCAACAAGTTACTACTGGACACTGACTGTCAGGGCCGTGCAGAGACCTTTGGAGGGGCAGGTGCTCAAAGTATAAAAGGGGCACATGGAACATGGCTTTTAATAGGGCTGTGCTCCTTGCTGATATGTATTGAAATGGATGCTTCTGTATTGATACAGCAGCAAATGCCATGACGCAGGTTTGAAAAAGAAACACAGAACAGAAAAGACCATTTTAAGTTTAAATGTTAAAGACATTTTTGCACCTCTTAATTTCTCTAAAAGCAGAAACGTTTTTACAGATGAAATGTGAAGACAATAAACAGACGATTTCTTTTGAAATGTGAATTAAAAAATAGACAATCAAAAAGATCAAAATGGTTTGTGTTTGTATGCATGCCTTGCCCGAAATACCCTCTGGCCTCCAGGCAATTAAAAAAAAAAAAAAAAAAAAAACCCTCACTGTACAGGATTGCCACCCCAATTGCTACCAAACCGCTACCAAAATCACTCGAAATTCATATTCGTCTGTCAAAATCGCATTCCGGAGGCGGTGGTTTTCACTAAAAGTGGCCCAAATCCACAGACTTGGCAACACTGTTACTGCATCAACTGGGAATTGTTATGTAGGGGAATTGTGGGGATTGTTATGTAGATCAATTCAAACAGTGATGACTTTTTTTTTTAGGGTGGAGCCTATCTGGTGGCAGAAAATGTCAAATTTCAAGTAGCAGTCTATGGAGCCATGGAATTATAGAATTTAAAAAAAAAGGTAAATTTGAGTTGATATTTTAAAATACTGACTTTATTCTCGCAATTCCGAGATTGTAAATCACAATTCTGATAAGGACAAAAAACTTTCTCTCATTCTCTCTTTTACCCTCGGCACAGAATCATGAATTTATATCCCACACGTCTGGCTTATTTTTTCCCTCAGAATTGACAAACTCACTATTGTTGAGATAAATCGAGTTATAAAGTCCGAACTAGGAGATATAAACTTGCACTTGCAAGAAAAAAAAGTCAGAATTGTGAAATAATGTTATGCAAAATTAAAATTAATAGGTTAAAATAATATTTATTGCTGTAACTGTAGGGCTAATACAATACGTCCCCTATGAACAGCATATGTAAATATTATATAGACCTATTGTTTAAATCAAATTTATGCTTTAAAAGTAAAATAATCATAGCAGTTTTCATCCATAGTATGTCTGTTTAAACATCTGCATTTAGCTTCAAATGGCGTCTTTGATGACAATATTCTATAAAAATTATTTGCATTCCGATTCTGACATTCAAAGCACAAAAATATTTTTCTCGCTCTTATTCAATGAATTTTACCAATTTCCCTCAACTTGTTACCAGTATTTCAATTTTAATGTAAACAATTAATATAATAAATAAAATAACGCTAAACAGAACTTTTAATGGTTTATACAAAATAAAAAATAGTGAACCTCTAGTGTCTGTGGCAGTTACTTCCCTGATAGTTTGAGTGTGAGGAAGGAAAATGATTTCTTGCACATCCTGTAATGAAATGATACAAAACATCACATAAATCAAAAATAATTCTTGATGCATCCTCAAGGGTCACCATAGAGAAGAAACTAAACAAAGCCATTAAGACAGATAGGGACCAAATTTAGCAGTACACTGGAACTGGATCATTGCACTCACCTCTAACCCAAATCAAAGAAAGCACAGAGCATAATTGGTAGCCTACACCTATTACATAATGTTCTTCCTGTCAAAACAATATTTCCTTTTTAGTAAGAGGTCATCTAAGCCACAGCATTACTATAAGTCTGGAAATGCTTGAAGAAATTATAGTCAGAGTCAACATGAAAGCAAAATCCACACTGTTTTTAATGTTTGTTCCTGATCTTCATGTGTGTGTGAATCATTAGTGCATGCTTTTATAAAAAAGAAAACAATAAGTTGCAATCATTCATCAAAATCTAATAACTTACTCCACCTCTGAAACAAATGCTCTTTTCAGCTGACACCAACAAGCCATGTTTAGCACCTCTCTGACTTCATTCTTGTATCTCATATGGAAAAAATAAATAAATAAATAAATAAAATCAAGCCATGTCCTACATTTATTCTCACTCAGTAACAGTTTTACCAGAAATATGTGCAAAATATGGGTTTCATGTTGATTTCAAACAAGATCATTTATACACTTTCATTAAGTACACAATGAAAGATTTAGTTTATTACTTTTGTAATACATTTATTCCAAAAGCATAACGTATTTACTTGCAGCATATACTTTATATCCTAAAAAAGTCATTGAAAAGTGATATGTACAGCTGAAAAAGCATATCCAAATGAAACCCTGGAACAGATGATTCAACCATGCCTGAAACACAATCTTCTAAAGCTGCACTTCTTTTTTTTATGATATTTTATTATACACACCGTAATATTCACTGGATTATTCAGCACATTAGAGTACACCACCAGATTTGAGACATACATTACCGTTTGACCACCAGAGGCAAAGGTTGCTCTGAAATATCCAGGATAAACAACATGGAGAAAGCTGGCAGTGAAGGACAGCCTGTGAACTTCAAAATTCAAAGCCAACATTGTAGCAGATATCTCTGTTGCCAAAGGGAGTGTGATAGCATCTCATGGATATTCATGTGGGGAAGAAAGAGATAACACTGGCAGATTTATAGTTTGAGTTTCGAGTCAAATCCATCCACAGGGTTGGTTGATATTCCTGTAGCATTCAGCTGTGCTAATCCATACATCTACAGGCTATGTACTCAAACCTTGCCATAGCTGCACTGCTAATAGCAGCCCTGCTGTCTCTAAGCCTTTCATGATTGCAGCCAAGCTGACGAAACCAGGTTTGTAAAGATTCACAAAGGCCGATTCAGTCCTCACAACAAAACCACTATATACTATTTCAGAGAACCTGGTACTTTCCAACTCATGTTTGATTCATAAAGCGAGACTCTCACAGAATATCAAGTGACTGTGTGAATTTAACATTAACATTAATAACCTAATCAGGAGTGTTTTTCCAAAAAGCATCACTTGCCAACTATGGTTAGTTGTTACCAGCATCGTTCAACAATTTGGTGTTTCCTGAGTCCATAGTTGAAACAAACATTTGCAAACAATATCACAAAAATATGGATGGATCTACAGCTGTCAACCTGCGGTTAGAAGCATAGTTTCTTGTTAGTAAGACGTGTAAGGAACAATGTTCATCCAGCCGGTTGTTATCACAGAAAAAAAAGCCAGACAGGCTTATGAGCAGCCCAATGCGAAGTATGAATCAAGAGAGAGTGATTCCGCGATACCAGGATGATATAATTCAATATTTGCACAGTGAATAATGATTTAAGTTTTAATATTTTATTAGCCACCCAAACGAAAAACAAAGAAAAAATGTTTGCAGCAAGCGAACAGCTCTGACTGCAGTTCCCCGGATGTGTTATTAATTTTACCCGGTTGTTATTGGGGAATAACATACCTCAAAATTTGGTGACTGACCAATCAGAATAGACTATTCCGCAGAGCCGTGCATTAAAAGGGCTTAAATATATCTTGCTCTTGAGTAAAATAAGCAAGCTAACATACAGGAAAATCTATATTTTTAATTCCATCCATATACAAATATCATTCTACGTCTTTTAGTTTGTTAAAGGGGTCATGAACTGCCTCTGTTTCTGATTTTGTACTGTTCTCTGAGGTCCACTTTTAATTTTATCAAGATTTTTACTTCTTCTGCAGAGGCGGTGCTTGTCCACTCTATTACATCATAGAGTTGTACATTCCAAAAGCTGTCTGTTTTTAGACTAACAAGATAGTTTTGAGTTCTGAAACTTACAGGATGTTTTTGTAGTACAGTGACCTCTTACGGTATATGTCAAAAGCTCAAGGTTTCATGTTGGTTTCTCAGTATATGACTCCTTTAAAGAATTAAGCACAATTTTTTAAAAGTGCATGTGTGTATGTGCTCTAGTACCATGGGGGAAAGCCGCAAAATGATGAATAACAAAAACAGCAGAGCAATGCTCAGATGCCGTGCTTGTCTTTTACAGCAATAATCTGATATTAATTTGATTTTGGACTGATTAATTTTATGTCATTAATGACAGTTCTAACCACCATGGATTGAAAATATGGAAGGCAGACAAGGCCAAAAGTGTTTAAACTGAAAGCGTGAAATTTAACTTGCTCAACACGCACAGCAGCCACTTAAACTACTGTATTTTAGAGTACATTAGCATATGCAATGTGATAGTACATTGGTTTATACCAGAGGTGTTAAGTAATAAATTACATTTACTCACACTACTGTAATTGAGTAGCTTTTTTGTGTACTTCTACTTTTTAAAGTCATTTTTAAAATCTGTTATTTTACTTTTACTCAAGTATATGTTGTTTGAAGTATTGTACTTCGCTACATTTTAAAACACATTAATTACTGAGTAAAAAAAATCGCTTCTTAGAAACTACTGCAGTAAATAATGGGCAGGAGAACAAACTGGTGCTAAAATCACAAGAAACAAGACAGGGGTGTTACATGTTGGGTTTTTTTGTGACTGTTCCATGTCGGGTTTTCTGTTTTCCCCTGTGTCCTAGTTCAGTTTAATTAGTCATTGTGTGCACCTGTCCATCCTCGTTATCTGTCCCTTTATAAGTTCCTGTGTTAGTATGTCTGATTGTCGGTTATTGTTTCTGTTATGTTGTGTGTGCACTCCTGTGTCTGTATCTGCTCCTGGATCTCTGATTAAAAGAGAAGTTAATGGTTTATCCTCGTCGTGCGCTCCTTACTCCGCACAGCACCGTAACATAATAACCGACCGAAACAGTAAGATTGCGGCGTGTTTTTTCCCCGTTTTGTTTCCCGTTTTTCGTCAAGTTTTTTATTTTTTACTATGGATCCCGCGTTCCTCGTCATCCTGCTGGAGCAGGGGGACCGCTCTCTCGAGGACCACACAGAGGATTTTTTGTTCCTGGCCAACTTAACACACTTCCCGGACTACTGCCTCTGCTCGTTCTACAAAGCTGGACTGAACAACACCACACGTGGGCAGTTGTCCGGGGACGGTCCTCGAGAGAGCCTCGCCGCCTTTATCGAGTGGGTGCTGGTGTCTTGCAAATCGCAACTCACCGTGGACCTCGCAGAGAATGACACCAGCCCCACTCGGGACCCAGCGCCCAGTCCACTACCACCCCGCAGCGCGGAGCTGCCCGAGCCCACCGCAGACGGAGAGCCAGAGCCTGCCGCGGTCGTTGAGCCATCGCCATCAGGAGCGACAGAGCTGCCGATCGTCCCGGAGCCCGAGCCCCAAACGTCTGACCAGGTGCGAGAGCCGGCAGTGCATCCGACGGTGGAGAAAGTTGTGGAGATCGCGGGGGCTATGGAGCGCCCCGCCCACGGCGCCACCGCTGAGGGTGAGCATGAACTGGACCTGGGTAACCTCATTGACTTCCACTCTGACACGATCATCCTTAAGCCAGCTCCTGTATTGAACTTCTGGGAAATTATCCCACCCGACCTCCCTCTCCCACCGCCTCTCATTGATCTAGTTCCTACTCCAACACCCTCATCACTGGAGTTCGTCAGCCCCTCTGCTCACCCTCAGCACACCATCTGTGGCGTGGGCTCGCCGCGGGTCTGCCGACCTCCAGCTCTGTTGGCGTTGAGTCTGGAGGATCCCTCGTCTCCGCCCTCAGCCTCCGAGACCCAGACTCCGCCTCAGTCCGGCGACCCTGCGGCTCCACCATGCCTTCAAGCTCCCTCGGCTCCACCGGATCCCGTCTGTCCACCAGCTCCACCGGGCTCCCTCGTCCTTCCGGCTCCGCATTGGTCAGTCGTCCCCCTACCTGCACCTCAGGACTACTCTCCTTGGGCTGCGCCCCGTCCCTTCGTCCCTCCGGCTCCGTTGGGCTCCTCCTTCCCTCCTGCTCCACCTATGTCCTCTGTCGCTCCGGCTCCGCCGCGGCCTTCCGGATCTCCGCCTGCGCCGAGGTCGCCGAAGACATCTGCTCCGCCTTGGACCTCCGGATCTTCGGCGTCACCCTGGCTCTTCGGCTCTCCGTCTCCACCTCGGGCTCCACCTCCACCTGCTCCGCCGCCGTGGGTCGGTCCCATGGAGTCGGCGGCCACTCCTCCACCATGGCTCCTCCCTCCGTCGGCTCCCCCGTGGACCACCATCCTGACTGTGGCCTGGGTCGTCATCTGGCTCCTCCTGTTCCTGGCTCCCCCTTGGCTCCTCCCACCCTCCACTCCCCCATGGACTTATTGTTTGGACTCCATGTCTTGTCTCCGTCACCCTCCTGTTCCACATCCTCCTCCAGAACCCCCACCCGCCCTCCTCAGTTGTTACGGTACGGCGTGAGGCCACGCCTTGCGGGGAGGGGGCGATATGTTACATGTTGGGTTTTTTTGTGACTGTTCCATGTCGGGTTTTCTGTTTTCCCCTGTGTCCTAGTTCAGTTTAATTAGTCATTGTGTGCACCTGTCCATCCTCGTTATCTGTCCCTTTATAAGTTCCTGTGTTAGTATGTCTGATTGTCGGTTATTGTTTCTGTTATGTTGTGTGTGCACTCCTGTGTCTGTATCTGCTCCTGGATCTCTGATTAAAAGAGAAGTTAATGGTTTATCCTCGTCGTGCGCTCCTTACTCCGCACAGCACCGTAACAAGGGGTTATGGTGCAGACCCAGCTGAAAACCAAACCCTGTCGTATTCTACTGAAGTTGAACTCGAAGGAAAGGAAGTGAACACCTGGCCATGTTTATGCTCTATTATGCAGTGTAAGCTGTTTGCCTAGGAAGACCAAACTAGCAGCTAATAAAATCTGGACATAAACCCTTTGCAAGCATGTAGAGCATTGGTTGTTAAAATGAAGCTTTTACAGTTTATCAAAAGGTTTTGCACAAATTTGCCAAAAAGACAGTGATGCAGGGTGTGCGATAGTAATATCGTAATTGTTGTTATAACAATGTGCGATTTGACATTATCAGTATTTTGCCCAAACCAAATAAAACACTCCTACAGAGTGCTGTGAAGTCTAGTAGATTAGACTAGTGTGTTCTTTCACTGCGTGTTTCAGTCTGTTAAATGCATTTAGAATGATCACAAAATTGAAGATATAGGGGCAGTAAATGTATATATTTATATCATTTCATATAGTAAATCAATATCACATGAAGAGTGCCGATTTTTTCTCCAAAAATCAGCGTCATTACATATAGATTTTTTACAACAGTTCAATAAACAAGAAGTTAATTAAGACACTTGCATTTTAGACACCATGTTGCCTGTTTTTTCGACAACAAAAATAATTCCAAACACAGCCACCATAGCACAGTTTTACGTTTCTGAGCAATGACGGTCGTTCCTGAATGGATCAACAGTTTAAATGATTCGGTTCAATCGCAATGACTCACTTATTAACAGTGACTTGCTGCCACCTACTGGCGGTTTTAATTTCTCATTTACTTTATTTTTTTTAATAATTTCAAATGAGTATTCAACATTTCATGTCTTATATATAAAAACATTATTTCTGCATTTGTAACTGCAGATTAAATGCATTCATGTCCTGCATTAAACAGTGTGTAAATACATCTAAATGCCACTTCAGATGAAGCTTCTGTTTCCTCTGCATTGCAAAGATGAATTTTGTTGATACTAATTTAATGTGCCTGGTAACAGCCACAGAGTTTAGTTCCAACCCTGCTCTACCTCACATACCATGTAGTTTTCAAATAAGCCTAAATGATTAGATCAGCTGGATAAGAAGTGTTTAATTGGGATTATATCTAAACTGTGCAGGGCTGTGGTCCTCCAGAAATTGTTGTCACGGAACACTTCGGGAACGGCGTGAAAAGAGGGAGTCAGGGTCCAAGTGCAGGGAAGGTGCTCTTTAATTGAAACAAAAATGCCAACACGGCAAAAAACAAAGTAGTAACAGACTGGGATACAAAAACGGCAACACAGTGCATGTATCCCAGAACCGAGCAGACACTAGAAACCAAAAACACATCAACTACCAAATACCAAATATCAAATAACGCAACCAGGCAGAGTGGTGGGAGAGGGGAGACTAAGGCCCCGTCCACACGAAGACACGTTTCGCTATATACGCATACATTTTTTTACCGTATAGGCGTTTCGTCCACACGAATCTGGCGTTTTCGAATAGTGAAACCGATCATTTTTGAAACCGGGTCCCAGGGTGGATAAATTTGAAAAACGCCGTTTTCACGTATTCGTGTGGACGGCAAATCCGTATATTTTCTGAAACGATGATGTCATCAGCCCACGTCTCGCCCCTAATCAGACACCGCTATGTCACATAATAGCGACAACAACAACAACAATGTCAGACTACGTGCCTGTGTTCGTGCTGCAGAACCCACTGAGCTCATTAGTTTTATTAAAGCAAAATCTTCTGCTTTGTGTGTTAGTTTGTATTCAGCGCGCAAGGTTTACGCACATGGTCCAAGTCTTCTTCTCTGTTTTTTTGTGTATCTCTGTGGCAGAATTACAGCGCCACATATTGGTCTGGCATGTGTACTACATCGTTTTCAGTCGGTTTCAGTGATTCCGTGTGTACGCAGATATTTCCTGAGACGACTCCGTGTTTACGGAATTTGAGGCAAAAAAAAAGATTGGATAGGGAGAAATCTGGCTTCGTGTGGACGTAGCCTAAATAGTCTGTGACAATGGGGAACAGCTGCGGGTGTCGTGAGTGTAATAATGATGCGGCAGGTGTGAGTGATGTGGCAGGTGTATTTGGTTATGGGAAATGAGTCCGGGAGGACGGGAGATGGCGGCCTCCTGTGGCGACAGGGAGAAGGGCCGGACCCGGACTCATGACAATTGTGTTTGACACCCTTGGCCTATCCCATTTTTGCCTCCGTCCCACTGTTAAAATGTAACTTAATTAGTTACTAATTATTATTACTAATTATATTAGTAAGTTAGTAAATTTGAAATGAGCTACGTTTTACTTTTACTTGAGTAGATTTTTAGACTGGTACTTTTACTTGAGTAGAATGTTTTTGTACGCTTTCCACCTCTGGTTTATACATATACAAGCATCAGACATCATGTTTATTTATGAAGGATGCTGTAATGGCACACTGGTATGCATGTATGCAAACATCAGATGCTATGTTTGTTCATGAGGGATGATGCATTGGTTGTGTGTGATGTTGTTATGGTTTTTCATGTCCTTTTTCAATAGTTTAGTTCAGCGTTCTTTTTTATGTGGAAAAGTCTTAATTTACATTGCTACATTAATTTACTCTAGCACAGTAGATATCAGTAAAGCAATGCAGAAATAAGCTAAATGAAGGATTAATGTGTGTATAAATCTAGTAAATTTACTTAAAAAATATATTAAAAGTATAAAAAGTATTTCACATTGAAGAAATTTGAGACACATTATTGAGAAACTTTAAAATTCATTGTCTTTACAGGCTAAAACTGTGAATCTTTAAACGTACTAAAGAAACACTGAAAAAACTGATTCAGTTAAGACACCAATTCATTTAAGACACTGAAAACTGCCTTAACCAAATGTGTGTCTAGACATACAAAAGAAACATGTTCAAAACTGCCGTGTTAACGCAGTCGAACATAGCATGTTGAGAGTCAAATTTTACATATCTTTTTTAAAGACTTTTGGCCCCATTCGCCTTCCATATGAATGAAGAATGTGAGACAAGACACAGTTAGATCATTTCTGCAACAACGTATCATACTATGATAGATAAGCAGCGATTTATGTCTTTGATTGGGAAATACACACCTGATTACAACTATTTGCTCTGCTGATTCTTTTCAAAAGTGATTTCCGAACACAAAAGAGTAATAGGAATGTAACTCGTGGCCTAATGGTTAGAGAGTCGGACCTGTAACCCGAGGTTGTGGGTTTGAGTCTGAGGTCTGGCAGGGATTGTCGGTGGGGGGAGTGAATATCCAGTGCTCTCTCCACCCTCGATACCATGACTGAGGTGAGACCCTTGAGCAAGGCACCGAACCCCCAACTGTTCCCCGGGCGCCGCAGCATTGGCTGCCCACTGCTCCGGGTGTGTGTTCACGGTGTGTGTGTGTGTGTCCACTGCTGTGTATGTGCACTTTGGATGGGTTAAATGCAGAGCACGAATTCCGAGTATGGGTCACCCACTATACTTGGCCACACGTCACGTCCTTTCCTTCCTTCCTTTTCTCTTGTTTCAGTGAAACACTACAAGTATGCAACATCAGTTACACTACAGACAAGACCTTGATACCTATGCAAATGTTTAGATATGCTGAGATTAGAAGATTTTCAAAGGTTTCTAGTGAGGTCTGTGAATAGATTAAATGCCACCAAGCACACTTTATACCCTGCAAATGGCAGACCTTTTCTTCTAAAGGCTAATTCAAATACACCAACAAACAGCAGCGGTTGTTGGGTTTGGTAAGATCAGTGTGCTAACTCTGTTGCCATTTGTTAGTGTTTATTTTCACCGACCAAACATGTTCAGCCATGGTTGTTGGGTCATGAAATGTGTGAGCAAACTGGTATGATTTTCAACTCCAAACAAACCCTGGAGTAATTGGACTTGATCACCATCTGTAGCCATAACAATGAGGTAAGCACAGGGTGTATCACTTAAAATTCACGAGGTAGGACCAAAATGGACCAAAAATCGTATACTGGTGACTTCCCCCAATCGTATATTGGGGGAAGTCGTGGCCTAATGGTTAGAGAGTCGGACTCGTAATCGAAAGGTTGCGGGTTCGAGTCCCCGGCCGGCAGGGATTGTAGATGGGGGGAGTGTAGGTGGTACAGTGCTCTCTCCACCCTCAATACCACGACTGAGGTGCCCTTGAGCAAGGCACCGAACCCCCAACTGCTCCCCGGGCGCCGCAGCATAAATGGCTCCGGGTGTGTGTTCACGGTGTGTGTGTGTGTGTGTGTGTGTGTGCATTTGTTCACTACTCACTGCTGTGTGTGTGCACTTGGATGGGTTAAACGCAGAGCACCAATTTCGAGTATGGGTCACCATACTTGACAATACGTCACGACTTACTTACTTACTGTGTGTGCTATACATACATTTTATAACTAATTTTAGAAGGTATCTCTGTATCATTTACTGATAAGCCCTAACAGCTTAATCCAGGTTTTTTGAAGCAAAGTGTATGTGTTGTTCATAGCGTTGCACATAATGAATTTTTAAGGCTTACATGGAATCAGAAACAGATCAATAACAAATTGTATCCATGGAGTGTAAAGGGCCCTTAGGAGCTTGTCACACAGCTCAATCTCATTTGACAATGTCAATGCCCTGTGGTTTGAGTCTTAAAATGAAATCTGAAGGACAACTGGGTAGAAATGCAGTATGATTCTAATCACAGACATGAAATTGCATTATACATCTGATTATATTTCCATACTGAACTCCAGAGGACATATGGTTTTTATAATCACTATATAGGGTCGTATGAATAATGGATGGCAGTGAAACATGCCAGAGGAGTATTTTCTAATAAACAGTTCTTGGATGTCAAAACCTGTTTTTGTCATTTGATGAAATAAGAAACATTTGGTATGACATCCTCGGCTCTTGAGGCATAAATGACCCAAACCGAATGGCTACCATCAACTCAGTTATTGCAGCTAATGAATTAAATAATGGGATAATTATCAAGTATAAGGCTTTAGATAAATTAATTTTATTTTTTAGCAATCAACAGGTTAATAATATTAAAGTAATTATTGGGATTCATTCACCATTGTGTCCTCATAACACTGAATTTATTTTTAACGTACGTTTATGGTAATAAACAGAACATGAAGGTAAACCAGGTCAACATTCTAGAAGGCTTAACATCAAGTTTATACTCTCTGAACTTTCAAGCCTCTTATGTCTCTGAGCAATTGAGAATGGGCAAAAAAATAATAAATAAAATACACTATAATAAAATACAATATATTTAATCAAATAAAAATAGTATATTTCAGCCTTTTGGCAATATTTAATACAAATCTCAGTTTGTGCACTGGAATGGCTTGAATAGAGGATCTCAACCTTTTTGACTCCAAGGAAGAGTTACAGCTA
This sequence comes from Barbus barbus, assembly GCF_936440315.1. Classification (NCBI taxonomy): domain Eukaryota; kingdom Metazoa; phylum Chordata; class Actinopteri; order Cypriniformes; family Cyprinidae; genus Barbus; species Barbus barbus. The sequence continues at coordinate 9,620,870 of NC_136732.1, read as the reverse complement.
TATAAATATTTCGGTATAACTAGAAAGAGATTAGTGGTTTTAGCTTATTTTAATAGTCTTTTCTTGTTTTTGTCATTTTAAGCCATTTTGAGGCTTGCTGGTTTAGAATCACTCATTTTTTTCAAAGCACAGTACATGATTTATGGAAATGAATAAAACATAAACTCAAAAGCCATCTATGCTCCAGAAGATCAGACACTGTTAAAGGGCAAAAATTAAAAACTATGGCACATAGTCTTAGAGTACGTACTTGACTAACTGGGGCCCAGGTCAGGAAGCACACAGACTGGCTAAACCGACCGTCTGCTAGCCACCTCACGTCACAGAAGACAGTTAATTCTCAGCACATAGAGACTCTTTCACCTAGATATCACACTATAGAGACTGTGTCTGTTCCCCGAACTAGAAAATACAAAAAACATCCAAACCAATTTATGAGTAACAACTTAATTGATGTTCAACAAATGAAAAATGCATTTAACAGAGAAACAAATGATTAAGCTTGGCTTATTGAATATCAGGTCCATTTCCACGAAAACGCTTTTTGTAAATGATATGATCACTGATCACTAGATGTGCTTTGTTTGACAGAAACCTGGCTAAAACCAGATGAATACATTAATCTTGGGAGGTAGACTCGTTTAAAATACTGTTATAAAACTGAGCCGCATCCAAAAGGCAAAGGGGGAGGTGTTGTTACAATTTATAGCAATATTTTCAGTATTTCACAGAAGGCAGGCTTTAAGTATAACTCCTTTGAAGTTATGGTGCTTCATATAACATTATCTAGAGAAAAAAGTATTAATGATATATCCCCTGCGATGTTTGTACTGGCTACTGTATACAGGCCACCAAGGCACCATACAGACTTTATTAAACAATTTGGTGATTTTCTATCAGAGTTAGTGCTGGCTGCAGATAAAGTCTTAACCATGGATCACTGCAAAACTCGGACAGCTCCGTCAGGCCAAAAAAGATGCTTACAAAAAGGGGGATAAAGTCTTGTATAAACAGGCCAAATACACACTGGAAAAGGAGATCAGAGTGGCAAAGAGGAATTATTCTGACAAGCTAAGGAACAAATTATCTTCCAGTGATCCTGCTTCAGTGTGGATAGGTATGAAAGATATCACCAGCTACAAAACCGGCAGGCTGATCATAGCTTATGCTTGATCAATTTAGCCTTCTCAAATTATCATGACTTGCCTAAAATAAAATCTATAGATATTCTAAAACAGTTCAAGCATATAACAGTGTTAAATACATAATGATAATGATAATACATCATTCGTAACTGTAAAGGGTCTACTTTTATTTGTGTGCACTCACAATATCAACAAAACGTTGTGCTTTTATCTTGAACAGGAGTGCTTCACAAAATTGAACCGAAAGTCAGTGAATACATGCCTCACAGACATGATAAATATATATATTGAAAGCTTTAAATTACTACTTAACAAAATAAATAAAAATGAAAACAAAAACTGTTTAATACAATCGTTATCCGTGAAGATGCACTTTTCTATAAGGCGCGTCTAACGAGCAAATCCTTACTATTTCACCACCACTGAAGCCGGGCCCTAGGGACACAAAAAAGTCGGAGCCCGACTTTAAATTAAATTTAAAAAAAAATTGGGGGCTAAAAGTGTGTTGTAACGCAAGCATTACTGAACATTAATAATGCCTTACACTACTGCGTTACAGCAAAAAGTAATACGTTACTATAATGCATTACTTTAACGAGTAACGCGTTACTCCCAACACTGATCACGGACACCCTTCAGAATAAACTCTCAGCTCTCCGTCCCCACCTCCGTCTGTCAGTGGATCACCAGCTTCCTGACAGACAGACAGCAGTTAGTAAAGCTTAGTAAATCCACATCCAGCACTCGTACCATCAGCACTGGAGCTCCTCAGGGCTGCGCTCTCTCCCCACTGCTCTTCTCCCTCTACACCAACGACTGCACATCTAAAGACCCCTCTGTCAAGCTCCTGAAGTTTGCAGATGACACCACACTGATCGGCCTCATTCAGGATGGTGACGAGTCTGCTTACAGACAGGAGGTTAAGGAGCTGGCTGTATGGTGCAGTCTTAACAATCTGGAGCTGAACACACTCAAAACTGTGGAGATGATTGTGGACTTCAGGAGAAACCCGCCTGCACTCTCCCCACTCACCATCATGAACAGCACTCTAACAACAGTGGAGTCATTCAGATTCCTGGGCACCACCATCTCTCAGGACCTGAAGTAGAATCACATTGACTCTATTGTGAAAAAGGCCCAGCAGAGGTTGTACTTCCTTCGCCAGCTGAGGAAGTTCAACCTGCCACAGGAGCTGATGAAACAATTCTACTCTGCCATCACTGAATCCGTCCTCTGCACTTCAATAACTGTCTGGTTCAGCTCAGCTACCAAATCTGTCCTCAGAAGATTACGGAGAGTAGTCCGGACTGCTGAGCGAATCATTGGTACAACCCTCCCCACTCTCCAAGAACTATACTTATCCAGAGTGACCAAAAGGGCTGGTAAAATCACTCTGGACCCCTCACATCCAGCACACTCCCTCTTTGAACTGTTACCGTCTGGTCGACGCCACAGAGCTCTGAGCACCAGAACGACCAGACACAGAAACAGTTTCTTCCCTCAGGCAAGCCATCTCATGAACACTTGACAATAAAACGCGGAACACACAACTCTATTATTTATTCACCACACTTGCTTACTTTTTTATTTATCAAATTTTTCATTTCAAATTTGCACATATCAGACCTGGACACCATAACTGTCTATATTATATATTGTGTTTTTGCTGTTTTGTACATTGCCTATTTGGATATTTGTATTATTCTTTATTATCTGTGTCCTGTCCTGTTGCTGTCTCTCTGTTGCACTGTGGAGCTTCTGTCACTATAACAAATTCCTTGTATGTGTAAACATACATGGCCAATGAAGCTCATTCTGATTCTGATTAAGGGAGATTAAGGAAAAGAGTCCAACACCGTGGTATAATGAGCACACTCGCACACTAAAGAGAGCAGCCCGGAAAATGGAGCGCAGCTGGAGGAAAACTAAACTAAAGGTAGTTCATATTGCTTGGCGGGAAAGTACCCTATCCTACAGAAAAGCATTAAAAACTGCTAGATCTGATTACTTTTGGTCTCTTTTAGAAGAAAACAAATATAACCCCTGGTATTTATTCAATACAGTGGGAAAATTAACAAAAATAAAGCATCAACAGGTGTTAACATTTCCCAACAGCACAGCATAATGACTTTAATGAACTATTTTACTTCCAAAATCGATACTACTAGACATCAAATTGTAAGCATGCAGCCGTCAGCCACAGTATCGCATCAGAGAGTGCACTATAGATCCCCTGAAGATCAGTTCCACTCATTCTCTCCTATAGGAGAGGAAGAATTGTATAAACTTGTTAAATCAGCTGAACCAACAACATGTATGTTAAACCCTATTCCATCTAAACTACTAAAAGAGGTGCTTCCAGAAGTCATAGATCCTCTTTTGGCTATTATTAATTCGACATTGTCATTAGGATATGTCCCAAAAACCTTTAAATTGGTTGTTATTAAGCCTCTCATTAAAAAAACACAACCTGGATCTTAGAGCTGCGTTTGACACTATCGATCACAACATTCTTTTGAATAGACTAGAAAACTTTGTTGGCGTTAATGGAAGTGCATTAGCATGGTTCAAACCGTACTTATCTGACCACCATCAATTCGTAGCAGTAAATGAAGAGGTATCATATCGATTACAAGTGTAGCATGGAGTACCTCAAGGCTCAGTACTAGGGCCGTTACGCTTAACATGTTACCCTTGGGAAATATCATCAGGAAACACAGGGTTAGCTTTCACTGTTATGCTGATGATACTCAGCTCTATATTTCTTCACGGCCCGGTGAAACACACCAATTTGAGAAACTTATGGAATGCATAGTCGATATAAAAAACTGAATGAAAAAACTGTGTTAATTATTGGACCTAAACCCCCCAAAAGTAATAACCTGTCTAACACTTGATGGCTTCTCTGTAATTTTTTCATCATCAGCCAGGAACCTAGGTGTGCTGTTTGATAACAATCTCTCCTTTGACAGCCATGTTTCTAGCATTTGTAAAACTGCTTTTTTTCATCTTAAAAATATATCTAAACTGAGACCTATGCTCTCGATGTCAAATGCAGAAATGTTAATTCATGCGTTTATGACCTCAAGGTTAGATTATTGTAATGCTTTATTGGGCGGTTGTTCTGCACGCTTAATAAACAAACTACTAGAGTTCCTACTAGAAAGCTAGAGTTTTTACTTGAACCACATTATGACCACATTAGCCCGGTTCTGTCAACACTGCACTGGCTCCCTATTAAACATTGTATAGATTTTAAAATCTTGTTAATTACTTCAGTACTTGAGCGAGCTCTTATCGCATTATAGTCCTCCACGTCCACTGCGTTCTCAAAACTCTGGCCATTTGATAATACCTAGAATATCAAAATCAACTGCTGGGGTCAGATCCTTTTTCTATTTAGCGCCCAAACTCTGGAACAATCTACCAAACACTGTTCAGGAGGCAGACACACTCTGTCAGTTTAAATCTAGATTAAAGACCCATCTCTTTAACCTGGCATACACATAACACACTAATACGTTTCTAGTATTCAAATCCGTTAAAGGATTGTTAGGCTGCATTAACTAGGTCAACCGGAACCAGGAACACTTCCCATAACACACAATGTACTTGTTATATCGTAAGAAGATTGACATCTACACTAATATTAGTCTGTTTCTCTCTTATTCCGAGATCACCGTAGCCACCCGATCCGGTCCGTATCCAGCCCAGAGACGACCTCTACAGCCCTGAACGTCAGCGGAGACCAGGACACCTAGATGAGCCCCAGAGACAGATCCCCAGTGAGGACCCCACCACCTAGACAGCCATCGGGAAAAGACCACTGGAACCAGTTGAGCCCTTACAATCTGACTTTGCTGCAGTTGGAATTGAACTGCTGGTTCATTTGGCCAGAGGAGAACTGGCCCCCTGACTGAGCCTGGTTTCTGATCGCAAAGACACTATTTAAACTGAACTGAGCTGGACGATGACATCACTGAACTCAGTAATGAAATGCCTTTAACTGAAAATTGAGTGTTCAATCTTGTCATTTTACATTACTGACACACTATTTTCCTATTTTTTTTCCTATTTTGATATTGTGCAGTTGCTTTGACACAATTTGCATTGTTAAAAGTGCTATATAAATAAAGCTGACTTGACTTGATTTGGAAAAATACTTAAAATACTTGACTTAAAAATGGAGCAAAATGCAGTGTAAACAAGCAACTTTTGTTTTCATGGTTAAACTGGTCTCCTGGGTTAGGCTTGTGCTTCAATGTTGAACTTGCTGAATTACATACAGTGAGAAATATACTGATAAACCATTTAAAAAATACAGATACAAAATGTATGAGAAAATCTACTCTGATAGAACAATGTGATTAAACATGATTAGGCCTATCTTTAAAATATGAAGTTTTATAGATCAAAAATTATATTTAAAGGGACGTCAGAGCATAATTGTGTTAAACAGAAATAAAACTACAGAGACATTAAGATCAGTGAACCATTAATAAAATATACAGTGCCGTGAAAAGATTTTTGCCCCTTTCCTGTTTTTTTTTTTGTTTGGTTTTTTTTTGCATATTTGTCACAATTAAAATGTTCAGATCATCAAACAAATTTTAATATTACATAAAGATAATGCAAGTAAATACAAAATAGGTGGAAGGTGGAAAAAAGCTGTCAAAACCTGCCTGGCACTACGTGAAAAAGTAATTGCCCCCTAAATCTATAAACTGGTTGTGCCACCCTTTGCAGCAACAACTGCAATCAAGCATTTGCAATAACTGGCAGTGAGTCTTTCACATCACTGTGGATGAATTTTGGCCCACTCTTCTTTGCAGAATTGCTTTAATTCAGCCATATTGGAGAGTTTTCGAGCATGAAAGGACTGCTTAAATAAGGGAAGTGGTGGCCTAATGGTTAGAGAAGTCAGACTTGTAACCCAAAGGTTGTGGGTTCGAGTCTCGAGCCGGCAGGGATTGTAGGTGGAGGAGTGAATAACGAGTGCTTTCTCCACCTTCAGTACCACGACTGAGGTACCCTTGAGCAAGGCACCGAACCTCCAACTGCTCCCCGGGCGCCGCAGCATTGGCTGCCCACTGCTCCAGGTGTGTGTACACTTGGATGGGTTAAATGCAGAGCACAAATTCCAAGTATGGGTCACCATGCCACAGCATCTCAATCGGATTTAAGTCCAGACTTTGATTTGGCCACTCCAAAACCTTAATTTTGTTTTTCTTGAGCCATTCAGAGGTGGACTTGCTGCTGTGTTTGGGATCATTGTCCTGCTGCATAACCCAAGTGCACTTGAGCTTGAGGTCACAAACTGATGGCCGGAATTCATGGCTCCATCAATTATGGCAAGTCGTCCAGGTCCTGAAGCTGCAAAGCAGCCCCAGACCATCACACTACTACCACCATGTTTGACTGTTGGTATGATGTTCTTTTTATGAAATGCTGTGTTGGTTTTATGCCAGATGTAACGGAACACACACCTTCCACAACGTTAAAATTCTGTCTCATCAATCCACAGAATATTTGTCCAAAAGTCTTGTGAGACAAGCCTTTGTGTACTTTTTGGTCAGCAGTGGCTTTTGCTTTGGAACTCTCCCATGGATGCCGTTTTTGCCCAGTCTCTTTTGCCTCAGTAATTATGGTAAGCCGGCCACTGTTGCAAGTTTTCTCTATTTGTGGATAATGGCTCTGACCATGGTCCGCTGGAGTCCTAAAGCCTTAGAAATGACTTTATAACCCTTTCCAGACTGGTACGTCAACTATTTTGTTTCTCTTCTGTTCTTGAATTTCTTTAGATTGCACCATGATGTGTTGCTCTGTATAAGTATGCTTCACTTTGTCAGACAGGTTGCATTTAAGTGATTAATCAGGCTTGGGTTTGGCTAGTGAAATTTGACTTGGCTTTCTAAAATAATGTGGTTACAGTTCTTTCATGATTTAACAGGAGGGGCAATTAATTTTTCACGTAGGGCCAGGTAGGCCAGCTTTTTTCCCTTAATAAATGAAATCACCATTTAAAAACTGCATTTTGTATTTACTTGCATTATCTTTGTGTAATATTAAAAATTTGTTTGATGATCTGAATTTTTTAAGTGTGACAAATATGCAAAAAAATTAATTTCCACGGCACTGTATGTAAGTGATGATATGCAAACTAGCTAATGATAAACATTTAATTTAAAACTTCATTCTGCATTAATTATTAAATACATTCAAATAAAGTTTGAAAAAGTCCATTAGATCAGTAAGTCGTTTGGAAGCAGATAGGGCACACATCTCACTGTATCCTGAGAAATACTGACCCAGATGTGGACTAATGTCTACTTTAATTTTTTTTCAAAGGGAAACACTTTGAAAAATATACTTCACAATGAATATTAGATTTCCTGAGGGAAACAACAAAAGGAGCCCAGAGTAAAAGTGAAAAATAGTCTGAGTGCAGTCATATTACTCCTGCATAAAGATTGAGTCGGCAAAGTCTCTCTTCCCATCATCCTTCTATTTCGGGCTCAGAGATGTCAATAAAAGTTCTTTCAAGTCCGCATAACACTGCAGCCTTATTATCATTTGTGGTTTCAGACCAAAAAGCTACTGAATGATACAAATCAAATTAGACCGCATGCCTTCAGAGCTTCTGAAACTAGGTCATCGGTAAGGAAGTTCTCGTGTGCTAATAAAAGAGTACTCACGTTAACATTTTGGATGAGTCATATGGGTCAGTGCCTGGTTGGCGGAGCGGCCCGACGGACCCAGAAAACGAGCCTCTTGTCTTTGAGTGTTTCTGCCCATGAGGCAGATGATGAACTGCTTCATCACAGTGAGAATGATGACGCACACAGTGTTCTCATTACAACAAATAATCGTCAGTGTGATCTGCTTCTCCGCACCCAGAGTTGCATGGTCTGCTGATATGTGCGGTCCTGAGGGCACTTATTTTAGAGTTCAGGAACTTTAGAGTTCCTCAAGTGCCTGCCACCTATTAGTGAAGTTAGGTCCAGTCATATATATACTCTCACAAAATAATTATAAAACTGTCATGGTGCCCTTTCAAGGTATTAATATGAACGTTTATGGTAATAATAAAAATATGTACCTTTCATGCCTTAGGGTCTTTGCTCCAGTGACAGCTTTGTATCCTTTTTTTCTAATAGTATACTGTTATTGCTCATACTGCAGAAACAAAACCCACAAACATGACTACAAAGCCTAGATCGCTTCCCATTATTTACAGAAATATATTTTTTTTAACTAGATGATAGAGGTTTGGAAACAGACTTTGATGTTGGATTGACAAAGCCTTTTTTGAAAGTTTGAAATAACTTTGAAAAGCGTGAAGTTTGAAGATGTTATTAAAATGTTATGTTCTAGCACATTGCCAAAAGGCTTGACTAAACATGCTTTAATATATTGCTAGCATGATTTAGCATGTTGCTAGTATGTTTTAACTCGTTTTAATAAGATTTAACATGCTTTTGCATGATTTAGCACATTGCTAGCATGTTTTAACATGTTGCTAGCATGAATTAGAACGTTTGGTCACACTTTATTTTAAGGTCCAATTCTCACTATTAACAAACCATTAACTACCTCAACCATTAATTTTCCCTCAATAAACTCCTAATTTGCTGCTTATTATTATTAATAGTTATTAAGGTAGTTTTTTTGTTTCTTTTCATGTACAGTACAAAATGTTCACAAAAAGGAGAATGCTCTTGACTCTTTAGCTCCGCCCACAGCACGACTCCTCCAGGAGCTCGACTGTTTTAAGAGGCAAGCAATACAGCTGTATCTGTCTTTTATAAATCTGCTAAAAATAAAGACTCTTCAAAGATATGAAGCAATGCAAAACTACTCTATAGGTACTCAAGATTACCATGAAATTGGCAGAAACTATATGGCCTGGTTTCACAGACATGGCTTAGATTAAACCAGGATTAGGAAATAGTTCAATTAGGACATTTAAAGGTGCTGTATGTAAATTGTTGACTCTACTAAAGCATAACAATACCATAATATGTTTGCAGATATTTAAGAAACATGCCAAGTTAACATTTATTTGAAAAAACAATGCTACAGTTGTATTTCAGTACCTTGGGTTGCCAGTTGGCGGAAAACACAGCATATTTCATATCATTCATCATCATGTGCGCTCGTTCCTGTTGGTGTCATTAATACGTCAAGTCTGAGGAGGAGGGGATAGTGAAAAAAACCCTCTCCAATATTTTGAATTTGGACTGCAGCACCTTTAAGTACTTTTTATAAACATGCCTTTGAAAAAAACAATACTGATGTATCTTGAGACAAAACAAAGGCACTGACATATTTTAAGATCAGTTAGTGCAAGTTTCTTTAAGTTGACACAGCTCAGACTTACATATTAGTCTGGGATTAGGCCTAAACCTTGTTTGTGAAACCAGGGGTATGTGCTATGTCCCCTTTAACTTCAAATCAGTGTTTCTTATGTGATACATTTTTGAGCTGCTTGGCTGAGTTATTGAACTATTTTTTTAAAGACCCTTTGTAAAACATGAATGGAAAATTCTTCTGAAATACGAACAACTATACGAACATTCAAAATAAGTGTGCCATTGAGCTGAATTGGCTACTGCTGCACATTGAAACACTTCTCACTACTGCTCTATGATTGTTAACTTCTCCTGAATAATAAAATGCAGATGCAAGTGGGTGACACATCACAGCGATACGTCTGGGTCAGATGTGTCATTTCAGCTGAAGAGCGTCTTTCAGCTACATCCACAGTCAGCACTGCCGATGGTAAATATAAAAGATGGGGAACAGGAATAGGATCTTTTGAAGAATCATATCCAGGCAACAAACAAGCTTTGAAACATGAAGCTACTCACATTTGACCCTGTATGCTGAAAGAAAAGCAGTACATTGTGTCTTCTGTCATGGTTCATTTACTCCATTATGTATAAAATGCATTATTAAAGAAAATATGGTTACACTTTATTTTAAGGTGTCCTTGTTAGTGTAATAATACATTTAAGTATTGAGTAATATTAATACATGTACTATATGGTTAGGGTTACTTGCATGTAATTATGTATACTTTATTGTTATTATGATAGTAAGTAACACGAAAGGACGCCTTAAAATCAAGTATTACCAAAAATATCACATAAAAATAAAACCTGATATTGGGAGACCGGTCAGTCCTCAGTCTGTCTGGGTAGAAACAGTATTACTGTTGGAGTCTTTAAACATAAATTTTAAGTCTCTACAAACACACATCACATACTTCACAAACACACCTCCATGCAGTACATTATCCTTCAGAAGGTCTCGTCCTTGCGCATCTAATGAGTAAATTACTGATCAGTGAGTGGAGAAAGAGCTGTTCACCTTAAAGCAACCCTTTCATTATTCACAATACCATCAGCTGTTGCCTGAACCTCTGACTGAGACTCATTTGAATTATGGATCCAAACCCCAGAACATATGTACATGTTTTTATAAAAAGCATAATTAACATGCAAATTTTGTGCAAGCATGCACATTTCATATGCAAGGTCACTTAAATTTGTGCATTTCCCCACTACACATATGCTTCATGAACAGATATGCTCTACTTGAACAGAAAATGATACAGGCATGAGAGGAAACTCAATAGAATGGTTTTCAAAGATCTCACTGAGATATTCAAAATAATTGTCATCTGGGGTGGTGATGGCGGAGTGGATAAAACACATGCCTTTGGTGTGAGAGACCCGGGTTCGAATCCACTGTGAGACACCAATGTGTCCCTGAGCAAGACACTTAACCCCTAGTTGCTCCAGAGGTGTGCGACCTCTGACATGTATAGCAATTGTAAGTCGCTTTGGATAAAAGCGTCAGCTAAATGAATAAATGTAAATGTGGATAAATCTACTTGTTTAAGACTAAATCATATTATATAATCTTATTTCAATCATTTACTCATCTTTTGTCTCTTAATAATGAAAAGATTTTACAGGAATCTTAAAGAAACTTGAAAATAGATATAAGTACATTCTGATTAGATTAGACGTATTTAAAATAATAATAAAAACAAAATTGCAACTTCATGCAATTTATATGTTGTTTGGCACCTGTTGACATCAGAGCTAGGCAATTATATTTTGATTATTAATATTAATAATTTAAATACAGAATGAACATAATTAAACATTATACATTATATACTGTACATGTATGCTTCTTTATTTTACCATTATTTAAACATCACTGTAATGCATGGCCTTTCAAGACTTATTGCTTTATAAGATTTTCTCTAAAAATAAAAATCATCATCCTTTAAAAGTAAATAACGTATGCATCAGCCTTACAGCCAATAATAGTACAACTGAGAGAAACTGCAGCGTACATGAGAAAAAGTATGACAATATATAGAAAATAGACAATGTTACCACAATGGAGCTTTTCATGTTATATTACATGCTCTGAATCGATCTTTAATGAAAGGATTTTCAGTGGTATTCCAGCATCTGAGGCCGAGACACATGAAAGAACCCACAGCTTCTTGAGTGTCAGCTGAGTCGCACATTCGAGCACATCAGTGTTGGGGGTGGGGAGAGTAAACCAGTGAAATTACCACAGGTAATGGTTATATGCTGCTCTTAACAATTCTAATGCCAACAATCCATACAGTGCTTCTGTCTTTTCAAATTAGTGTGATCTAAATTGTGCATTGCGCAAATGCACTAATGCATTTTTTTTATTATTTTTACATTTTACTTCAACAGAGAAAATAAAGCCATGCACCTCCTCCACTTACAATCCAAGTAACTGGCTTTCTCCTTGAAAAACTGAGAAAATGCTCTCAGCAATACAATATTGTTTCTATTCGAAAACATAGCAAGCATCCAAAATCGAATCATGTACATGACAGATTTGAAATACTCTATTGGTAACAACTGTACACTTCCAGAAGAAGATTGCCTTCTTCTTGAAGGATACATTCTAGTACATCAAAACACGGTATCTTGAAAGCCAGCATGGAAAGAAAAACACCCATGATGCCAGTGTTGGAACAAATATAGTGTGCATGCTACTGCTGTTTGTGTTACTTCAGGCTAAATCTGCTGCAATGATGAATTTATATATGATATCAATAACACATATTTGTCATATAGTATCAGAGAATCTGACGAACTACTGCTGAACTAGTCACACTAATACTTTCAATTGCACATGCAAACACAAAAACTGGCAAAATGTGAATCCAAGCTCTTTGGATATTAAATTCACACATTTTTTTCTAAAACACCCAGCTTATTCAAGGCGCAAAACACATCTGCCAGCTCTCCTCTCCTTCAACAGCAAGTGCTTGTATCTCATATGCATAGTGTCTCGTGATTGGCCAGTGGTTTAACAACAGGAGATGCTGCTGCGAGCTGATTGGCTGAGCTCTGAAGAGGGCATGGAATCCCTGCAATTGAGAAAGGCCATAAATAGGGCATGAGAACACACAAATCACAGATGCAACTGCAACAGCTTACCATTCGACATTTCACACGCTCTGAGACAGCTACAATCAAAAATTGAGAAGTTTGAAGCCTTTACTGGAAGCTGCAGACTTAAATACAGTAGAGAGTTTGGATTTGGGATTGGGATCATGTCTCTAGCAGTGAAGGAAAAGACAGAGGTGCGCTTGGTGTTCATGGGAGCAGCAGGTGTGGGAAAAACAGCCCTGATTAAACGTTTCCTACAAGACAGCTTTGACCCCAAACATCGGCGCACGGTGGAGGAGCTCCACAGCAAGGAGTATGAGGTGGCTGGAGTCAAAGTGACCATTAACATCATGGACACAAGCGGCAGCTACTCCTTCCCAGCCATGCGGAAGCTCTCCATCCAGAATGGAGATGCATTTGCCCTGGTCTACTCCGTGGATGACCCTGAATCTCTAGCAGCTGTCAAGAGACTGCGTGAGGAAATCCTGGAGGTCAAAGAGGACAAGTTCACACCTATTGTGGTGGTGGGCAACAAAAAAGACCGAATGCAAGAACGAAGGGTATCGGCGGACGATGTTCTGGTGAAGGTGGAACTGGACTGGAACAACTGTTTTCTGGAGGCCTCGGCTAAAGAAAACGAAAACGTGATGGAGGTGTTCAAGGAGCTGCTCCAGCAAGCAAACCTCCCCAGCTGTCTCAGCCCGGCTTTGCGCCGTCGCAGAGAGACCTTTCCCAAGGACATGAGTCTTCGGCCGCCCATGAACAAGACCAACAGCTGTTCCGTCTCCTAAAGCTGGCAAGAAAAAGATTATGGAGAACGGAAAGGGTCGAGTTGCTTCTCAATGCCAATGTTGAAGCAAAGCAAAGATGCGGAAGGCTCTTTGAAGGAATGAAAATATGGTTTTGTTACACAGCGAAACTTCCCCTAATCCTGCTCCAAAATCAGCATCCTCCGCAGTCATGAGGGAAAATGGACAATGATGACAAATGGGAGAAAGATCAAAGGACAATGAACTGTTGCATTTGTGCAAAGAATGTCTTGAATGTTTTGAGTTCTTATTTAAAAATTTGACTGTAAGACATTTTTTGGTTTACAAATCATTGCACCAAGTATTGAAGTCAACTTGTCTATATTTCAAAATGTTTGGCACTGTGCACATGCACTTTTATTCTCTCGAAAACTCATATAATGCACAGGTGTCTTTTTTTTTTTTTTACCTTTTTGATTTGCTGTAACATGTATAGGAAAAAATAAAAGAAAAAGAAAACTAATGGCACCTCAAATGCTTTCTGGCTTCTCTTAAGATAATTAATATATATATATATATGCGTGGCGTGTGTGTGTAATGACTTCAAAGAGTTCAGAAAAGACTTGAAAGACTTCAGACCTATGGAATGACAAATCGAGGGGTGAGAACCAGAAGGGCGTAAGTGGTAAATTTCGCCAACTTTACAGGAGAGCCAAAACAAAAATTTGACCACAGTTTGATCTGACTTTGTGTACTGATTTCAATAGTTTATAATACAAATGCTCTCACTAGGGCGGTACCTCTTCAAAAAAGTACATTTTAGGTATGCTCCTTTAAGGCACTCTTCACATGTAAATAAATGTGTACCTATTGATAGTATGCTAATCTATTTAAAATAAATACTTTTAAAATATTATTAACTATAAATGCACTAATAAATTTGACATTTGTCTAATCATTTCCAAATAGCTAATTAGAAGTGTTGTCAAATTGTGTCCAGATCTCTCTCATAATTATCAAATTTGATCAGTCCTAAAATCCAAGGAGCAATAAAACATCTAGTGGCTGCCACAGCTTAAATTGCATGTTCGCAAGTATGCAGTGAGGATCCTACAGGAATTGTCAAATATTGCCATCTTGTGGTGCATCGACTGACTTGAAGCTTCTCACTTCACCTGCTATAATATGAAGTGAATAGTGACAATAAAGTAACAGGAAATGTGTGCTGTGTTTAACAATGGCTCATTGTTCTTTACGCACACAACAGGATGTCAACTAGTTCCTAAAACAGTCAGTTAATGACCTATTGAATGAAAATGTAGGGCCCATTTTATGCATGTTGTGTATGCAGCATATAACTACAACAGGATCATATAACTTTGCACTAAATATCTGCAGCATTACAGCACTGAAAGTGACATCTGGGTTACCACATTAAGTATTCTCTATAATAATGGCCATAAAATACAAACCAAGAGTGTTTTGTTTGTTCAGACTGAATACTGCCTGAGAGAAAAACTATATACATATGTCTGGTTGTGCTGGTGCTCAGTGTAGCACCAGCAGGAGGGCAACAGCAGAAAGAGAAAGTGGGCTGGGTGTCTGGGGTCTAAAGTAAATTCTCAGCCCTTTTTCTCACTCTGGAGGTGTAAAGATCTTGAGGTTTGGGCAGGGAGGCACGAATGACGCACAGGACAGACTCAACGACAGCCGAGCAGCTCCTGTGGCAGGTTGAACTTCCTTAACTGGTGTAGGAAGTACACTTGTTGGCCCTTTCTGATTCTAATATTTTCAAACTAAAGGGATGTAGATGAGCTTGTTTCTTTATCGGAACAGATTTGGAGAAATCTAGCATTACATCACTTGCTTACCAATGGATCCTCTGCAGTGAATGGGTGCCGTCAGAATGAGAACCAAACAGCTGATAAAAACATCACATTAATCCACACCACTCCAAAGATGCACGTTTACGATAAGCAAATCGATTTTTTTCCAGACCATTGCTTACAGCAAAAATACTATAGTCGCTAATCCATAATATTGTTTTCGTTGAAAAAGTCGTCTCGTCTGAATGAGGAGAGAAATATTCACAGATCAAGCAGCGTTTGTAAGCAAAAACAGTCCAAAACTGTTCTAAACTTTGATATGAGAGAACAATAGGGGCTATTATGGACTATTATATTTTTGCCAGGAGCGACGGTTTAAATATTACGTTAAAATGCCTTAATGATACATGTGTTTCTTATAAACACATAGCTCTCTGCTTCACACGGCTACAATTGATGGACTGGAGTGTTGTGGATTACTGTGATGTTTTTTATCAGTTGTTTGGACTCTCATTCTGACGGCACCCATGCACTGTAGAGCAAGTAATGTAATGCTACATTTCTCAAAATCTGTTCCAATGAAGAAACAAACTCATCTATATCTCGGATGGTAATTTTCAGCAAATTTTTATTTTTGGGTGAACTATTCGTAAGGCTCGTTTTCATTGACTTTCTTGAATTGAAGTTTTTTTTTTTTCTATTTCACTTTCTACACTTTTCTGTTCTTAAAACAAGTGAAATATTCCAATGCAGTAAGTGAAAATGTAATGAAAACATTTTAATTGTGGTATTTCATTGTTTCTCACAGAAGGCTACTGTATTATTTCACAGAAGACAAGTCATATGAACTACTTTTATTTTGATTTTTAATCTTTTCTAAATGAACCATTTATCTTGATTGCACTGAAACAAGTAAATCATCTCTTTTCGAGTCAGTTATGTAGGTTTGGAACAACTTTTCAACAAAGTTTCACAAAATGTCTATGCACTAAAATACAGTTAGCCATTTATACACACAAACCGTGAATATTTCCCCTTTCATACAAACGGTAGATACAAGGTGTATTGTTTCCTGAGGCCAAAAGCGGGAAGTGTCCTCTAAATGCTGCATGTCTAGTTCCTCTTTAAGTCGTGTTTAAACACACAGCTGTCTGTTCATCGGCTCTGACCTACAGCCATCCTCACACCGATAAGTGCTGCTCTCTCAACACAGCTTTGTTTCACAGATAAGGTGAGGTTTAGCTCGGCTACAGCTGGAGAACAATTGGAGGTATGGGTTTTTATCTTTGCACAACTTTCATTGTTCTTTTGAGATGTAAAGATCCTTGACAAAGCTATATCTAGCCATCAATAAAAGGGTAATATTTGATTTTTAAACAGTTCTGTAATGATCTCTGTGGGGTGAAGCTCACTAAATCGGTTTAAAATGTTCAATTCTGTCATCATTTACTCATTCTCATGACTTTGTTTTCCGTAGAATATAAATATTGATATTTCGGTAGAATGTTGGTAGCCAAATCATTTTGATGGCCTTTTAATTCCACTGCAGAAACAAGAAACATTCTCAAAATATAGATTTTATGCTTCACAGAAGAAAAAAAAAGAAAGGGAAAGTAAAAGACATTTTCATTTTCGGTTGAACATGTCTGGGTGGCGTTTCACTTCAAGAAAAGTAAAACTGTAAAACCATTAAGATGTTTCAAATTAAATGAATTTTTTTTTTTTAATGATTTAAATTAATTTATGTAGGGGAGAGCAGGGACTTTCTCAAATTGTGTAAATCCACTTCGTGTTCAGAGTATAATTTTTTTTTATCCACAGTAATTTCACACTCGCCTAGTACAAATATGTCGCTTTGTTTCATAAATACATTTTCTAACCCACATTTAAAAAAGTTCAGATGCATTATAGCAATGGGAACAGTCAAATATATAATGTCAATGCTAAATATTCTAATTATTAAACAAAAACAAAAAACCAGGAGACACAGAGCTTTGTTTGAGTCCCTTGACTTGGTCTAAGCTCCTCAGTGTCATGTGAACAATCCTGAGGAGTATAGAGCAAGTAAAGGGTCTTTTACCAACTCATCCTCTAAAAATGAAGACCACTGATGACATCAAATCCTGATGGAGATTTTCAAAATACATAACATCCCCTTGTATTTTTTCAATAAAGATACACCTGAGCAGCATGAAGCAAATCACTTGTGTTTATTTACAAAAATAAGATTGCAAAGCAACAGCAAATACAATACACTGTAGCAAAACTGTATGTTCTCCATAAGGTTGGACCATATTTGCACTATACTGCAAAAATATAGCTAGAACAGCTCTGAATAAGGTTGCCATAGCAACCACACTCGCTCTCACAGAGTGAGGCACTGGTAAACGGCTAGTCGACGTACAATTGAGGAACACAAAGAAGTGGAAGACAACTTTAAAAGAAAGAAGTGTAGCTGTGCTTCAAAGGAACACTGAATGACGGCTCGATGGCAGAGACAAATGCACACAGAGGAAGTACAGGGACGTGCGGGGGCAGTGCTGGTGCATGTTTTCTCCGTCCATCTGTGATCCCGGTCAACCTGACACACAAAACTCATGCATTATGGTTATCAGCTTACCATTCGGTTTTACAATCCTGCGCCAACCTCCTCTAAGATTTAATCAGGAAGCAAAAGCTAAATGGTTTTATCTGATTGGGTGGATGTCACTGCTAACAAGCCAAGTGCTCACAGTATACTGCATTTAGTTAATGCTAAACGTATCTGCAGTATATAACTGGCCTATTACTAATATGGTTTAAGAAAAATCCATTCTACACCAGGCAATACAGATCTTAACATTACAGCACACAAATGAAATGCACTGAAACTGAGGAACATGCCATTTTTGCTCCCTTAGTTTTGCTATGTAGGAGTACAGAGATGTATTCACAGTACTTGGTTCATTTAGAGCTCGTTTGTTTGTCGTTTGGAGTAAATATTCCGACCCAAAACCACTCAGAAACCCGCATTTTCTGTAACATACTATATTTTGGTTCCTTAATGTGCACCATAGATATTAAGGGATAGTTCACCCAAAAATTTAAAAAAGGTAACACTTTAGTATATGGACCAATTCTCTCTATTAACAAGTAGCTTATAGCATACCTATTATTATCATATTGGCTGTTTATTAGTACTTATAAAGCACATATTCTGCATTCCTAATCCTACCCAATAACAACTACCTTACTAACTATTAATAAGCAGAAAAGTCACACTCCAATCCTGTATGACTTTGACTCTCAAATGGAAAAAACAGGAATATTTTAAAGAATATACTGGAAACTCTTATAATATTAGCAAACAAGGATGGTTTGTTTTTGGTGCTTTTACGACAGATAAAACGTCATACACGTTTAGAACAAAATGAAATGAATAAATATGAAATATTTTACTTTTGGGCGAACTATCCCTTTCATTTTGAAGGAGCTATGGTACAATGAAACCAAAATAAACCAGAAATACTGGTAAGCAGTGAAATCATCAGTTTTCCATAACAGTAGAAAGGTAACACTTTACAATAAAGCTCCATAGTTAACTGCATTAGTTAACTAACAATAAAAAATATATAATAATTACTTCTAATACATTAACTCTTTCCCCACCAAACGTGGAATTTTCTGGGTTTTCAAATTGTCACTGTTATACACTGGGGGCGCTATAACGCATCTCCTGATTGAGTCCAGAATCTCCCGATCAAATATGCAGACAAAGAAGAAGCGATCTTATATGCAAGCATATGCATATGAAAAATAATGCAATCATCAACAACATTACAGCATGAAAATGTCGATCCAGGAAGAGGCAAAGGACTGTGAAGCTTTAGGGGTGTTGATGGAAGCCATCTATTGCATCAATGCTTTGATAATTTTACTGAATATGATCCAGGTGTAGTACTTGATAAAAATAAAATGTTATTAGCTTTTTGCACAAAATGTTGCTTTTTATGACACGTGTTAATAAAAAATAAAAAAAGAACGCTTGAAGCTAGAATGTTTAAAAAGAAGAGGCTCTGTTCTTTATTTTTATGCATTGCATGTACAGATATTCATACAAAAAAATATTCTAGCGATCATGAAATTTTAGTGAAAATGTTCAAAAATTCTGCCGGGGAAAGAGTTATTAATAGTAATTTCAACATTTACTAATATATTATTAAAATATAAAGTTATTAAAGTTAATATGAACTAACAATGAACCGTATTTTGATTTGTTAATGTTAAAAAGATTAATAAATACTGCAACAAATTAATTGCTCGTTGCTAGTTAATGTGTTAACTAATGTTAACCAATGGGACATTATTGTAAAGTTTTACCAGTAAATCTAAAACTGCTGATTTTAATGCAGAGTATCACTTAAAGGTTAAAAAAATCAAGTGAAAAGGTAAGTGAACACTTGCATAAATTATGTTATTTGCATCATTTCATATCTACGTTCATATCTGCATACTGGCAAATGTTTGAGTAAATCTTCATTTATTTTAGACTTCAACTATATAATTTGGCAATGGAAGTTTAGTTAAATTTTTTGCAGAGTAAAATGTGTTTGTTTGGGAAATGAAGGTGATTGCAGTGTTTGTTCGGTTGGGAATGCGGAACTGTGGTGGCACACCTCTCAATTGTGTGAGAGGGGAAGTATTTCCCTAAACTCTACACCTCACCATCTGTTTGTTGGCTAGTCGTCTACTGTGATATTACGGAACAGGTAGGCCATGGACTCCCCGTTGTGAATGCGTCGGATCGCCTCGGCCAGGATCATACTGACATCCACAGTCTTGATCTTAGGACACTGCAGCTTTTGCACCTCATGAGGGACAGTGTTGGTCACCACCACCTGAAAGACCATAAAGATATCCCAAACATTTGGTCATGCTCCATCATTTAATACACTTATTCACACCAATATTTAATGCTAATTAAACAGCTAATGGACTTCTAGCTTATCAGGAAATAATGGCTCCTGTCTATTAAGAGTTAAGGCCCTTGCACACCAACGACGATAACTATAAAGATAACGATAAAGATATAGTTCTAAAAATCGTTCTCAATATTAAAGAATAGCTGGGTCCACACCACAGCTATAACGATAAAGGCACAGAGAAACAATATCGTTGGAATAATTTTCAACAAACATTGACATCCAATCAGAATCCATCCTGCTACAAGGAGCTCGAGAATGTAAAGCTGCAGACTAGCGTGCGCTTAGAATAGGCAGACGATATCGTTCGCTGGTGTGGACGCTTATATCGTTATCTTTATAGTTATCGTTCTTGGTGTGAACAGGGCTTTACAGCTGAACTTTTTTGAAGAATGACCTTCTTTTCCCAATTCAGGGACCTCCATAAGCATCCTAATTAGGGATGCACGATATTGGATTTTTGCCGATATGCCGATAATTGTCAACTCATTTTGGCCGATACCGATATCTAATTATTTTTTATTTTGGTTAGTTTAAACGAACTTATTTGTTAGAATTAAATAAACAATAATAAAGTTATTTTATAATGACAGTACATTGAAGATTTGAAAATAACTATAAATAAACTATAAATTAATCACTGCATTTATTTTTATAAAATTTTTTCAGAAGATGCAGTGGTAACCTTAACATTTTATTTTATGATTTAACATTTGTAAATGGTCTAAAGCAAAAGAGTTGTAAAAAATCTGAACATCTTTCAGAGCTCATAATTTGTTTAAAAAATATATCATAAATCACATTGAATAAATCAGTACAGAAAAAATTATTTAATTTGTGTCATGTTTGTGATTTTTATTTTTTTTGTTCATGTAAGCTATAACTTCTGACCTTTAAATCAAAACATACTCATGATTTTATGGCATCAATTACTGCTTTATTTAATCAGAAACAGTCTACATAGTGTGTGTATTTTGCTTTAATTTTATTAGAAATAGGCCAACAGCGCCCCCTATGAAATTAAAACTAGCTACAAACGGGCATTAGGACCTGCACGTGCTATTACGGTATACTCTGTCATACAACGAACACGTCATTCTGTACGTGCGTTCTAGGTTTAAATGCAGCGATCTAAATCAGTGAATCCAAATCAACATTAAGGCAAAACTTTGCTTCAAGAATGAGCCACAATGCTGACGTGATCTAATCGCTAGCACACCCTGAGCACATGCGAGTTAATGTATTCCTCTTGTCGGAAAGACAAATGGGCATAATTTCTCATATCGGGCCGATACCGATATTTACATTTAAAGCCATTATTGGCCGGTTATTGGTCCGATAATATCGTGCATCCCTAATCCTAATAGTCAATAATATCTTTGAATGACAGTTTCACAATGTTTCCCCATTCCTAAATACACGGTTATGATTGGTTAGAGCCTTGCAAAATCTAACTGTCACTAAAGTCACATTATTTAAACCATTCTGTACTATAAGGGCTTGTTCACACTTGGCGTCTTTTTTGACGAAGTTGACAAAGAGCGCTTTTTAAGTCAAATAAAATGCTGGCAGCTTTTTGGTAACAAATAGCAACAGAGGGCTTCTTTTGTTGCTATAACAACAGATGCAACAGTAGCCCAGTGTTGTGAGCAGCAGAAATGTTGAGAAAGAGTAAAAAGCTGGCTCTTGCGTTGGCTTTTGAAGTTAACGGGAGGGTAATGTCGGCTCACAATTACAATTGTGGGTGTGCGGCATTATACGGGGAAGGAAACCGTATGGTGCTTACAACAATTTAGTCCAGGAGCTCCGGTTGGATGATGCACGGTTTGCGCCATATGTGCGCTTTTCCACTGCATGATATGGCATGGTACGGTTCACTTTTGGGGGGTTTTCCACTGGGTACAGTACCTGGTACTTTTTTTAGTACCACCTCGGCCGAGGTTCCAATGGCGCTTTTCCACTGCGTGGTACAACTTGGCACGGTTCAGAACGGCATGGCATGGCTCAGTTCGGCTCGGTTTGCTTTTCCGCTGCAGTTTAGTTCCGCTTTAAAGTGGCCGCGTGAATAATCCCGCTCACTCTAAAGCAATTTTTAAACTGCAGTTAAACTGCAGCGGAAAAGCAAACCGAGCCGAACTGAGCCATGCCATGCCGTTCTGAACCGTGCCGAGCCGAGTCATACCACGCAGTGGAAAAGCGGCAATAGAGTTTCGTGCGAAACTAGTACCATCTATCTACGGGCTATCTTCTCCATTTTTCTTGTTGTTTTTCTTGTTATGGAAATGACTCGCCACTCGCTTGTCATTGATCAGCTGTGAAAAGGCACTTGACATAGGGCATTTTTTTCAGAAGAGTTTAAATTTTTAAACTTGAAAAGATGCTCTAAGCTGCAGAAAAAGACGCCGGCGGCGGTGTTTTAAAAAGCGCTCAGGACTTTTTTGAAAACAGGATTATAATGTAAAACAGGCACTGGCAGCTTCAAAAAAGACGCCAAGTGTGAACACAACCTAATGAAATCATAACAGTTTTAATTTTTCAGAAAATGCATGAAGCATGTAGACAGTAAAAGCATGTACAACTTTCATTACAATAAAATCTTTTCTTTTTTTTGGAGAATTAGAATGAGCTATTCACTTCTCAATGGACGTGCATTATAAACAAGCTGAAAGACTCACTTCGTCTATGGCGGACTCCTCGATGAGGCGCGGGGCGTCTGCAGACAAGAGGCCGTGGGTGGCCATGATGTAGATCTTATAAGCTCCTCTCTCCTTCAGAATCTCAGCTGTTGCCACAAAGTCCTCCACATCATCAATAATGTCATCCTACAGGGCAGAAACAACATGTACTGCTCATCCCGTCAATCAAAAATTACTGTCACACTGATACCTAGTCTAAAAATACGCATTTCTTACAACAATGATGGCGATGCGGCCTCCAACATCTCCGACAACAGTGATTGGTGGTTTCTCCTTGGCCATCATTACTATAAAAGACAAACATCAACTAGTTTTTCAAATGATTTCAGGAAATTGTCTGTAGACCAAGAGGCCAATCAATCACATTCCATCATTAGAGTAGATTGGGTAAGATGGGTTCAAGTTTATGCAATGGCCTAGAAGTTTAGGCAATGACCCAACCAACCCATATACACAAGTATAATTTAATCATTTGAAAAGTCCTGCATGGACCCAATTACACATAACACTAGCTTATTTTTTGGAGAACGCTTCCCATTTTACCCCACCTACAATTCAATCCAAATACGAATGAAAAACTCATGCCATGCAGAAATCAAAATGATCATCTCTTGGTCCCCAATATACCCAATCATAGAGGCGAACATCTAGAGGTTTTACACTAAGAGTCAGTGCAGGAAACTACACAATCAATCAATCTGTCCTTGAGCCAACATGACAGACTCCAGGACATCGCTGTAATTCAGGAGTGGTCAAGAACGGCTAATGTCATTCATCCAGAGGAAGGACACAGGAACACAGCCAAAACACACACTGATCCAAGTAATCACGAGAGAGAGGACGACTGGTGGGTCGATTAAGAATACAAGGGGGTTATAGGAGTAATGCATGCCTTCAACACATGCCTTTCATTAAGAGCACGAACCACAATGCTTTTCTACATGTATACCTTCAGTTTTACAGGTTAATGAGGCTCACAGACCTTCTCTCCTAATCATACTCAATAGATCACTGCTTTAAGGAGTCGCTGTTCTGTAAAACTTTAAAATAGTATCTTTGAAAGGCATCGTTCACAGAGGACAGGTTCTTGACTTAAAAAGAGCTATAGTATATAGGTGCAAATAGGTTATACTTTTAGTCGTTTGGAATTTGAATTGCCTTTTTGAGTTGAACTCTAAAACTGCATGTCTACATTTTGGTTAATATGAAGGATATTTCTTATTTTACATTATTTCTTAACATACCTGCAGGATGTTTTTAAAACCAGCTTTTGCAATATTTGCATATTTCATGCATCTTTTCTGCAAAGATATTTAAGAAGTGAATTTGTTTTACATTTACACCATGTTGACCACTTCACGTGTGCTGCACTTGGAATAGAGCTTTCTTTAACCAGATCATAAAGACAATGTTACTTGAACCATGCTGTAGTTAAAAAAAAAACAACATTTAAATAGTAATCTTGTATTGGTCTGATGGACAAAATGAGATTTGATTTTTTCTCTCTTTTTTGCCTTATCACCCAGCCCTAATCATTCTCCACAGACAATCAAATATATATTACATTTTGGATTTTGCAATATTTAAATGACAAATTTTTCATTATATTATAGTAAATGTTTTACAAGTGACATTTATTTGCAGAGCTTTTATAAGAGTGAAGATGACAGGCTTGTGTCATCAGCCAATACGCATGATAACGATGACGTAATTCTCCTGCAGTGATTAGTCACATGGCAGAGATTATCTTTATGCAAATGAGAAGTGACATAAATGCTACCAATAAAGACAATGATCTGCTGTCTGATAATGCTGGATACTGCAGCAAACAAAAATCTATTCAGTTTCAGCCAAAATAAATTTAAAAAGCAGAAATCACTGACCAAAAGTTCAGAACGTGGACAAACAACAAGTAAACGTCAGCAGAGATTATCAAAAATGATGGTAGAGCTGCAATATTTAACATTTGTTCGGCTAAAAATATCAAGTTTCTAAGGAACTAGTGAACTACAACAGATTTAATTTTAATCTGAGACTACTACACCCTGAACAGATTTTTAAAAATAAATAAATAATTAATTAATTAAAAAATGAATTACTAAAATTTAATTACCAAACTGTATCCATATTTAATTACTACAACTTAATTTTTGACTTTGGTTTTCAACTAAATGAAAAATTCAATGTTTTAGTAAAAACAAAAACTAAATAAATAACTTAATGAAAATAACAAATAAATATGTATTAAATACTAAATAAATAGTAAAAATATGTATTTATAAATTATAATAATAATAACAATAGTAATAATTTTGGTGCATCACTACTACAAAATGTGGTGCTCATGGCACCAGACAATGTATATGAATGGCTGACGTCTGTGTAGTGCCTTGTCTACATACTGTAGATTATCAATAATACAAAAAAATAAATGCAAGATGATGTCCAGTGTGAACGACCCCAACAAGTGCCAACAACAGTATTTATGTATGACAATAAATATTTAAAGTTTTCTAAAAACTGCTTTGTTTTGGTTTTTCTGTGTACTTCTACAAGCTTATATGAACAAAAAGCATTCACTTTTTTAAATTAACACTGCATCTAAACCTCTATGAACTTTCAGTGAACACCTTCCTCTATTTATTTTTTTAAGGTCATGTGTTTCCAGGACGATGCAGGGTCCTTGGTTACAAGCAGCTAAAAGACTAGCATTTAAAACCTCTAGTCTAGGGATTTTTCATAAGCAGGCATGGAGTGTTGATTGGCAAGATGAGCCTGGATCACAAATAAAGGCATTTCTCTCAGACAGACATTCCATGGTTCCATTTCTGAACAATGGTAATTACATGGAACTTGAAAATAAGCACTTCATTTGAGGCTTCTTAGTTCTGTTCGACTGAAGCACTCTGAAGCTTAATTCGTTTTTTGTTACCATTATTAGGTCAAAATTATTAGGCTGGGCGGTACATCGGTCGATATATTTATGCCATTGTGTGTGCTTTTATCGGCTATTTTACAATGGCTTCTAGTGATTTAAAATGTATCAAATTTAGAGTCACTGTGTTTTATTGAATTAACTAATTTATGTATTTTAATGTATAAGATGAAGCACCTTTCATTTGTAAAATAGTAAATTAGGGGGTTGCGCAAAAATTTTCATTAGGACATGGTTATTAAATACAAAATTTATATTGAAAATATTATATAGAAATGTGACTGTTAGCATAATATAAAAAAAAAATAACTGTATTAGTGCAGGTGATCTGTGCAAAATTTGAGATAATGTTCACTTTTTCATAAACGCATGAAACTTGGTACAATTGTACAGGTTAGTGCCCTGAACATTTTCAGAAATTACGCCATCGCAAAAACACCTCGTTGTTGCCATGGCGACCATTTTACTTTCCATGACTAAATGTTATATTTTGTCACATCTCCTGAACCAAACATGATAACACAGAAAAGGTGATGTCTGCTCCTATGTTTTGATGGTCAAGGATTACAATGATACTATATACAAAAACAAACTGTTCAGGTGAAGAGTTAATGGTGAAATCAATGTGAATTTTTTTTTTAAATCACAGTATCTGAGCATCACAGTATCACAGCATTTACAATAGTCCATATTATGGCTATAATTTTTTTCTTTCTTTGATAATTAACTAATATTTTATTCAATAGTACAATAAAAGATTGTTTTAATTAATTATTTACATTTCTATAGCGCTTTACATGGAAGTGGGAATCTCCTCAACCACCACCAATGTGCAGCATCTTTCCTCTGAAGTGTCATCCCCTCACCCACCCATTTCTCATCTCTGGATGTAAATACAGCAACTGACACTTTCTGATCCACTTTTACTTCTTGTCAAGACAATATATGTCTAGACCGGCCAGTGCATACTACTCCTTTTAATCTAAAAAGTTGCCCCATGCCCCATCTTTACTGTATTTTTGCTGAGCAGTCTTTTGGGTGGCTCACCAATGTACTAGATTTCTCTAATACTAAAAATTAAGTAGGCTTGACCAAAATGTTTGTGGGAAGAAGAATTTATTGAAGATGGCAGTATAGCAGTTCTTCAATAGCGATGTTAGCATGTCTTCCTTCAAACAATCTTAACCCTTGTATGAATCCTAGCTTCTCCCAAAGTTCTGTCTGTGGGATATAATTTAATACTTGTTTGAATTTTATCTCACAGGTAGGTCTTTTAGGGTTTCCTGGGGATGAGAGGTATCCAAAGGACATCAACTGGCAACAGGGTTTCCTCAGGGATCAGTTCTTGGACCCCTTATCTTTTCCATATACACTACATGACTGGGACGCATCATACATGGTCTCTCCTACCATTGCTATGCTGATGACACACAGTTCTATCATTCATTTCAACCAGACAATCCAATAGAAGCTGCACAGCTCTCAGGCTGCCTGGCAAACATCTTGGCATGGATGAAAGAACATCACCTGCAGTTCAACCTGGCAAAGACCGAGCTTCTCGTTTTCCCTGCCACTCCGACTCTACAGCATGATTTCATTATCCTGCTAGGTTCATCAAAAATTATTCTTTGGTGGCCAGCTGACCTTCAAGGACCATATTGTAAAGACAGCTCGATCATGCAAGTTTGCATTGCACACTACATCAGGAGGATCAGGCCTTTCCAAACAGGCCCTTCTTGCCCAGGCCCTTGTCATTTCTAGGCTGGACTATTGCAATGCTCTTCTAACTGGACTTCCATCATGCGCAATCAAACCTCGACAAATGTTTCAGAATGCAGCAGCACGACTGGTCTTCCAGAAGCCCAAAAGGGCCAACTTTACACCTCTCTTTATCTCCCTGCACTGGCTCCCGATTGCGGCTTGCATCAAGTTCAAGACATTGATGTTTGCGTAAAGAACAGCCACAGGTTCAGCACCCTCCTACTTCCTCCTCACTCGTACAAAGCTGCATCCCCTCTAGAAGCCTGAGATCTGTAAGCGATGCCTTGTGGTAACATCATAGAGAGGCATTTTCATTCACCTTTCCTGGCTGGTGAAATGATCTTCCCACAATCGCAGTAATTAACAGAACACCTGATACGTTATTTGACAGCAACACTAATTTAACCCCATATCCGACCCATTTGACAAAAACTGGGACCCGAACCTGCATTAAATCTCCTACATGAGGTAGACAAAACTCATTTATATTGTAAATAGATTAAATACAGAAAGCAAGCAAAGAGTGCTCCCTTTAATATAATCACTACAGCTGTCAATCAGTGGCAGTGCGATTGGCTACATTGCTCAGCGTGTACTGGACCGAGCCGAAATAGTCTTGGTTACTGGACCCGCAACCCTCCTGTGCTTGTCACCATCTGGCCTGCACTCGCACCACACCCTACACATAAATATTATTCCACCCGTTACATCAAATATTAGCGATTCACCTGCGTGTATCTGCCAGCATTCAGGACTCTGGCTTCCCCCTTGTGGACAACATAATAGACAACTCTGGCCCCAAAGAGTGATTGTAAATTAAGTTTACATGAAATATGTTTGAAATTTCATTCTGCATCTTCTGAAACTTAATTGTAATCCTTCTCATAAAGTCACTGAATTAACCATTAACTGTTCACCTGATTGTGTTGCCGTCTGCGTGTGATGTTAGAGCGCTGTATTGTATATTTTACCTGACTCTGAGGTAAGGAAAAATACAGTTACCTGAGATTTTTTTTTTATATATCTCTGAAAAACATGATAGCATTCTGGAAAACAATCTTTTAATGTATTATTGAATAAAATATTAGTTAATTAACTAAGAAAGAAAGAAATAATAGCCATAATATGGACTTTTGTAAATGCTGTGATACTCAGATACTGTGACTTTCTTCTCACATTGATTTCACCATTAACTCTTCACCTGAACAGTTTATGCTTTTGTATTCCTATTCATTGTATTCCTTGACCATCAAAACATAGGTGTAGACATCACCTTTTCTGTGTTATGTTTGGTTTAGGAGATATGACACAAAATATATAATTTGGTTTAGGGCGGAAAGCAAAATGGTCGCCTTGGCAACCACAAGGTGTTTTTGTTCAGGGCCGCAAACTATACAAGTGTACCAAGTTTCATGCTTTTATGAAAAAGTATTTTCACATATCACCTGGACTATATTGTGATATTTTGGACATACCGACCACCCCTACTCTTTATAATTGTTTATAATTATATTAAAATAATATAATAATTTTAACTGCTCTTGTCATAACCGAGAAATATTTACAGAATAAATATCTCTAACTGGGTTTGCTCGTGGTAAAATAAAGTGCTTCAGAGTGCTGGATCACAGACACTGAGAGACCTCAGCCACTGCACGCATGCAATAGGAACCATTTCAGCGTGTTCACTGCTGTGATCGGTAGCAAATAGAGTTAACCGTCATACTTGGGAGCTCTATGCCTGGGAACGGAGCTTGTTGTTTGCCTATTACCAATAAATAAACATCACGTTAAACAAAAATCCACACACAAATGATAGAACATACAGACATGAAACCAGGACTTTAACAATCCTTATCAAACCCCGATGAAATCATTTTACAAGCTTTATATTGAACTTTTCTTAAACATTTCTCAGTTCCACTGAATCTAGTCCGTTGAAATTGAGCAAATTGAGGGTTTTTTCTGGATTGTCAAAGACCATACAAAAACCATAAATATAGATCGAGCTACTTGAACTGCTCTCAGGCAATGTGTGAGTAGACAAAGGCCAAGACACGTATCACCCAGGACCTGCTCATACATTAATATGCTAAATATCATCAATGTGTGTTTATGATTTTAATTTCCTTCTATACTGAGGTAACTGTGTGCTCAAGGTAAAGCATAAGTGAGAATCTTAAAATCTGGAACAATTAATGGAACAGTTAAAATAATAACTGTGTCTCAAAACCTAGATGATTGATTCGTCTATTTCACTTGGTTGGTGTCTAAACACACCAGAAATAAACTGTTCGGCATGGAATCTAATTCTTGTCACAGGAAATAACATGTTTTGTGTAGTGCTTTAATTGTTGGTCTATATATACACATGCTTCAGACAGATCTATTTTTTAAAGATTTTTCTTTTTTTTAATCTCAAGACCATACAGTGTAGAGCACTGTTTTTCTCCAAGCAAGCAAGTTGCTGCGCTCTAAACATTTGGACCACTAGACAGAGCCAAAATGCCACTAAATTAAAACTAAGACTTCATTTTGATATGTCTTCTGTCAGTGAGAAATGTTCCGGTATTATGCAATTAATGTGCTTTCATGATTGATCATTCCTGTCACTTTTGAGTATTTGTTGGATTGTTCAATAGGTTTGGAACAGAACAGAGAAGACTCAGAGCTCTCTAGGTGGCTCGTTTTAGTAGGTTTTGAGACAAAGTCTTTGTAAACATCTAGAGACAGTGATAAATGAATGGGGGAAGGTTTACAAAAAAACCCTCTTGACCTATCTTGATCTCCTTAATCTCCAGAATCAGCTATTTTGCAAGCTGAATGCTGCAATCGAACCCTTAATTAAAAGGCTCGTTGTATGAACTCAGCTAAAACTTACAAAAACATGTTTTTTTCACCCCAAAATCAAAAGGAAAAATAAATATATTTTTGGAAATTTACTTTGGATAAACATTTTTTGTCAAAAAATACAATTTTTATGACAGTAAATCATTTTCGTTCATTCGTTTTTGTACTTTTGTTATAGTTTAATATGTATTTTTTTATTAGTGATGAGATTGAAATAAAAAAAAGTGTCCCATAAATATTAAACTTCATTTCTTAGTGAAAAACAACTACCTACTTTTACTTTTGATTTTTGGGGTGAAATGCCAACACAAAATGCCTTTCTGATCTAGTTTGTGTTTATAACCTGGTTCAACCTCTTAATAACATTAATGCTTTAGTCACTGGGTTGGAGCTGCTGAGATGTGCAGCAACAACCTGCAGATTCAGAGTGTGGTGACTCTTACATGGCAACTCCAAGCCGGAATGACCAAAGGTGTTGCGGACACATGGAGGAGAATGCCGCCCATCTGCCATGTCGGACTCTGAACACTGTGCTTCTCCGTGCATGACGGCCAGACCAAGACGCAGGCGCTCTGCATACGACTGAGCCCTGAAGAGAGGGGAGACATACAGAGATATTCCTTATGATCCTCTTGACTATATGTGACCCTGGATCACAAAACCAGTCATAAGGGTCGATTTTTTGAAATTGAGATTTATCCATCATCTGAAAGCTGAATAAATAAGCTTTCCATTGATGTATGGTTTAGGATAGGACAATATTTGTCCGAGATACAACTATTTGAAAATCTGGAATCTGAGGGTGCAAAAAAATGTAAACTATTTATTGAGAAAATTGCCTTTAAAGGCACCGTTTAAATCCACATCCAGATTTTCCCTTGAAATCAGAATATGAAAATTAAAGTGAGCAAATTCCATCTATGCCTGCTTTTATCTATGACAAATACAACACAGTTCCAGGAGCTGTTACCTTTTCGCAGCAGATGGGGATTTGGCTACAATGATAGCGTTTCTATAATCAGGAATCTATGCAAAATAGAAATGGGAAGAACAGAAAATTATATTATATTTGTTTTTTTTCCTCCTTTATATATTTAAAAAAAAAAAGTGAAGTTAATGGCTGTAAATGCTGCCTACCTCCTCCTGAATGTACTGCAGCAGGAATGGAGAAGCCCGCAGGTTGTCAACAGGGAAAGTAAAGAAGCCCTGGATCTCTTTCTGATGCAGATCCATGGTGATTATATGAGTCAGACCTAGTTAACATTCCAAATTGTTAAAAGCTGCAGAAATAACACTCTGGATCATAATGGTGTAACACATAACCATATCAGTAAAAGGTTTAGACACACTGGACATCATTTATCTATTTTTTGAATGCTAAAATGCTAAGAATTAGTCAATGTCGACAAATATAAATTATGTATTTTACATAACATATTTCATTTGGAGCAGAGAGTTAAGAAAAAGCAGTCAACCACATTTTTGACTGTTACTGTGAAAACAGAAGTAGGAACATGACAGCCATTACCTGCTCTGGCTAGCATGGAAGCGAGCAGTTTGCACACTATAGATCCTCTCTTCCTCATCTTACACTGTTTACTGTAGGGGAAGTACGGGATCACGCCGATGATGTTCTTGGCACAGGAGGTCTTCAGTGCATAGGCCATAATCAGCAGCTCCATGATAGCAGTGTTAACATCTCTGACGGACACAAGACAAATGGACTTTAGATAATTGTTCTAAAGAGCTTCAAAGCCTGTTGAGAACTGCAATCTGAGACATGCAATTTAGCACAAAGATGCCCTGTAGACTCCACTTTGCACCTTCTGTATTCCACGGGAAAAAAGAAAGTCAAAAGACATAAGGGAAGGCAAATGGTGTCAGAATTGGCCAATAAAGTGCACATTAAAAATATAATTTAATGTACAATGATGCTCGTGAAAAATCATGGAAAGTATACGGTGAATATATGAACTCTAAACAGCTCTATATATAGATTATATACTATTTATAGACAGCAATTAAGCTATAGCGTTATGCAAAAATTCACAGGCACAAATAAGTTTAAACGGTCTGAATTTACTAGAATTTAATAAGCATGCTGATTTCCTATCCTCTCACTGGCGCTCTTACCTGGGAATGGTTTGGATGATGAAGATCGTTTGGCCTCTCACAGACTCTTTAATCTCAACTCTGGTTTCTGTCAGAAAAAAGCAAAAACATCAAAATAACACATCAAAATTGACACTAACCTGTTTGGGTGAACCTCATGAAGAAATGGAAACTTTCACCTCAAAATAAAAATAAGAAACCATTTTGGAAAAAAGAAACAAAGCCTATTTTATTTTAGACCATTACTCCATTATTAAGATTCTTCTTTACCTCCTTAATAATTATCATCATTTCATTCCATTATTAACCATTGTTAATACCATTTAATCACATATATCAATCACCATTACATTAAATGTAAATAATTACACATTACCATAATTGCAATATCTTCAGATTGACTAAAATCAGAAGACCCCAGATGATGCCAACCTTCAGACAACATGCAAAACTACCAAAATTTTGCTATAAGTTTGATCACAACATATAATAATCGCTGTTAATAGTGTTCACCGTCTGTTTGATTGCATTTTTCACCGTAGATTTCTGTCCTATGAACATCATCTTGATATCAACCACCACTGATAAGCTATTACTAAATATAATGTAGAAACTTTCATTTTCTGTAAAGCTGCTTCACAACGATTTGCATCGTGAAAAGCGCTGTACAAATAAACTTGAATCGAACAGAATTAATAGTGAGAACTGGACCTTGAAATAAAGTGACCAAAAATATGTGAAAGCGTAAGAAAAGCAGCAATAGAGCTTGAGCTGTGAGGTTTCTCAGATACATGTACATACAGCTGGCTAATCAGCGGTCAGTAATCTGGGTCTGTATTAAAGGTGTTTATTGTTTGAACTGGTTTCTAGGACAGCATTTTAGGTATTATTTGAGAATCTAGCTGCATGTCTTTCAGATGACTCTTTAGAGAGCGTCACGTTTTTACTGAGAGCCACGAAACAGGCTGTAAAGTAAAGGCTGTGTAGAAAGCCCTTATATGGCCGCTCATTTAGAGTAGTCTAAATTCATTAACATTAGAACGAGGTTAACGAGACATTCATGTGTGTACGGATTCATGTGGTGAGGTTTTTTGTAAGAAGTTCTCCTGTGCATACAAATAACATAATTATTAGTAAATGACACCCATTAAGTTGTGTGATTTAATACACATTCTTGTTATGAATTGTGCTGACTTTTACTGACAGATACTGATTACACTGCAAGAATGAAGTGATTACAGTAATGACAACGAGATTTTCACATCTATTTAGGTGCATATCAAAAACGTTTGTGTGTGTGTGTGTGTGTAAATAAAGCCTGATTGATCACCTCTGTTTGACTCCTGGTAAACAACAGATTTCCCCAGCTCAACTCCAAGACGCCTGAGCAAGCAAACACAAGCAGAAAATCAACACAGGTATGCCAAACCTTTCTTATCATGAAAATCACTTTCAAACAGAGCTGCATAACAACCTGATTAAACAGATTGTATTATTTCAGGCACAATTTGCAATGAATGCAGGCTATTTCCAAGAGCAGTCAGTCACATGCACAGCTTATGTGATGAATAGCCCACTGTTCACCAGTTTCCCTGCTCTCTTCATGTGGAGAAAACATTGCATTTACTAAGTACACTTAACACACGTCCACAGTTATCAGTCCAAATCCACATAGTATGCACTACTGCAGCTGGCGGAAGTATTTATGTTTTTTTTTTACTATTCCGACATCAAAATAACATCATGAAGAACCAGGCCAGGCTGTCGTGTTTTCTGCTGATCTAACGTTACAGGCCAAAATCATCACTGCACATGCATACAACATCATGCTCATCATCTCAAATCAAGATCCTTGTTCAATACTGAGCCACTATACTCACTCAGTGATCTTCTTAGAGAGTTCAGTGCACGCGGGCGTGGAGTTGGCAGAGAAAACGCGATAACCACTTTTAGCCACGTTCATGATCAACTAGCTATAACGTTACCTAGCGGTCCACAACAAAAGTAAGAGGTATACAAGTCTAATGCTAAACAGTCGCGTGGTTTTATCGCTGTCTTATATGGGAATGTGAATGATGTATTAGCTATTGAAGAAGTCAACCTGCTGCTGCTGCTGTTCAAGTTTACTGTGGTTTCCAAACGAGCAGCCGATTTCTTCTGCTGAGGACTCACTACAGCCGGAGATCACAGCATCAACCAACGAAAAAGGTGCATTACCACCACCTACTGGTCTGGAGTGTGCATAGGTTTGGAAGAAAGAAATACAAAAGGTATTACAAATAAACCTGTGTTCCTGTGTTTTTCAGGTATGGTATTTAAATAATATTTCATGCACTCTTGACCCGTTTCCTAACAATACTTTTAATATCTAAATATTATCAACTCCCACCCATCCTGATTCTTGTATTAATTGAAATATCTCCCTTTCATATGCAGAGCACTCAATAAGAATATGCATCACTGTTTCTAATTCTCCACATTTGTCACACTTACCTATTTTATAAAGACTATAGTTTGCTGTATGAATAATGACATCTTTTTTCCTATTTCCATATCTTTTTCTCTCATTTCCAACATACTCCTGAATCCGGAAAAGACGTCTTCCTTTAGGCCCACTATATCCATATAACGTGTCCCCCCCCCACTTTTTATTAAAAAAGTGACTCTTTTGTAACGTCTTTTATTTGAACACGTATGTCTGTTATCAGAACCCTTCAAATAAGAATAAAGATAATGTTGAACTGAGATTTTACAGCGTTTGCAGCATTGTGACATGATGTATTTCAATCAAGCATGCAAGCACTGATCTGATACAGGACCGATCTTAATTTAGGGCTGCTCTGTCATTATTGCACTAATTTGACGTTTTTATGTGTTGTCAAGAATGAACAAGAAACAGTCAGCCTAGGTTTGTTAGAGCAGAATAACACAAGAAAAACAAACTTCACAGGTGAGAAGAACTGATAGAGTGGCTTTTAACACCTGGCTGTTTTTACATTGTATAAAATCTATTAATACACAAGCGTTTGTAGGATTATATATGGACCAATCATAAAGAACACATAATTAGTCAAATATAGAAAATAAAAAATAACAGTATGGTGAACAACTTCTCAGCTATAATTTTTAACTACAGTAGGTAATTATTAGCTTGCATATTGGTTGTTTATTAGTACTTAAGCACATATTAATTATGTATTCTTCATGACCATATTCTGCATCCCATAATCCTAAATTTAACAATTACAACAACTACCTTACAAGCTATTAATACGCAGTAAATGAAGAGTTTGAGGCAAAAGTCATAGTTAATAGTGAATATGTGTTCCCCATTCTAAAGTGTTAAAAAATTATTTAGGATACAAATGATTGGTTATTGTCCAGCAGTGAAGCTGAAGAACATTATAACACAGTTTCAGTAGTAAATCTTTATTTCTTGTAAACAAACCTCTTGTGGTCTGAACATGTACCACTGGAGACACAGGCACTATTCTGAGACGAACAGAATCTCCTCCACAAATGCAAATCTGAGTTTCAGGCCACACATCTGGTTTGACTTTGGAGTTTATTTGATTCAGTGCTTATAAATAGTTCAGCTCTGTGCAGATGGCTCACTTTCTATATTTCAGTAAAACTCTTGAACAGGTTCTGAAGTTCATGAGATGGAGCTGAAGTTTCTCCAGAATTGCAGTGAACCGTAGAGATTTTCTTCCACACACAGGATGCACCTGCTGCTCCTACACTTTACTGTTATGTATACGAGTAAATAAAGAGCTGTCTCTGTGTTCTCTTCATTATACATGTACATATAATTTATTTATAATACATAAATAGTGTATATAGCTAAAGTCAAGCCAAATTATTGGAAATGTTTGCTTGCAAAAGATTTTCAGCCCAAAATCAAAGTGAAAAAATAAATAAATTATAATTTACATATATATATATATATATATATATATATATATATATATATATATATATATATATATATATGTATGCAATAATATTTTTTTATGCTCACCAAGTCTAAATTTTTTGATAAAACCGTAAGAAGACTAGTATTGTATTACAATTTAAAATACCTGTTTGTATTGTAATATATTTTAAAATGTAATTTATTTCTGTGATGCGCAGCTGAATTTTCAGCATCATTACTCTATTCTTCAGTGTCACGTGATCTTCAGAAATCATTCTAATTCAGAAACCTTTTTTTCAGCATTATTTGATGAACAGAAAATTCAAAAGAATAGCATTTATATGAAACATAACTTTCTATAAAAGTATTGACTGTAACTTTTGATAAATTTAATGCACCCATGCTGAATAAAAGTATTAATTTAATTTGAGGGGAAAAACAAAACAAAAAAACTTTTGAACAGTAATGTAAATCATGACTACAGAAAATACATTCACTGCAGAAATCTGCATGCATTGTTTCTTCTTCTTTGTTGTCCTCTTCCTCCTCCTTCCTCTCTGTTTTTTTATTTTATGGCAGTTAGCAGCCAACTTCTAGTGCAGTAGGCTACCGCCACCAACTGGACTGAGGCATTAATAAGCAGGTGACAATAAACAAAAATAAATCATTTTTAAATTATCTTTTATAATCCTAATATTTTAACATATCTCAATATTGCACTATATAATTATGTTACAAATTAAATGTTTTTTTAACCTATGTCTTTTAATTACTTAAGTTATATTCTTACCTTTTTTTTAAACATTTTATTAGTACATGCTCTATTGTTTCTGTTTGCTCACAATAATCACACTGTCTTGTTTCAGGTTTTCATATTTTATACAATGAATGCTTTACTCCAGAATGCTCTCTTCGAGTAATTGAATCTTCCTTCCTGTTATTAAAAACGTTTCTCCCTTTGCCTGTTTGTTGTTTACAGATGTCTGCCCTTAATTTCACAGCTCCACGCTTGTACATCTATCTCTGTGTGTTTCACAGCTTGCTTAGCTCACTTATGAACAACTTCATTAGCCTCCACTCCCATATGAGCAGGAACCCACAGAAACATTATTAAGCTTGCATTACGTATTCTGAAAAAAAGTTGTAAGAATCTCACATGTAATGTCTTCCTCTTGCAAGCCTTGATAGTGCTACATAAGAGTCAGTACATATTACATCTGCTCTTGTTTTACATCTTCAACCCACTGAAGTAGCTAACATCATGACAATTAATTTAGCTAAATACACAGATGTGTGTTCATTTAATCTTCAGTAATAATATTTTGTAACTTTGGAATATATTCTGCAGCAGTTGTTCATCCATAAATTGGATTTTTAGATCTATATGTTTATTATATGTAGCCATGTTAAATAGATCTGATCTAAACACTGCTGCACAATAATATTCAATTGTAAGTCATCTATAGCCATTGAAAATATCCACAGGGAAATATTAGATCACAGTAGATCTGAAAGCCATTTCTCATTTGAGGTGTTAATAAGAATATGGATTAAGAAATCTGTGGAATAAGAAATCTTTGAGTGAAGATGTAGACGCTCATCCACAGCTTCTGACAGATTTGAAGTTCAGTAGCTCTGACTCTCTCTCTAGTAAGTCCAGTCTCCTGGATGTAAGTGCTTCCCTCAAAGCTTCGGTGGAAGTGAGAGGATCTGTCAAGTATCTGTGTGACACCAAATCATCAATCAAGCCAACAGTCCAGACTCCAGAGTAACAGTGTATTACAAAGAAACCTCCAGATTCAAACATCTTACTGTGACCCCCGCTGGGCCAGATCACCTACCCGCAGGTGTTTTAGCCGAAAACTGCAACACATGTGTTCACGGCTGCACTATACAGAGCTCAGACCTTCGTGGTGTTTGACCGGACACTTTCCCAGGACAAGAGGAGAACTGAATGTCATGGTCAACAAGATCCCTGAACTTTCAACTGAAGGAAAACGAGCCGTGAAAAGAAAATGTCTGAGAATATTAGTCACTATTTACATGCAGGCCCTGAATTTGTTGCTCATTTACTGGATTAAAAAGCAAATCAGTTGGAGAAAGAAATCAGCACAAGTCCGGTTTCCATCACTTAACGTATAATGAAGGCTCTGGAAGAGGCAATAAGGACATTCAAAGAACTATCCAAAAGTGTAATGATACATGTCTTACATAGTAATAATAATAATAATATAGTATGGATCATAAAAATGTATGAAGGGTATTTGATGTCCACAATAACAATCTAATTTATTATTTTATTTTTTCATTCTCTCTGGCTCTCTGTTTTAATGAGGGTAATTCTCTATTCGAGGGTTGAACAAATTATATTTCTATATTTGTGTCAATGACAAGCAGACAATTTGTGCAGCATGCAACAGCAAATAGCACGTGACACAGCGTCATCACGTTCTTAGCGGAAGTCCGTAAAGTGAAACAGAAAGTGATCGTATCAGAAGAGACACTTTTGCGGATGATTGTAAATACAACTGCCTTAACATGTCACGGTAAGTTTGTTACAACGTTTCAAAGCTATAATATATGTTATTGTGAGGACCTTTTGTGTTTAAACAGATGTTATGTCGAACTCGAGCGTTGTTCGCTTCTCTCTAAAGAGCTGCTGTCACGGTGGAAACTATAAAGGCGGAAGTTAACTCGCAAACCTGCCGCGAAAAGTTCACTGTTAAAAATGACCAAGAGGCGTCCATAATGTACTTTAATGGAAAATATGTGAGTGAAGAATTAGAAAATCTGAGCATATCAGACCAGTCCTCAGAAGGCCAGGATTAAGAACACATGGACCTGAGGCTATAGCAAACCCAAGGGCCCTCCTTCATAGTAGCGTATCTTGGTGCCACGACGTTTTCTACCACAGGAATAATTCGGGTTTTTTTGTTTTTTTAATCAAATCTAATCTCCAACACTCAGAGATACAATGACACTAAATATTCCAGGCTACAAAATAATAAATTAACACTAGATATGAGCAGCAACAACTTTTGAGCATATGCAGATCCCTTAAGCAGTTTATTTTAAATGGTTTTATTATTAGAAGGCCTTCTTTCTGGCCCTAGAAGAGGAGAATCGTCAGGGCTGGACTGCTGCTAAAATTCAGCCCATCTGGCCCACAAATCATGTCTTGCTGGGGTTTGGGCAATTGGAATAAATCAATTAACGGACAAAAACAAATGATATTTTCGAATACTTAAAATGTATTTTACAATATTAATATTCCATTATATTGCAGGCTCTTAATTATTGAATTCATATTTTTCTGCAATTAAGGTTTATTACAACTAGCCTATTAAATTCTCTGTAGTTACCCTAATGAAAAGCTAATTCTTTAATCCAGAAATAACTGTATAGGCTAGTTAAACCTTTATAAAAGTGACCTATTGCTTTTATTTTACCCAATATTTAATAGGCTATAATTAGCCTATAATAATTTTCGTGACATTAATAATAAATGTCATTAATGCCATTTCTACAGTGTCAAAAACTGCATGTTAAATAGCCTAGGTGTGATGTTGTGGATTAAATATCTTATTTATAGTTTTGTACAGTTTACCTCTAAACTTTAGTTTACATGGTCGGTGCTATTCAATCTGGTTTCCGCTAGCTTCACCACAGAGACTTTACTGTTCAAATATAAGTGTCATGTGTGTGTCGAATTCAAACGGGCAAGCACTGCTTATTATCACTTCAATAGAGCGGCGAAAGTGTGGAGCTACAGCCACGGGTGGAAGATGGTGACGGTGTGGTCCAGCTGTTCTTTTGTTTAATCAGGTAACGTAGTGCCGTTTTATCACTTGACTTTTAGTGTATGTTTCCCATGCGCTGTAAAGCCGCGGCGATTAAAAGATACCCACAACTCTAGTGTAAACTTGTGCAAAGACATTTTTATTGCTCATATTGAAATAGTGCAGACACTAACATGTGGGGGCGTGTTGGGATTTCTGCAATCGACACAAAAAGCTTGGGTGCTCCTAATCGCCAATCAATTATTGGTCTAATTTTCCTTTCCTCCACAGCCAATCACTGATGATAGCTCACTCAGGGTGGGTGTAAGGTAAAACGCTAGTGTCAATCAACAATCGTGGGAGGGGCCTGGGTCTGTGTGACATCACACTGACAGGTATCTGAGAATGGCTTGATATGAGAAAGGGGAAATGATTTAACGAGATTTAAAAAAAAAAAACACTTTATCATTACAGGGTGGTTGTTTATACACACTGCCAACATACATTTCAGTTCAAATAACACACATTTCACTTCAAACAACTTGTAAAAGTGCATGTCGCATCCGATGACCCCTTGAAGGGTAGCAAAATAGTGATTTAAATGTCTTTTATTTTTTATAAATGCATTGAAACTTACACTTAAGACATTTAAATTTCATTTTCATTAAACACCATTAAATACTATGAATATAGTTTAGTTTAAGGCCCGGATTAAGAATACATAGGGCTTTGGCTATAGCAAACCCAAGGGCCAACTTCATAGTAGCCCGTTTTTTTGTCACACGTTGTTGTT
Source organism: Barbus barbus (assembly GCF_936440315.1). Lineage (NCBI taxonomy): Eukaryota > Metazoa > Chordata > Actinopteri > Cypriniformes > Cyprinidae > Barbus > Barbus barbus. Next base: position 9,579,888 of record NC_136732.1, on the reverse strand, counting down.
GTTAGGGCTGGGTATCATTCAAAAATTTTCGATACCGATACCTTGAGTTCGATACCGGTTCCCGAACGATACTTTTTTTGATACCAATTTTATGAAATCAGTTTTAACAAGATTACATTATCTCAAACAACTTTGGTTTTTTCAGCTTTTTGACATATTTGTACAGACTCGAAGCCTCATCTCCTGAGACACTGCACAAAGGAACAAAATATATCCAACACAATAAATCAGTTAAACACTGATCAATCAGTGCCGCGTCGCTTCTAGTCGAACACACATAGGGTGTTTCTCAAACGGAAGGCTGCATCCTACAAAGACTGCATATCTCAGCTGCCACGTCATCAAACATCGCTGAAGGCCATCTCAGTCGGAAGGATCCTTGGAAGGCAGCCTTCGTTTCACGTCCTTCATTCAGCTGAAATTGAAGGATGCATGGGATTTATCCTCCGCGACCTTCAATCACCCACAATCCTTTGTACCCATTTCATGAAAATAAACTGATGAAAAACGAGTAAGTACTGAGCTTGTCTGAATTTATTATGAAATCTAAGACAAAAGTAATGTTTTTGGACATGAAAGGATAGATGTTATCTTTTGTTTCGTTGTAAATTACATACTAAATGCTAAATTGCCAATAACTTAAGCCACAGGGAGATTGTATATGGCTGTGATTCATTGTATTGCATTAATAGAAAACCAAATAATATAAAGATATGTAATACAAAGTATTTTTCCAAAACTAATTTTTACTAGTGTTTTCGTGCCGTGACGGTGAGGGCAGGAACACATGTGAAGTAGCCACGCGCACTTACTAGACCATCTCATTCTAGCGTTTATATGCTGATGAGGACTCTAGCCTACAAGACTCTGAAGGACTGAACTAGGAAGGACGCAGTCTCTGTAGGATCCAGCCTTCCATTTGAGAAGCACCCCTTGTGCTGCAGGCTTATTGCCTCACTGACGCTGATGAGATTAACCCCTTAGATATCGAAATTTGGTACCGAACGACCAGACGTTTTTCGATACTCAGTGGTCGGTGCCTAAAAAGTGTCGAACTCGATACCTAGCCCTAGTTGTTGTTTTAATTCCTACAACTTTAGAGGTAAAACTGACTGTCAAACTGTCAAAATTGACAATATTTATTTTGTTAGCGCACATTGCTTTTCTTGAGGTGAACAATTCATCCATGTAAATCAATCCACAAAAAAAAATTGTTTGCCTTCATAATCTTTAATCCAAATCTGAAAATTCTCCTCCCCTCTAGAATGATGGGCCTTCTCTGATGACATTAGTTTGACGGCTTACCACGCCCCTCCAACTGTCAGTGTTCATTTCTGAATGAAACGCCTACTTTATTACATCCAGTCAATTCGCAGTAGAAAAAACAAGCCATGCCCTCTATTTTCCTCATTCAGTATTCTATTTCTCTCGGAAGTACGTCACAATATGGAAGTAAAAACGGTCGCAAAAGTTCACGCAAACTTTAAATATGTTTTGGTGTTGTCAGTTTTCTGTATACAAAGTGTGAGAAAGCACTGGGAACGAGGTACGTCTTGACTTGTTTGTGTTGCCAGATCTTGCTAGAAAAAGAAGAAAATACTTTATCTTGGGAAGTAGCCACATTGTGAAATATCTAGACCTGTACCTGCGAAATGTAATATTACTTTGATAAAAATGGGGTATATGTCGAATGACAGCTGACCAAACCAGAAAACAGGTCTGTTGCATCCACTTATCGGAGAAACTTAACAGCGATATGAACTGATGACAAAATCTATGGACACTTAAAGGTAGTCAGCTAACTTAGCTAGTTGTTTTTACTGTTGCGGGTTTTTTTTTTTTTTTTTTTTTTTATATTAGAATATTAGTAAGAAGAAGAATATATATATATATATATATATATATATCAATGCATGTGTGATGGACATCAGTTATGATCATCTTTGGTATCTCCTTTGAGCTCATACCAACAGTGTGAGAAGCCAGAACATTGCTATGGTTATAATACGTCAATCAACAGGGCCTGTCTCTGCCCTCACTTTTGCCCTGACTCTGCTGCTGTCCTGAAAATGCTGATACTGCATATCCCACTATGCATCTCATTTCAAACGGTTGTGCCCTCCAGAGTGCATATTTATTGATCTCAAACATCAACAAAGATGTCTCATTTCAGAAAAGCAAGCATTATAATACTGACTGTTATTACTTGTGAGCCTTCAACATTAGATTGTTAAAGAAATGATGTGATGAGGAATTCCGCTCTTAGTAATTTTGTTGGATCATTATTAGCATTATCCCTATATTACTGTGCCAACAGTGTGTTACTGCATCTGTGTTTTGTGCTTTGTGCATAACAACAGCCCTTAACTGTTGTAAAATTACTGTAAACCATGACTACAGGGCGTCCAGGTACTTACTGTGCCTCCTCACTTCTGGGCAACATCTTCTACTGAAACTCAATTGTATAAAAATTCTGTGTATTTTCTCTGTCTCCACGTATAGGCCTGAAATCAAGTCTCTCATCTAGGAAAAAAAGAGAAGTGAGTGTGTAGGAGGAGAGAGAGGAGGAGGCTCCTGTTGACACTCAGAGAGCAGCATCTCCAGGATTCAGCTATGTGTCTATGAAGAGTAACAACTCCATGCATCAGCCCCCTTATCTCAGTGATGTTGACACTCAGAGAGCAGCATCTCCAGGATTCAGCTATGTGTCTATGAAGAGTAACAACTCCATGCATCAGCCCCCTTATCTCAGTGATGTTGATGCTCAGAGAGCAGCATCTCCCGGATTCAGCTATGTGTCTATGAAGAGTAACAACTCCATGCATCAGCCCCCTGATCTCAGTGATGTTCACGCTCAGAGAGTAGCATCTCCAGGATTCAGCTATGTGTCTATGAAGAGTAACAACTCCATGCATCAGCCCCCTTATCTCAGTGATGTTGATGCTCAGAGAGCAGCATCTCCCGGATTCAGCTATGTGTCTATGAAGAGTAACAACTCCATGCATCAGCCCCCTGATCTCAGTGATGTTCACGCTCAGAGAGTAGCATCTCCAGGATTCAGCTATGTGTCTATGAAGAGTAACAACTCCATGCATCAGCCCCCTGATCTCAGTGATGTTCATGCTCAGAGAGTAGCATCTCCAGGATTCAGCTATGTGTCTATGAAGAGTAACAACTCCATGCATCAGCCCCCTTATCTAAGTTATGTTGAAGCTCAGAGAGCAGCATCTCCAGGATTCAGTTGTGTATCTATGAAGAGTAACAACTCCATGCATCAGCCCCCTGATCTCAGTGATGTTCATGCTCAGAGAGTAGCATCTCCAGGATTCAGCTATGTGTCTATGAAGAGTAACAACTCCATGCATCAGCCCCCTTATCTAAGTTATGTTGACGCTCAGAGAGCAGCATCTCCAGGATTCAGTTGTGTATCTATGAAGAGTAACAACTCCATGCATCAGCCCCCTGATCTCAGTGATGTTCATGCTCAGAGAGTAGCATCTCCAGGATTCAGCTATGTGTCTATGAAGAGTAACAACTCCATGCATCAGCCCCCTTATCTAAGTTATGTTGACGCTCAGAGAGCAGCATCTCCAGGATTCAGTTGTGTATCTATGAAGAGTAACAACTCCATGCATCAGCCCCCTGATCTCAGTGATGTTCATGCTCAAACAGTAGCCTCTCCAGGATTCAGCTATGTGTCTATGAAGAGTAACAACTCCATGCATCAGCCCCCTGATCTCAGTGATGTTCATGCTAAGAGAGTAGCATCTGCAGGATTCAGCTATGTGTCTATGAAGAGTAACAACTCCATGCATCAGCCCCCTGATCTCAGTTATGTTCATGCTCAAACAGTAGCCTCTCCAGGATTCAGCTGTGTGCCTATGAAGAGTAACAACTCCATGCATCAGCCCCCTTATCTCCGTGATGGACCTGCTGCTACTTTTGACCCTGTGTGAGTATCATGAAGTCATGTATTTTTTTATTTACATGATTATTCTTTCACTACGGTTCTTTTTATTGAATTGTTTAATAATAATAAAGATTCCTCATTAAATAGTCATTACACACCTGTATGATCACTGAAATGAAAACTATGCTAAGAATCTTACTTCAGTTAAAGGAGAAAGAACAATCAGGCGAGTGATCAGGTAAGGAAAAAAAAAGAAAAAAAAAAGACAATAACAACATGAACCACTCCTTATTGTACTGTGAGGTAAAAAATGAGCATTTAATAATAATAATCATAATTTGCAAAAAATACAATACTAATATTTATGGCTGTACATTACTTTGCCTTCAAATGTTAAACCATAAAGCCTTTATTTTGTCAGAAAACACAAGGGAACTACACAAGGGAACTGCATCCAGAATCACAAAAGAAAATGTTCTTTTCAGTTTTAATAGCAGAAGCCCGTTTCAACACTCAGCAAAGAGTTTATAGGCCACTTTACTTACACATCACATACAGCAGCAGTCAGCAATTTATATCACTACTTCAGGATTCATGATCCTGATTGGTTTCAGGCACAGATTAAATTGAAAGGTAGCCAAGCATGGACATCTTTGTAGCGTATCTTCATTGATTATCATAGGTTCCAGCTAGGTTCAAAATCTGCACTTCTGTATGTCCAATTTTTCCCCATTTGTTACAGTCTTCCCATCCTATTGTTACACATTTTGCTTCTCTAGGCCGGCAGAGCTGATAATATAGATCAAACCCTACTGTGTAAAATATTGTAAAATCGGGGTCTATATACTGTCAAAATGCAGTGCAGGGAGGGACAACTATGTTTTCAGCACTTGTTTATGCATGTCATAATGAGAAATTTTGACTTGGCGATTATAGTCTGATAATATATCTTGATACCTACACTTAAAAAAAAAACAATATATGTGAAGTTACCATTGTGGAGATAAGTGTCTGCTTTAGTTGGGCACTTGACCCTTGACTTTTTCAAATTAGATTTTCTCTGGCTGCTTTAACTGTGTTTATAAGGCCCATTTGTTATACCAAAAATAGCTAAAGGAAATCTGATCAGATGAAGTTGGTTATTTATTGATGATGATTCAATCACCGTGTAGTAGCCTGATTTACTAATCATTTCCAGAGTCTTATGTGTGTATGCCATTTATATTCATTTAGGGTGACCATATATCGACCAAATATCTGCCACCGTTTTATCATAGGTAGAATGCTAAATGTTTCAATACAAGCATTTCATTCAAATGTAATGTATGCAATATTTCAAACCATTAACCCACAGGAGAAAATCAATCTGCCGCAACAGTTTAAAATCAGCCAATTACGTGGGAAAAATGTGGATTTTGGCAACCCTACATCCAACACGAGCTGCATCCAAACTAAACTGAACACAATTATATTTTACATAAGGTTCAACATAAGTTGTGATGAAAGTTTTAAATGTTTTATTGGGGTTTGTGTTCACAAGCATGAATGTTAATTACTGCAATGAGTGATGTTTTCATTCTCAAGCAATCATTCTCAGTCATTCATCGACCTCAAATAAGCCATTCAAATTATTTTGAAAATTAAAACATGTAAATTGTAGCAGCTTTACACTGCTGCTCACTCTAACATTATAACTTAGATGAATGTGTGCTATTAGACACATGGAAGCTGTTAGCGCACCGAGGCGCCAGTGCGATCGCAGGGATTTTTGCCTGATAACAATGGAAACAACCTCAAATCTGCCCTCATGTTTGCTTATACAGATAAGACTAATCATTTGAAACTGTAAAGGGTCTACTTTTACTTGTGTACACTCACTATATTAACAAAACGTTGTGTTTGTGTAAAATAAAGAAAACTGTCGCTTTCTGGATGCACTTTCTCTTGTCTCGGTCTCTGTGAACTGGAGCATGGCACAAAAATTAAACTCAGTGTATAGCCTACTTGCCCAGACATGAGAAATATCTCTATAGAAAGCCAGAAATGTCTACTTTTAATCAGTAACTCGGTGATTAGATTATTTGTATTAAAGGTGCATTTCTCTCTAAAGGCGTGTTACTGTACTGTGGAGATGGCGGGTCAGCATTGTGATTTTTGCATAAAGACGCTTTGAAAAATACTCGTAGAGCAAAAAGTTAGGAGTCGTCAAATTGATTCCTAATTTTTTCTATTATGTTTTTCTCAGTACCATCAGCAGGAAGAGAAAGAGAGCAGCTTCTCCATTGCAGCCCCCTGATCTCAGTAATGAATCAGTGCCCTTTGATCCTGTGTGAGTATATTCATGTAGAGAGAAACATTCAACACAAGAACAAATAATGTACACAGAAATAACAAAAGAGAATTTTTTTTATTTTTGCAATAATGTTTTAAAGACAGAAAAAAACTAACAGAAATTGTTCTCTTTTTTTAACAGCAAATATAACACTAAAATGAAAAACATAAAGAAAACTGAAATCAAAAAGTCAATAGGCTCTTTGTTAAATGAAGCTGCTTTGTTAAATAATGCTTTCATGTGCTTCTCTATGTCTATTCCCTTTTTGTCTAATTACACAAAAATTCAGGGACACAGTGGGATTTCTGCATCAGATATATTGATGGATTAATATTGATGGTAATAAGAAGGACCTGTTGGCCACAATAGATTGATTATATTTCAAATTTGTCTATATATCGAACACGTCTTTCTAAATGTGGTTGTGTTATGATTTCAAATAAGATTGTTTAATATTAGAGACATTTAAAAATGTTCTGTTTTGATAATTCTTTCTGTTTGTTTTTGTCTCTGTTCTTCTTAATGTCTTTTCAGTAGTGAGAGAGCTGAACGGATCAGAAATGTGTCCTGTCAGACCTTCACATCCTCCTACAGTCAGACACACATCAGTCATCATGACACAGAAGCAGAGCTGGAGCTCAAATCTCATCAACCAGTGCATTATGATCTGCAAAGAGTTAAAGACCAGCACAAAACCAGCATGAAGAACAAGTATGAGAGCTTGTTTGAGGGAATCAAACTACAAGAGAATCAAACCCTCCTGAACCAGATTTACACACAGCTGTACATCATAGAGGGAGAGAGTGAAGGAGTGAATGAAGAACATGAGGTGCTACAGATGGAGAAAAGCTACAGGACACTCCAAGACACTCCAATCAACTGTAATGACATCTTTAATCCTTTATCTGATCCAGGATATGAGGAGATGAGAAGAGAGAAGAAAGACAAAATAAAGACAGTTCTTACTAAAGGCATCGCTGGAATTGGAAAAACTGTCTCTGTGCAGAAGTTCATTCTGGACTGGGCCGAGGGAAAAGCCAATCAGGATGTAGATTTCATGTTTGTGCTTACATTTCGAGAGCTGAACTTGATTAAAGATCATCAGTATAGTCTTCACAGACTTCTGCTGGACTTTCATCCTGAGCTTCAACATCTGGACTCAAAGATTTATGATGAATGCAATGTAGTGTTCATCTTTGATGGTCTGGATGAAAGCAGAATTACACTGATGTTTTCAGACAGTCAGAAAGTTTCTGATGTGACTGAGATTTCATCAGTGGGTCTGTTGATGTCAAACCTCCTGAGACGAGATCTGCTTCCCTCGGCTCTCATCTGGATCACCACCAGACCCGCAGCAGCCAATCAGATCCCCTCCAACTACATCAACCGTGTGACAGAGATTCAGGGATTCAATGACCCTCAGAAGGAGGAATATTTTAGGAAGAGAATCAGTGACGAGCATCAAGCCAGCAGAATCATCTCAAACATCAGAAGAGCAAGAAGCCTCCACATCATGTGCCACATACCCGTCTTCTGCTGGATCTCAGCCACTGTGCTTCAGAACATCCTGAAACAAGATCTCAATGAAGAAATCCCTCAAACTCTGACTGAAATGTACATCTACTTCCTGCTCATTCAAACAAATATGAGAAACCAGAAATATGAGGAGAGAGATCCAGAGAAACTCCTGCAGTCCAGCAGAGAAGTGATTGTTAAACTTGCTGAACTGGCTTTCAATCAGCTGATGAAGGGCAATGTGATGTTTTATGAGGAGGACCTGAGAGAGAGCGGCATAGACGTCACTGATGCCTCAGTGTATTCTGGGATTTGCACTGAGATCTTTAGAGAGGAATCTGTGATTTATCACAGGAAGGTTTACAGCTTTGTACATCTGAGCTTTCAGGAGTTTTTTGCAGCACTGTATGTGTTTTACTGCTATTTACACAAGATCAGTGAGGTTCTGAAAATGTTCCTGACAGGAAAGTCCAGAACTCAGTGTGAGAATGTTACTCTGGATGTGTTTCTGAAAGGAGCAATGAATAAAGCCTTGAAGAGTAAAAACGGACACCTGGATCTTTTCCTTCGATTTCTTCATGGCATCTCACTGGAGTGCAATCAGAGACTCTTACAGGATGCACTGATACACACAGAAAACAACCCAGAGAGCATCAAGAAAATAATCCAAAACCTCAAACGAGGTCAAAAAAACAATGTCAGTCCTGACAGATGGATAAATCTGTCACACTGCTTGATTGAGATGAAGGATAACTCTGTTGTTGAAGAAATGCAGGCATTTTTAAACTCTAACACAAAAGAAAAACGTATTTCTCTTGCACAATGCTCAACTTTGGCAAACATAATCCTGATGTCAGAGGAGGCGCTGGATGAGTTTGACCTTAAACAGTACAACATCATATCATCAAAAGAGGGCAGATGGAGACTGTTACCTGCTGTGAGGAACTGCAGAAAAGCTTTGTAAGTGTGAAAAACTGAACACAATTAACATAAGGTTCAACATAATTTGTGATGGAAGTTTGATGTGTTTTTATTGGTTACTGCAATGAGTGATGTTTTCATTCTCAAGCAATGTGTAGTGAGTGGGGCGGGGCCGAGAGCTGTGGGAGCAGAACGAGGCCGGTGGAGTTAATGATAATGAGCGACACCTGCTCCACTCACCGGTCTCGAGTCCCACGGAGGAGCTCCGGAAGGATAAAAGGAGGAGTGACGACAGTGGAAGACGAGAGAGAAGACGGCAGTCGTCTGTGAGGGGCTGCCGCTTTACTTTTGTGTTTGTTTTGATTATTAAATTCTTTAAGTGTTTGCCGGTTCCCACCTCCTTCTTGGACGACAGCCACCCCTCCTCGATCCAGGAGCATGGCAGCGAGCCTTCTGTCCCACCTGTTCTTCCCTCGCTCCAGCACCACCGCCACCTCGGGCAGCCAGCGGCCGCCCCCGCTACGTCCTGCTGCCCGATCTCCTCAGCACCGCTATCCCCCTCAGCCGCGTGTCCCTCCTTCCTCCCGGGTTTCGGCACCAGTGTAACAAAGTTCGTAGAACGGGAAGAAGGAGGCGGGAACCGGCAAACATTTATAAAGAATTTATTACTCAAAATAAACAAACACCAAAAGTAAAGCGGCAGCCCCTCACAGACGACTGCCGCACACAAAACACAAAATAAAGTCCAGGCCTGGTCCTCTCTCGTCTTCCACTGTCGTCACTCCTACTTTTATCCTTTTACAGCTATGATGTACATAATGTACTTTTAATTATGCCATGTACTTGTTTTAGTTTTTGAACCTTTTTTTTTTTTTTTGAAACAGGCCAAAGAGTGAATGTTAAACTAACATGATTTTATATGGTAAAGTTTGTTAACTAAGGCAATGCTTCTCAAACCTGTCCTGGGTACCCCAGCACTGCACATTTTGGATGTCTCCTTCATCTAACACATCTGATTTAACTCATCAGTTCATTAGTAGAGACTCCAAGACTTGAATTGAATTGTGGTGTGACTGATGAGGGAGGCATCCAAAATGTGCAATGATAGGGAATCCCCAGGACAGTTTGAGAAGCATTGAACTAAGGAAGTCTTTCAGTGAGCACACCAGCATGCCTTTTAACCAGAGTCCTTGCTGTTTTCAGTTTGTCAGACTGTAATCTCACTGATCAGCGGCACTGTGAATTTGTGGCTTCTGTTCTACAATCATCAAACTCCCTGAGAGTGCTGGACCTGAGTAACAATCGTCTGTATAATTCAGGAGGGAAGCTGCTCGCTGCTGGACTGAAGAGTACAAACTGTCAACTTAACATACTGAGGTTTGTGTTTCACACTGATTAATTTTGTGATTTTAATGATTATAGGCACCCTGTCAAGCAAGTTTAAGAGGAAAGCATTTTGGGAAACTGTTGTCTGATGAGGGGGGGTCAAAAAAAGGACAGAAAATAGCCTATTACTTCTAAATTATGATGTTTTTTGATGTAAAAATCTTGATAACATTATAAGTGGACCTCAGAGAACGGTACAAAATAAAAAAAAACAGAGGCAGCTGATGACCCCCTTTAAAACTTTCAGACAAGGCCTTGTCACATCAAAGTTTGTCATCAAAATGGACTCATCTAGTTTCATTTTATTAATCCTACTCCAGTTCGGATAGTTTTAAATGCACACAGAAACTTTCCAAAAATAAATGAACTAAGATAGCGCCGCAGATGGCAGCTACAGTGCTTTGCTCTTCAGTGTTTGTATTGTTTTTGTTTGTTTTTCCTGTTTTTTGTTTTTCAAACACGATCAGTTTTATCAGGGATGACCTGCTGAACATTCGGCAGAACACACCACAAAATCTTTTACCGGATTATTTTGATTATTCAGACGTTTTACTGGACATTGTAGTTGGTGGAGATGTAGCTCTGATCAAACGCTTCAGGACACGCAGACGGGGGAAACGAGCCGGCGCACTCGTGATGCTCCGACAGCGCGGATTTAGAATGGTGTTGCCTAGCATCCATCTGGCGAATCTCCACTCTCTACCCAACAAAATGGACAAACTCCTTCTGCTCTCCCGGACAAACAAGGATTTTTCAAACTCTGCTGCTCTGTGTTTCACGGAAACCTGGCTGAATGACGCCATTCCGGACAGTGTGCTACATCTGCCTAACTTCCAGCTGATCAGAGCAGATAGCAACGCAGAATCAACGGGGAAATCACGCGGCGACGGGACGTGCTTTTATGAGAGGGGGTGTACAGATTTAAATGTGTTTAAGAAGATGTGCTGTTCAGATCTAGAAACGCTCTTCATTAACTGCAAGCCGTTCTATTCGCCACAGGAGATTTGTTCGTTCATTCTTGTGAGTGTTTGCATTCCACCGCAAGCGCACGCGAGCTCAGCTTTACAGAAACTCGCTGATAAGATCACAGACACAGAACAACAACACCCGGACTCTGTTTTAATCATTCTAGGGGACTTTAAGAAAGCAAATCTCTCCCGCGAACTGCCAAAATACAAACAGTACATCACATGTCTCACCAGAGACAGTAATATACTGGATCACTGTTACACAGCAATAAAGGATGCATATCACTCTGTCCCACGGGCAGCTTTGGGACTCTCTGATCACTGTTTGGTTCTCTTATTCCGACCTATAGGCAGAAACTTAAATCTGGTAAACCTGTATTAAGAACTGTTAAAAGATGAACTAATGAAACTGAGCGGGTTTTACAAGCCTGTTTCTCTCTCACTGATTGGACTGTTTTCGAAGCTGCTGCAAACTATCTGTACGAACTCACAGAGACTGTAACATCTTATATCAGTTTCTGTGAGGATATGTGCATACCTACCAAGACTCATCTAACTTAGAACAACGACAAACCATGGTTCACTGCAAAACTCACACAGCGCCGTCAGGCCAAAGAAGATGCTTACAGAAAGTCTTGTATAAACAGGCCAAATACACACTGGAAAAAAAGATCAGAGTGGGAAAGAGGAATTATTCTGGCAAGCTAAGGAACAAATTATCTTCCAGTGATTCTGCTTCAGTGTGGAAAGGTATGAAAGATATCACCAGTTACAAGACACCACCAGCAGACGATCTGAATGAGTTCTACTGCAGGTTTGAAAAAACACCCCACACCTGCCCTGAATTCATCTCCACACAACCATTAACACCCCCAGCAACCCCCCTCTCCCCCACATCTGCAATTCAGATCAGTGAAGATGACGTGCGCCAGGTCTTCAGAAAGAACAAAAGAAGGAAAGCAGCAGGCCCAGAAGGTGTGTCACCAGCCTGCCTAAATACCTGTGCTGACCAACTGGCCCCCGTCTTCACACAGATCTTCAACAAATCACTGGAGCTGTGCGAAGTCTCCTCATGCTTCAAACGCTCCACCATAATCCCCGTTCCAAAGAAACCCCAAATTACTGGACTTAATGACTACAGAACTGTGGCTCTAACGTCTGTGGCCATGAAATCATTTGAAAGACTGGTTTTGGGTTATCTGAAGGCCTCCACTGGATGCTTACTGGACCCCCTGCAGTTTGCCTACAGAGCAAACAGGTCTGTAGATGATGCAGTCAACATGGGACTGCACTTCATCCTGCAGCATCTGGACAGACCAGGGACTTATGTGAGGATCCTGTTTGTAGACTTCAGCTCCGCTTTTAACACCATCATCCCGGACACCCTTCAGAATAAACTTATACAGCTCTCTCCGTGCCCACCTCCATCTGTCAGTGGATCACCAGCTTCCTGATAGACAGGCAGCAGCTAGTGAGGCTGGGAAAATTCTCATGCAGCACCCGCATCATCAGCACTGGAGCTCCTCAGGGCTGTGTTCTCTCCCCACTGCTCTTCTCCCTCTACACGAACGGCTGCACATCAATAGACCCCTCTGTCAAGCTCCTGGAGTTTGCAGACGACATCACATTGATCTGCCTCATCCAGGACGGTGACGAGTCTGCTTACAGACAGGAGGTTAAGCAGCTGCCTGTCTGGTGCAGTCTTAACAACCTGGAGCTTAACACGCTCAAAACTGTGGAGATGATCGTGGACTTCAGGAGAAATCCCCCTGCTCTCCCCCCACTCACCATCATGAACAGCACTGTGACTGCAGTGGAGTCATTCAGATTCCTGGGCACCACAATTTCTCAGGACCTGAAGTGGGACAATCACATTGAGTCTATTGTGAAAAAGGCCCAGCAGAGGTTGTACTTCCTTCGCCAACTGAGGAAGTTCAAGCTGCCACAGGAGCTGCTGAAACAGTTCTACACCTCCATCGTTGAATCTAGGGGTGTAAGAAAATATCGATACACGTGAGTATCGCAATATTTTGTTTGGCGATACTGTATCGATTCTCCAAAACAGAATATCGATATTTAAAAAAAATTAAATAAAATTCATACAAGACTCATGGCAGTTGTTTCGTTTTGAGTTCATATCCAACCGCTAGAGACCAGTCTTCATCTCTGAACTTAAACAGTGACAGGAAATACTAGCATCAGGGCACTCCACTAATGTTAGCGTTAATATACAGTAGTTCGCTGCCAGTAATGGAGGATGAAAGAATTGTTCCAGTTCTCGTTTCGGTGTACAAAGCTGAAGTGTGGCGCCATTTGGGCTTTTGTGGTAATGTCCGCCCCGGGACCTCGGCGCGAGCGCAATCTCGGTTCTGCCGCTTGCCGCGTCCCGTGTTGAAGAGCCTTTGCGGGGGGTGCGGCGAGTGGTAGAGTCGCCGCGCAGCTGCAGCTTTCTCTCGTAATTCGGGGGCATTTTGTGCAGTTGGGGCGGTGCTCGCGTCACGTCTCGGCGATTCCACACGGAACATAAACACAAACTAAAAAACCTGTGAAATCCAAGTTGAAAAGTTCTGAGAATGTTTAACATCTGTATTTATTTGATTGTTTTACAATTGTTTAGTTTTCTTTAGGAATCCTGCAAGCACTTTATTTTTCATTGATATTAAGCAGATGTCATTTTTTGTTCAGATCAAATCTTATGACATTGTATGTCACAATTGTAAACTTAAATAGTGAACCTTTAAAGTAGAGTATAAATATATATTTTTATCTTTTTATAAAATACATTTTATACATACATTTAACTAAAGAATCATGCAAGCACTATTATATTTCCCATTTACTCGTACTGCACAAAAAGTGGTTCAATAATGAATGTTATAGGGACTGATTATTGCAAATGCAGATCCCAGTGTGTTCTGCAGTGTGTTCTGGTTAAACTATTTTTATTTATTTATTTTTTGCTAAGGTTTGCATATGGTGGTGTGTTCTTAATGACAGCTTTCCTAAAAAATATATATCCTATTCCTAAAATAAGAAATATCCCAATATATCGCCTTGCTTACAGTATCGCAATGTATCACAATATTTCGTATCGCAACCCCTGTATCGTGATACGTAGTGTATTGCCAGATTCTTGCCAATACACAGCCCTAGTTGAATCCGTCCTCTGCACTTCACAATAACTGTCTGGTTCAGCTCAGCTACCAAATCTGACCTCAGAAGACTACGGACGGTAGTCCGGACTGCTGAGCGAATCATTGGTGCAACCCTCCCCACTCTCCAAGAACTCTATTTATCCAGAGTGAGCCAAAGGGCTGGCAAAATCACTCTGGACCCCTCACATCCAGCACACTACCTCTTTGAACTGTTACCATCTGGTCGACGCTACAGAGCTCTGAGCACCAGAATGACCAGACACAGAAACAGTTTCTTCCCTCGAGCAATCCATCTCATGAACACTTGACATTAAATGTGGTACACACAGCACTATTATACATTATTTATTCACCACACATACTTTTTTTTTTCATTTCAAATTTGCACATATGAGACCTGTACACACATAATATATTATATATTGTGTTTTTTCTATTTTGTACACTGCCTATTTGTATATTATTCTTTTATTATCTGTGTCCCTTCCTGTTGCTGTCTTTCTGTTGCACTGTGGAGCTTCTATCACTAAAACAAGTGTAAACATACCTGGCCAATAAAGCTCATTCTGATTCTGATTCTGAAATATGCTAATTTGTTTTTGTTGGGTCACCCAAAATAGTGACACAAGGTTCCCAGAAATACAAGCAGAGATTTTTCCCCAATTTCCAATTTTTAAGTTCTTTGTTGTATATTAGAACATGTCATCTTCATTCCCAAATGAAAATGTTTTTACAGAAAATGACCTTGTAAACAAAAATCTCAAGCCAATTAAATTGTTAGCATATTCATTTATATATAAGGGGTGGCACGGTACACAGATGTCACGGTTCGGTACGTACCTCGATTTGAGGGTCATGGTTTGATACGATTTCGGTACAACAGGGAAAAAAAAAGAAATCTACTATGCTCAGTTTCTTTTCATTTATTTTGAACAGACAGAGACGTTTCAGACAAGCACTTCATCTTCACTTCAGCGTCAGGCGCGAGTCACACGAGCGCGGAAACTGTACTGTGCTCACAGCGCGTGCTCTTCAATACACGCACAAAGGTGCCAGCGTGCACATAGCCTGTATCATTTCATATCAAATCGCGAAAGAAACTACGAGCGCGCAATGTCGCGACCAGTTAAGACAGGGGTTTTCAAACTTCTTTGTTACCCGAACCCTTTTGACATAAATTATTTAAGTACCCCCTGATATTTTAAGTAAACATTTCAATAATTTAATGGCACATTTGTATGCTTAATTTTAAAAACATTTATTTTTATCAGTTATAAATTTCAGCAGTATTTATATAGCAATTTTTATTATTACAGTATAAAATGATAAAAATTCATATTACTTTAATTTACAATGTATTAAAAAACATTTCCCACAATAATTGTTTAAATGCAGGGTTTTCCTAAAAGAGTTATTTTTATACATTTATGATTTTACATTTACATTACAATTGTATAAACCTGTTACATTTATTTGTACAAAAAAAATATTTTTTTATTTTATTTTATTATTAGTTTCCTAATGGTATACACTCATAGGCACACCCTGTAGCAACTTACGAACCCCCTGCAATTCCCTCAGGAACCACCAGGGGTTCACGAACCCCACTTTGGGAAAGCCTGAGTTAAGGCATGAAGTTACCAAAAAGGCAATTAAAGCTGCCATAAAACTGTGCATGCATGTAATATGTTATACTGTATATGAGTTACATTAACATGTCGCTGAAATGGTTTTCAAAACTGTCCTGGAGCATCCTAGAACTGTCTCCCTCATCTAACACACCCGATTCAACTCGACAGTTCATTAGTACAGACTGAAATGGGTAGAGTTTAGAGAAAATACGATGCATGTCAATTCCGCATCACATTCAGCAGCAGCAGCTCTTTAAGAAATAGCAGCCAAAAACATCATAATAACCAGCTGCTGTAATGCTTGTTCATCAAGAACAAAAGAAAAAGAGGAAATCAATAGCTTTTATGGATTTTAAGGATTCATCTGTATTTAGCTTAGTGTTTGATAACTTTATTCAATTTCTGTATATTTCCGCTGAGGGGCACAGGTAGATAAATATGACATTTATTATAATGGGTTTATGTGTAGATTGTTTTAAGTTAACTTAAATTAGAAGTTATTTTTAAAGTCTAATAAATGTTCAAATTGATCTTAATTATAATGTAAAGTTGAATGGCTATAGTCAATGGTTAAATATTAGGGGGAAACATTTTTATAGGAAAATCAGTATTAATTGGTATCAGTGATACTGGCCTTTAGTCATAAAAATAAAGATGCCATTAAACAAATATTTAAATGTATACTGTCTTTGTTGTTTGTACATTAATTTGAATATTGAATGTGAAATTATTGCAATATTAAATTATATTTAAAAACTTTAATGTTGGTTGGGATTAATCGCGATTAAAAGTGTAATTAATTAGTAAAAAAAATTTAATCGATTGACAGCACTAGAAAATACTAAATATTATTACATGTTATATAAAATCTGTTTTGTTTTCATTGTGAGTGTACACAAATAAAAGCAGACCTTTATACAGTGATTATTAATAAGACAATCAGTGTTTAAAGTTTATTTTGCTGGTAGAAAGAAACAGTTGAAGTGATTGCGCCGGAGCGTGCACACACACACACATTCACACACATGCACATAAACAACAACAAAAAAACACACACATCCGTTCCAGCATTGCTAACTTGACAGCGTAGTTGGTACTTTATCAGAATAAAATACAGTGAGCCAAACATCAGCGCACCCGCCTCTGTGTCACCGTTGGAACGTGACTGAAGTACAAAGCCTATAATTTACGTAATTAATAATAGTTTAGCATTCAGATACGTCACACCAAATATGGAAATATTATGGAATATTTGGATTTGTGACAAATGATTTTTTTATCTTGCTTTTATTTAAATTTGAACTCACTTCTAGATATATATTTGTCCCCAAAATAAGGTTAAGTAGAGGTGCACACACACACACCATCATGCACCCCACATTCCTACTGATGTTCCCAAATGCCAGAAATAAGATCGAATGCATCTTTAAAATGAAACACAAAACATTATTATTCTTGTTGTAGATTATCTGGCTGTTTGGTGAAAGAGGAAGGTTGTGCTGCTCTGACATCAGCTCTGAGTTCAAACCTTTCACACTTGAGAGAGCTGGATCTGAGTAAGAATGACCTGCAGGATTCAGGAGTGAAGCTGCTCTCTGCTGGACTGAGGAGTCCAAATCAACTCAACGTACTAAGGTTCGTGATTCATAATGATTTATATTTTAATAATAGTGTGTGTGAGAGAGAGACTATACCTCTAATTTTGTAATGAAATAATAATTAATTGCATAAAAATAATTGCTCAATGTGTTAAACGTGTTAACAAAAACAACAAAAACTGACAGCGGTGTGAAAGCAGCAGTTAAAAACACAACTGGGGGGTATTTCTGAAAACAGGTTTTGTGACATACCTGGGTATGTTTAAGGTAAGTAAGTGGATAAACTCAGCTTTCGGTTCCAAAAATGGAGCTAATTTTCAGAGTAAGTAGCCATAGCAACTTACTCTCTGAACATAATCTACTGCAGAGTAGGTTATATTTCGGC
This sequence comes from Barbus barbus, assembly GCF_936440315.1. Lineage (NCBI taxonomy): Eukaryota > Metazoa > Chordata > Actinopteri > Cypriniformes > Cyprinidae > Barbus > Barbus barbus. The sequence continues at coordinate 9,562,087 of NC_136732.1, read as the reverse complement.
GTTAGCTTACTTTAGTACTATCAGCACATGCGTGACCTACTGACCAGAATCCAGTGGGTGTGACTGATTGCGCACAATGTTATATATTATTACAATATAGTTATGTAATATACGATAGATAGATAGATAGATAGATAGATAGATAGATAGATAGATAGATAGATAGATAGATAGATAGATAGATAGATAGATAGATAGATAGAGATATACAGATATACAGTAGTCAACATTTGAAGTGGATCAAAAAATTCATCAAAGTTGTCCTAAGAGAAAAACGGGAATTGATTTTGTTTAGGACAACTTATATATATATGTGTGTGTGTGTGTGTGTGTATATGTGTGTGTGTGTTTGTATATATCTATCTATATATCTATATATATATATATATATAGGGTATGCATATATATGCTGTCAATTGTTTTTTTTATCTTGATTTTATTTAAATTTGAACTCACTTCTAGGTATATATTTGTCCCCAAAATAAGGTTAAGTAGAGGTGCACACACACACACACACACCATCATGCACCCCACATTCCTACTGATGTTCCCAAATGCCAGAAATAAGATCGAATGCATCTTTAAAATGAAACACAAAACATTATTATTCTTGTTGTAGATTATCTGGCTGTTTGGTGAAAGAGGAAGGTTGTGCTGCTCTGACATCAGCTCTGAGTTCGAACCTTTCACACCTGAGAGAGCTGGATCTGAGTAAGAATGACCTGCAGGATTCAGGAGTGAAGCTGCTCTCTGCTGGACTGAGGAGTCCAAATCAACTCAACGTACTGAGGTTCGTGATTCATAATGATTTATATTTTAATAATAGTGTGTGTGAGAGAGAGACTATACCTCTAATTTTGTAATGAAATAATAATTAATTGCATAAAAATAATTGCTCAATGTGTTAAACGTGTTAACAAAAACAACAAAAACTGACAGCGGTGTGAAAGCAGCAGTTAAAAACACAACTGGGGGGTATTTCTGAAAACAGGTTATGTGACATACCTGGGTATGTTTAAGGTAAGTAAGTGGATAAACTCAGCTTTCGGTTCCAAAAATGGAGCTAACTTTCAGAGTAAGTAGCCATAGCAACTTACTCTCTGAACATAACCTGCTGCAGAGTAGGTTATATTTCGGCGTTAGCTTACTTTAGTACTATCAGCACATGCGTGACCTACTGACCAGAATCCAGTGGGTGTGACTGATTGCGCACAATGTTATATATTATTACAATATAGTTATGTAATATACTATATATATATATATATATATATATAGATAGATAGATAGATAGATAGATAGATAGATAGATAGATAGATAGATAGATAGATAGAGATATACAGTAGTCAACATTTGAAGTGGATCAAAAAAGTTCATCAAAGTTGTCCTAAGACAAGAACGGGAATTGATTTTGTTTTAGAACAACTTTGATGAAAGGTTTTGAACCACTTCAAATGTTGACTACTAAAAAAAAATATATATATATATATATATATATATATATATATATATATATATATATATATTTATTTACTTATATATATACATACAGTATATACTGTATGTATATATATGCTGTCAATTGTTTTTTATTTTGCTTTTATTTACATTTTTAACTCACTTCTAGGTATATATTTGTCCCCAAAATAAGGTTAAGTAGAGGTGCACACACACACACACACACACCATCATGCACCCCACATTCCTACTGATGTTCCCAAATGCCAGAAATAAGATCGAAAGCATCTTTAAAATGAAGCACACTAACATTATTATTCTTGTTATAGATTATCTGGCTGTTTGGTGAAAGAGGAAGGTTGTGCTGCTCTGACATCAGCTCTGAGTTCGAACCTTTCACACTTGAGAGAGCTGGATCTGAGTAAGAATGACCTGCAGGATTCAGGAGTGAAGCTGCTCTCTGCTGGACTGAGGAGTCCAAATCAACTCAACGTACTGAGGTTCGTGATTCATAATGATTTATATTTAAATAATAGTGTGTGTGAGAGAGAGACTATACCTCTAATTTTGTAATGAAATAATAATTAATTGCATAAAAATAATTGTTCAATGTGTTAAACGTGTTAACAAAAACAACAAAAACTGACAGCGGTGTGAAAGCAAACACGACTGGGGGGCTATTTCTGAAAACAGGTTTTGTGACATACCTGGGTATGTTTAAGGTAAGTAAGTGGATAAACTCAGCTTTCGGTTCCCAAAACGGAGCTAACTTTCAGAGTAAGTAGCCATAGCCGTGTGTGTGTATATATATATATATATATATATATATATATATATATAGGGTATGTATATATATATGCTGTCAATTGTTTTTTTTTATCTTGCTTTTATTTAAATTTGAACTCACTTCTAGGTATATATTTGTCCCCAAAATAAGGTTATGTAGAGGTGCACACACACACACAAAAAAAATCTCATGATGAAATAAATGTTTTTCTCCAATGAATGTTGGCCACAATTATTGGCACCCCTAGAAATTCTTATGAGTAAAATATCTCTGAAGTATATTCCATTAATATTTAAATTTTTTAGTACACCAGGGTGACTAGGAGCATGAAATTGTCCAGCCATGACTTCCTGTTCCACCGGATTATAAATATGAGGAACACAAAGGCCAAGTTCTCTTAATCATCCATCACAAGGAGTAAAACCTAAGAATACAGTTCTGTTGTGCAGAACAAGATTGTTGAGCATCAAAAAAGAGAATGTGGCTGTAAGCCTAATATATATATATATATATATCAAACAGCCCCTAAATCACCACATGTTGTTCGGGAAGGTTTCAAAGAAAATTCTCCTCACTCATCCAAAAACAATCTCCAGCAAATTCAGTTATCAGACACAACTGGAACTTCAAATGGCACTGGCTTCAAGTCAAGTCAAGTCAAGTCAAGTCTGCTTTATTGTCAATTCTTCCACATGTACAGCACATACATACAGAGAATTGAAATTGTGTTACTCTCAGACCCTTGGTGTAAACAGTTAACATTAAACACGTTCAAATACAGATAATACGGTTTAAACATATGTACATACAACTCTATAGCTATACAAGTAAGGACATTGTAGAAAAAAAGTGGCATAAGGCGCTTGGCAGATAATGCAAACCAGTTAAATAAAAACAAAACTGTGCAGATATATTTGTAGTGCAAAAAGAGCTTATCAATCTGAGAACATTGTAGAAACATTTTAATAAAAAAAGATAGATAAAGTGACATAAGGCACATGGCAGAATAGATGGAGTGCAAACCAGTTAAATAAACCAAAACTGTGCAGATATATGTGTAGTGCAAAAAGAGTTTGCCAGTCTGAGGACATTGTAGAAAAATAAAAAAGATAGATAAGTGACATAAGGCACATGGCAGAATAGATGGAGTGCAAACCAGTTAAATAAAACAAAAACTGTGCAGATATATGTGTAGTGCAAAAAGAGCTTGTCAGTCTGTTAAATTGACAGGAGAACAGTCTTTTTATGAGACTATCCGAGTAGGTAGTTTGCAGTCAATGCTGGATGAGGTAGTGATCAGTCCAATGCTGCACAAGTGACAGGTGCTGGTCACAGTTTGTAAGTAGGTGGGGGTGGCTGGTCCTGGGGGTGTGGGGAGCCGTGGGGGGGGGGGTCTCATAGTGTCAGAGTTCAGTGTTGTATGGGGTAAAAAGAGGGGAGGGGGGGCAGGGACGGGAGGGAGTTTAGCTTCCTGACAGCCTGATGTATGAAGCTGTCCTTCAGTCTGCTGGTCCTCGCCTGGAGACTCCGCAGTCTCCTCCCTGATGGCAGCAGACTGAAGAAGCTGTGTGTCGGGTGGGTGGGATCACCTGCAATGCGGAGGGCTTTGCGGGTGAGACGGGTGCTGTAGATGTCCTGGAGGGAGGGGAGAGAGACACCAATGATCTTCTCAGCTGCTCTCACTATGCGCTGAAGTGAATTGCGGCAGGATGCGTTGCAAGCGCCATACCACACAGTGATGCAGCTGGTTAGGATGCTCTCGATGGTGCCTCTGTAGAAGGTGCACATGATGGGGGTCGGGGCTCTGGCTCTTCTGAGTTTGCGGAGGAAGTAGAGACGCTGCTATGCTTTCTTGGCCAGTGCTACAGTGTTGTTAGTCCAGGAGAGGTCCTCTGTGATGGCACACCCAGGAACTTGGTGCTGCTCACTCTCTCCACAGTCGCACCGTTGATGGTCAGAGGGGCATGCTGAGTGTGTACTCTCCTGAAGTCAACAACAATCTCCTTCGTCTTCTCCACATTCAGAGAGAGATTGTTGTCACTGCACCACCCGGCCAGGCGGCTCACCTCGCTCCTGTAGTTTGTCTCATCTCTGTTGCTGATGAGACCCACCACAGTTGTGTCATCCGCAAACTTAATGATCAGGTTAGAGTTGTGTGACGGTGTGCAGTCGTGGGTCAGCAGAGTGAAGAGGGGGGGGGGGGGGGGGGGGGGGGGGGGGCTCAGCACACATCCTTGGGGGGCCCCGGTGTTCAGTGTGATGGTGCTGGATGTGTTACTGCCAACCCGTACTGCTTGAGGTCTCCCGGTCAGGAAGTCCAACAGCCAGTTGCACAGAGAGGTGTTGAGCCCCAGCTGGACCAGTTTGTGTGTGAGCTGTTGAGGGATGATTGTGTTGAATGCTGAACTGAAGTCTACGAACAGCATCCTGACATATGAGTCTTTTTTGTCCAGATGTGTGAGCGCTGGGTGGAGGGCAGTGGCGATGGCATCATCGGTCGAGCGGTTGGACCTATATGCAAACTGGAAGGGGTCAAGTGAGGGGGGGAGGACAGACTTGATGTGGTGCATGACTAGCCGTTCAAAGCACTTGATGAGAATAGGAGTGAGTGCTATTGGACGGTAGTCATTGAAACAGGATGGAGATGACTTCTTCGGGACTGGAATGATGGTGGTAGCTTTGGTGGTCAGATGGCTTCTATGGTCAGATGAAACTGAAAAAGAGCTTTTTGGCAGAAAACCCACCAAATGAGTTTATAACAAACAGGGATAAAAAGAACCCCATGTCCACGGTTAAATATACTGCTGGATCTTTAATGTTGTCGGCCTGTTTTTCTGCCAGAGGTTCTGAACTTCTTGTTCAGATGCATGGCATCATGGATTCTATCAAATACCAACAGATAAAAAATCAAAACCTGACTGCCTCTGTTAGAAATCTTACAATGGGCCGTGTTTGGATCTTCCACCAGGTCAACAATCCAAAACAAACATAATAATAAACACAAAATGGGTCACTGAGCACAATTCAATTCAATTCAAGTTTATTTGTATAGCGCTTTTTACGATACAAATCATTCCAAAGCAGCTCTACAGGAATTTAAGTTTCCACAATATAGTTATATTGCAGAACCTTAATATGTTTGACTTCTGGCCAAATTTGGTAATTCTGTATGTTGTCTGAGCGTTGGCATCCTCTGAAGTCCTCTGAGGGGTTGGCATCATCTTTCTCAGGTGTTCGGTCATCTCAGATCATTTAAGGGTTGGATCCAGACTGAAGCATCTGTCATTCCTAGTTACCACGGGATGTTAATCAGAAACAGAGAAACAAATAGAGACATAATTAGCGTAGCTGCTGTTCCATCTAAGCAAAAATGATTTGTTCAGCCCAAGCTAAAGAATAATAATAATGTACATTTGATCAGATATAACTGCAGTGCAAGATTATAAGAGGCATTATGTGAATGCTTGGCTAAAGAGATGTGTCTTTAATCTAGATTTAAACAGAGAGAGTGTGTCTGAACCCCGAACGTTATCAGGAAGGCTATTCCAGAGTTTGGGAGCCAAATGTGAAAAAGCTCTACCTCCTTTAGTGGACTTTGCTATCCTAGGTACTACCAAAAGTCCAGAGTTTTGCTTTTATTATACTTTTAGAGTATATTTTAAAATGGGTACTTTTACTCTTACTCAAGTATATTTTCAGAGAAAAAACAGTACCTTTACTTCGTTACTGTGGGCGACTCTCCTCTCGTTATCTTAATGCAATACAAGTTAAAAATGCTTCAGTTTATTCCAAACGCGCCGTCTACTTTTCTCTGGGCAATGAACGATGCCCATTCGCGAATGATTCATTCTTTTGAGTCCATTCTGTTTAAAGGCTTTATCAAACCAGTTGGCAAACCAGTGAATCGGTTCGCGAATCAGTTTGAATGATTCGTTCAGTTCCCTGCCGCACGCGCTGAGTCTCTGAAGCGGTTCTCACTCAGATAACAGAGAGTTTAAGAACATCAAGAGCGCTGAAGACGTGGCTTTGGATCTACAGTCAGTTGAAAGCAAATCTGCAAAGGCTTGTTTGCTAGAGCTATATGAAGATCTTTTATTAGATGAACACCGCGTGTGCTGTCTACTGTTCCACAGGTATAGGCCAAGATACCACTATGACATTACCAGTTTGTTGTACATGTACCTTACATTAAATACAATGTATAATTTATACATTAAATAAGCTGTCACAGAGTATGAAATGAACACCCGCGGAACCCGCGTTAGCTCTGCGCAGCGGCGCGCGGCCTGTTCTAGACACAATTAATATTCATAATTTTACAATATTTACGCTTGCAAAAATATAGGCTACATTTGTTTACATTTTGCAGAACAGAAGATCCGTCAATATGCATTTGTTTCGTTATGTCCAGAGCAGTCATGTGAGGCGTTTTCAGAGGTTTCAGTGTCAGAGGTTATAGGATAATACATAATTAATTTACTTTAAAATATAATTTAATTCAGTGATGCAAATCTGAATTTTCATCAGCTGTTACTCCAGTTTTCGGAGTCATGTGATCCTTCAGAAATCATTATAATATATCGATTTATTACCAGTGTTGGAAACAGTTTTGCTGCTTAATATTTTTTGGAACCTGTGACATTTTGTTCAGTATTCTTTGATGAATAGAAAGCTAAAAAGAGCAGCACTGATAATAAATCAACATGATTTCTGAAGGATTATGTGAAGACTGGGGTAAAGGCTGATGAAAATTCTGATTTGCATCACTGAAATAAATTACATTAAAAAAAAAAAAAAAAAAAAAAAAAAAAATATATATATATATATATATATATATATATATATTGAACGGCAGTGTGTGTGTGTGTGTGTGTGTATACACATTACATAAATGTAATCTATATATCTAAATAAAAATAGACTATATTCAGTACCTATATGATCCAAAGTAACTAGTAACTAACTACTTGAGTAGTTTTTTTTATCCGATACTTTTTTACTCTTACTCAAGTAACTAGAAAGACTATTAATTTTACTTTTACTTGAGTAAATATTTCTAGAAGTACTTTTACTTGAGTACAGTTTTTGGGTACTCTACCCACCTCTGGTACGCAGGAGCTAAACCATTTAGGGCCTTATAGGCAAGTAATAATATTTTGTAAATGATACGGAACTGAATAGGTAGCCAGTGCAGAGACTGTAAAATTGGGGTAATATGATCATATTTTCTTGACCTGGTAAGAACTCTAGCCGCTGCATTTTGGATCTGTAGCTTGTTTATTGAAGATGCAGGACAACCACCTAGCAGTGCATTACAATAGTCCAGTCTAGAGGTCATGAATGCATGAACTAGCTTTTCTGCATCAGAAACAGGTAGCATGTTTCAAAGCTTGGCAATTTCAATTTTAATTATTCTAATATGTTTACTATATTCATATACTATATACTATTATATTTATATTATATTCATTTTTATTGGCATATATCATTGTCACGGTTTGGTTTCTGTCTAGTTTCCCTTTTGCCCATATTTGGTTTTTCCTGTCATTAGTTAAGTGTCTATCATTCTCATCACCTGTGTTTAATTAATTATCTTGTTTGTTCCTTTGTCTCGATCCCTTTAAAAGTCCTCAGTTCTCCTTATGTCTTTGTCAAGTCTTAAAGTTATGTTTACGTTGTTTGAGGATTGATTTCATGTATTCTGAAACTCTTGTTTTATTAAAAGACCTGTTTTCGACTCACCCTCTAGTTCCTGCATTCATTCGAGGAGCGTAAACCGTAACAGAAGACTTGACCATACTGAAGATGAGGAGGCGGCTGATTTTGGTTCCTCGCAAAGATGGCCCAGGGATCATCAGTCTGCTGCCGCCCGTGACAAAGATGGTTCCGCCGTCCACGGCGATGATTGTGCCGCTGTACAAGGCGATGATGATTCTGCCTGCGGCGAAGATGGTTCCGCCGTCCACGGCGATGATTGTGCTGCCGTCCGAGGCGATGATGGTTCCGCCCGCGGCGAAGATAGTTCCGCCGACACAGAACGGGGGGCTATTGGATGAGGCTCTGCCCCCGGAGTTCTCAGCTCCCATACTCTCTCCAGTGCCTGCTCCTCGCCAGTGCCTTCTAGTGCCTGCTCCTCGCCAGTGCCCTCCAGTGCCTGCTCCTCGCAAGTGCCCTCCAGTGCCTGCTCCTCGCAAGTACCCTCCTGCGTCTCCGCTGGTTCCGCCCAGCTCTCCTGCGTCCCTGCTGGTCCTGTACGGATCCGCTCTCCCAGAGTACCCACGAGAAGTCGCACTTCCAGAGCACCCCCGAGAATTTGCGCTGTCAGAGCGCCGCCGAGAGTCCGCGCTGCAAGAGCGCCCTCCTGCGTCTCCGCAGGTCCCTACCAGCTCTCCTGCGTCTCCGCTGGTCCCGACCAGCTCTCCTTCGTCTCCGCTGGTCCCGTCCAGCTCTCTTGCGTCTCCGCTGGTCCCGTCCAGCTCTCCTGCGTCCCCGCTGGTCCCGTACGGATCCGCGCTCTCAGAGTACCCCCGAGAAGTCGAACTTCCAGAGCACCCCCGAGAATTCGCGCTGTCAGAGCACCGCCGAGAGTCCACGCTGCAAGAGCGCCCTCCTGCGTCGCCGCTGGTCCCGACCAGCTCTCCTGCGTCTCCGCTGGTCCCGTCCAGCTCTCCTGCGTCTCCGCTGGTTTCGTCCAGCTCTCCTGCGTCTCCGCTGGTCCCGTCCAGCTCCGCGCCTCCCGAGCGCCCTCAAATGTCCGCGCTGCATGAGCGCCCTCAAGTATCTGCGCTGCAAGAGCGCCCCCCCCGCTCATCCAGAGCGTCCCCCAGAGCCCGCTCCTCCAGAGCGCCCTCAAGTACCCTCTCCTCCAGAGTGTTCCCCAGAGCCCGCTCCTCCAGAGCGCCCATCAGAGCCCGCTCCCAGAGGGGAACTTCCCCAAGAAAATTTGGGGGGGGGGGTCTATAGGGTCACGGCCTGTGTGGCCAGGCCAAGGGCCAAGGCCGCAGAACCCCTCTGGCGGCCTGAAAGAATAAGGCTGTGGCCTCCCGTGTCTCCTGATCCACCATGGTCTCCCGTGTCTCCTGATCCACCATGGCCTCCCGTGTCTCCTGATCCACCATGACCTCCCTCATTTTTGAGCAAGATGCTAATGGTCTAATCTGTGTGCTAATGGTCTAATCCGTCTAATCTGTGCTAAAATAAGATAAAAGTGCTACCGCCAGACCTGGAGATCAGCTGAATGGATTTAATCAGTGAAATAATCGGCAATTATTGCAGCCCTATTCTCCACTGAAAACTGGAGTTTATAGGCTCTTTCAGCTACCTTTAGGGAATCCCTATACCCCCAAACCCTCCCATTTTGTGAGTTTCCCTAATCAAACACACTTTATTTAATTTATCAGTTTATGAGTAGAGACTTTAAGACCTGAAATGGTTGTGTCAGATGAGAGAAACTTTGTAAGGTGCAGTATGCAACATGCATTCTTCTGAAACTCTATATCTTAGATCAGTAAACGTTATTTTACGCCATACCACAGTGCATTATTGTGTAGTCTGCTTTATTAATTCCTCAATTAGCTACTATAAAAACGAAGGAAAGGACAGTTCAGTGCAAGAGGTACTAAGATTACTAAGCATATAAACAGCAGTGATTACACAGTTTTGTCTATACAGCAGCAGCAAATGCTCTACTCTATGTAGTTGCTGACAGGATACAGTGACTAAGCATTGTGCATAGGAGAACACATTAAAGTGAAATAGGGTTGGGAAGTTTACTTTTAAATGTATTTCACTTCAGATTACAAAATACTTGCTTTTTTACCGTATTTTAAAATATTACTCAAGTTCAGTAACAGTCTAAATACTTTTGAATACTTTAGGTGAGGGGCATAAACTTTGGTGTCTTGCTTTAATGCTAACCACTTCTAAATAAAAATAGGTAGGCTAAAGCAATTATAAATGCATTGAAAATATTGAGATTACCGTTTTAAATATACATTTTTAAACATTGAAATATGAAATGATGGTGGGGAAATAAATTGCTTTAGAAATTAAACTAATAACACCAGTAGGTGGCAGCAAATCACTGTCTTAATGAATGAGTCATGGAATCGTTCAAATTCAATTTGATTCATTCAAAAGGATTTATTCATTAAGGAATGAAGCAAGTGATTTTATGAATGTATTCAAATCTTTTGCTCAGCCGAATTCATTCAAAACACAGGTTCAATCAGAACCCAAGCAGTACTCGGTTACTCACAGACGCACAACTTTCTGATGTGGATTTATTTCAAAGGCATTAGTTATTTGCATTTAGTGTAAATAGCAATAGATGCTGTTTACACCAAGTGAAAGTAACATTTTTTTTCTTGGCGACAGATGCTATTTACTCTAAATGTAAATAACCATAGATTCTGTTTAAACGCTGTAAAAAACATCAGTAACTGTGCTACACTAATATGGGAGCAAGATGGATGTACATGTTTGCATTTTTTAGACAAACAAAAACAAAGATTATGCGTGGTTAGTACGTTTTGGGAAATAAATGTATATGAAATCAGGCCATAAAACCCATACTGAATAGTTCTGAATAAGAATTTTGAGTAATCAGACTTGTAGGCTAGAATATTTATTTCAAAATGATGTGAAAATCATCCTGCTCACTCATTCACTGACTTGAAACACAATACTTTCTTTACTGAGGTGAATATCTCTGTTCTGAGACAGAGTATTATACAGCCTAGAATGCGCTTAAAGAGTGCTCCCTCATATAATCACTAAAAGCTGCCACTCACTTCAGTTCATTGTGATCTCACAACGTTCCGTTAATAAGTTCTCTACACTGCACAATTGCTCTCTTAATTACATCGTATCTACACTTTGTTATAATGAGAAGATTCCCGAGCTTGCAGAACTCAGCACTTGAAAAAACTCAGCATTTTGAGTGACCAGTGCATTCTAACTTAAACACTTCTGGTTATTGCGTTCAAGAAATCAACAGATATGTCTGCTACATTGCTCAACGCTGCAAATATTTACATTTTTACATTTTTATTAATTTAGCTGACGCTTTTATCCAAAGCGACTTACAATTGCTATATATGTCAGAGGTCGCACGCCTCTGGAGCAACTAGGGGTTAAGTGTCTTGCTCAGGGACACATTGGTGTCTCACAGTGGATTCGCCATCACCACTCCAGAAATATGTTTCGCCAGTATTGTGTTTCGCCCCCTGATTCAATGGTTAAATGTTAAGTTCGCCCCTGCCCTGTAGCACGACCATATTCTTTCTTATCCAGGAAAAACAAAGGGGGTGCAATGTAATGATGCAAAGGGGGAAAATGTAATGCTGTAATCATATTCACAATCATGTCACAATAACCCGCCGCTGTATTTATACAGTACGTTTCTAAAAATGGATCTCACTAACATGAACACATTCTGTTGTAGATTATCTCAGTGTTTGGTGACAGAAGAAGGTTGTGCTGCTCTGGCTTCAGCTCTGAGTTCAAACCCCTCACACCTGAGAGAGCTGGATCTGAGCTACAATCACCCAGGAGAATCAGGAGTGAAGCTGCTCTCTGAAACACTCAAACATCTGGACAAACTCAAGTAAGTTAAGCAGTAACAATCATTCTGTCAGCTCTGTATGTGACAAAGGTTTTTAGTTTCAGTCTTATGATTTTTATCATGATTTATCACGATGAACAATAATAATACTACAATTCTATGCTTCAGACTTAGATAATTATTTAATTTCACTTGCTCCATGAAAAATTACAATCATTTATTAGGCTACTGATTTGACTGAAGTCTTCATCACTTAATTTAAACATTTAAACATATTTGTCTATACATTTGTTCACATTTGTAGGTCTGTAATAAGAGCAGATTAATTTTAGATATGTTTGTACCAAACAGATATGATACAAACAAAATAATAATAATAATAATAATTCATTACATTTATATAGCGCTTTTCTGCTTTTTCTAAGCACTCAAAGCGCTCTACATTGTGAGGGGTGGTGTCTCCTCGTCCACCACCAATAAACAAACAATTATCTGATGGTCAATGTGTTTACATACTTCTTGTATGAAATGAACTAGTAGCACCGTTGCTAGTGGAAATGTTATCAAAATCATCAGTGGTAAATATATATTTTATTTTTATTTATTTATCCTTTATTTTAGCAGGATAGTCCCATTGAGATGTAAAATCTCTTCTTCTAGGGAGTCCTGGCCAAAATGGCAGCACAAAAATCACATTAATAAAATAAATAAATTACAAACACAAAAGACGAACTAAATTTTGGCCTGCAGTCATGTAGTGACAGATCAAAAAATTAAAACAAGTACATGTTTCCTTTAGATTAGTCCATAATATTTTTTTTTACAATACGCATCTTATTCCATAATGAGGGAGCAAAAAAAAAAGAATGCAGTTTTACTCTTGGAACATTTAAAGTGGTCATGAACTGATAAACCAAAATTCCCTTGATCTTTTGACATGTAAGAGGTAATTGTACTATAAAAAAAAACATTCTGTAAGTTCATGTACACACCCATGCACGACAGCCAGAAATGTTATTCTATTGATACATACTGTATGATAATCAGACATCAAAAATAAAATAATAATAACAATTAACAACAATAATGCGCTTACCTTTGTCTTGTGGTTTATCTTCAGGCAGAACTACAGCACGTATTTCACGAAGTACACATTTGAGAACATAATGCAGAACTTTGCACAGTCAAAACTGTTCAAGTCCAGCAGCTGTCAATATGCCAAGTATACCAAAGTAGAGTCTGGACAGTTTAAAAGATGTTCTGATGCAGAACAGCATTGTGTATTTTTATTAAATCATTCAACTGTTCTCTTATTTCAGTTACAATTACATTTAGAAGTCTTCTATTCATCTCTCACCACGTGTAATACATGTTGTGAGATTTGAGTCACTCTTGGACTCTTTATCGTGTAACTAATATTTAGGCCACTTTGCCATCGCAATCACTTAAATAAAATGAATGAATGAATATATAGCTGCACGTTTAAATCTTGCCCTTTATAGCGCCAAAACCCCGTTACTCACGAGTCATCACATCTCACCAACATAAAAGATGGTAAATTGATTGACAAGCCTCTGTTAAACTGAACCAATAAGGGCTGTGTTAAGGAAATATTAGTTGATGACTGCACTACACATATTTTACTGTGATACTTTGAGCTCGAACATATTAAAATAACACCCGCCCAATCTGGCAACACTGTTGGCCGCCTCCAGTTTTCCCTTTGTTTTGCCTCCAGCTAGCGCTGTAACGTAATCCCTAAAAGGGTCTATAAGCAAACTACTGAAATTAAGTCTTCCCTTTTTTTTACAAAACCTTTTGCTCTCTAGAAACCATGTAAGTCTCCAGGCACGTGCAGAGGGGGTGCGGTGGGTGCTTGAGTTATATAATAATAACTATTATTATTACAGTATTTATCACAACACTGGTAAAACAGACTTATACTTATCAATCCTGTTTTTATAATCATTATCATTCAAAAATGAATAAATTCAGAACAGGATTAGAATAGAATTGTATTTTAAATAAGACAGGAATATTTTTTCTACAACAACAACAACAGTAGTGTTTACAACAGCAAAACCGCCATACCCTGTAAACTCAATAACAACAACAACAACAATAATAATAATATCATTCCAGAGAAATTAAGAGGTACCCTGTAAACTCCACTGTAAAAAAAAATTCCGTAAAAAAATGGAAAAAGTACTGGCAGCTCATTACCCGGACTTTGTACCGTAATTAAAAAACAAACATTTTCCGTTAATTGACAGTTTGCCCACAATAAAAAAACAGGACTTTTTCTGTTTTTTAATGGTGCATCTATATATATATAAAAAAATGTTTTAATGGTATACCTACAATAAAAAACAGGACATTTACTATTATTTAATAAGGTATTCATTGTTAAATAGGGTATTGCACACGTACAGTATAAAAACTGCAAATATTAACTAAATCCATAAAATAACATATATACTGGCATCTCATTACATCAATTAAAAAAACTAAACATTTCTAAAACAAAATTGTTCAATATTATACCAACAGCAAACAATTACATTTATTTGTAGTTAACTGTGTACCTACAGTGACCTTTTAAAAAACAAACAAAATACTCTGTGAGAAAAACAGTGTTTTTTATTAACGTGCAATAGGATGTCTCAAATAAATTTCATTGTTTTAGATGAAAGAAAAAAAAATAACGAAACTTCATAACATCCTTAACAGTTGGGATATGAACATAAACTTGAAAATGACCAATTTCATGGGTCAAGCAAAAACAAAATACAGTTCAGGAATAGAGTGCAGATCAACATGAGGTTTCTTAAGTACAAAATTATTGTACATTTTAGACACAGAACTAAGACATAACAGAGCCTAACAGAGGGTTATGTTGAGTGAAGCCTTGTTTAAATCCTTGTATAAATTGAAAATACACAAAAAGGTACCTTTTAAAAGGCATTCAGAGAGAATGGCAACTGTCATATTGACGTAGAAAGGTCAGGGTCCTGCTCATGGGTGTGTTGTTTGTCTAATGTGTAATCCTGAAGGTATATTGTCATAAGAAAAAGAACACTGTCAATGCAGAATGCGATCACTACTGTATGAAAGCACCAGTGCTGTAATGAAACACTACGGGATGCCTCTCTACAGCAGTCATGTTGTATTGGTTCGGTCCTCTCCAGATGCTGCTTCTTTGGCTGTAAGACAAAAACAATATATTAAATGGCTGTAATTAATGAAAGAAGAAATTTTACAGATTATATGAAATCACTTAAAACAAAAGTTTGTTTAAAGAAAAGTTATTCAAGTTCAAATTTATTGTTATGAAAATGTACATTAATATTATATTTTTCTTTTAATTCAAATTTAAAAAAAAAAATGTTTCAGCAAAAAAAATACTAGAAAGTCAGAGCCTCAAGTCTAACCAAGTTGTGTGTAATAAAGTTTTCTGGGAGACTTTCAGATGCTGTGTTTCAATAGTGATTCCTAAAGGTCATTTAGTTAAAGGAACACTCCCGTTTTTTTGGAAATATGCTCATTCTATTGCAAAATATTAAAGTAAACAAGTTCTGCTGGCAGAACAGTGACATTTAGCAGCCAGTATATTCTTGTTTTATGCACACTCTTGTCATAAATTAATCAATTACTGTTCTGACATAATTTATATTATAAAAGATAGATTTATATTGTGGAAAGACAGAGATGGGGGGAAAGATGATCAGAGAGAGAGAAAGTGTGAAAATCAAAAGGGAGTGTTGTAATGACCTTTAAATCTTCCAAGGATTCTGAAAGTCACTCAGGTCTGACAGGAATCGAAGCAGTTTTGGTGGAATACTGTATTGTTTTGTGCCCTTTTTTCTGCTTTAGACCTATGTTCTGGATTTATACCCAACAGGCTCCTGTGTCAAAGACAAAAACAAAACAAAAAATTATAATGCCACTTTGCATTGCAAAATGAAGTATACTTTAAACTGGACAAGGAACATTGTCAAAATATACCTTTGGAAAAACTCCAGAGTCAGGGCTGCTCCCTTGGGGTACATGATGTTCAGCACATAGAAAAAAATGTAAAGCACAACTTTAAGCTAAACTGCTTAAATAAATAGTTTTTTTACAGCCTCGTTTTGTCTCCTTCCCTAACAGCGTTACGTTACACGGCCACGCACACAAATGACAGACCTGCTTACAGCTGTTTAGCGTCATTACGAACGTGAACGTTAGATTAGTGTTGTTCCTCAGTCAAATGACAAAATTCAGTACGTTATACAAACAAGAACACAAACGACAAATTATATTTAAAAAGAGCCTTTACATGACTCAAACGACACCATTAACACAGCCGTCTCGACTCGATCAAACTAACGTCACTAGACTATAGTTACGAACTTAAACGGTTATTGTATACACATTAAAGCAAGAAAACATTCATTTTAAATTGCCATTTGAATATTTACGTTACCTTTTCAACTCAACGTGGAGCTTGCAGCTTGAAGAGAGACACAGAGGGGGAGGTTCACGTTCGAGGTTCCCGCCTAACGTTAGATAAAAAATAAATAAATACTGACAATAAAACTGTAAATTCACAGACACTCACCAACTGCCACAAACATTGGGGCTGTTGGCATAAATAACTTTGCAAAAAAAGAATCACTCACAGAAAGCTTCTCAGTTTGTAAACTTATGGAAAAAATCATCAGTCCTGTAATCTCCCAAACTAAGTGGCCTTGTGAACACTAGTTCACTACATTAACGAATATTTACGGGAACTCCGTATAGTATTTCACATGACCAACAAAGACAATATCTCATTTAAACAGTCAAATTGTTAAATTGCAGTGATAATGTTTCATAAATAGACTTACCGCTCAAACAGGTGAATAAAACGTGCTGTAACGGCCACAAGTAGTCGGAGCGGAGATCAAGATCCCATAATGCAAAGCGAAAATGTAAATAGACGGAAAAACACATGTGAATCACGGACTACGGACAATTTCTGGTAAAATGTACGGTCATACAACTGTTAATACACGGATATTTTTTACAGTGTCAATAACAACAACAACAACAATAACTAGAATGTATATTTCCTGAAGAAAATGTGAGTGGGTGCTTGGCGTGGCAAAACTCGCCACTCGGTTGCTAGGGTACTCTGTTTGGTTGCTAGGGAGTGGCTTGGCAGCTGCCAATCGTGAAACTCCAAAGGCTTCTTGTCAGTATGAATGATATAATCCAACTCTCATGCCTCTGTGACATTCAGAATGGAAGATATCCCTCTTTGGATTTTAGTTGCTAGGGTACTCTGTTTGGTTGCTATGGAGTTGCTTGGCAGCTGCCAATGATGAAACTGCAAAGGCTTCTTGTCACTATGAATGATATAAACCAACTCCCATGCCTCTGTGACATTCAGAATGGAAGATATCCCTCTTTGGATTTTGGTTGCTAGGGTACTCTGTTTGGTTGCTATGGAGTTGCTTGGCAGCTGCCAATGATGAAACTGCAAAGGCTTCTTGTCACTATGAATGATATAAACCAACTCCCATGCCTCTGTGACATTCAGAATGGAAGATATCCCTCTTTGGATTTTGGTTGCTAAGGTGCTCGACAATGGTTGCTAGGGAGGGGCTAGGAAGTGTTGAGGTGATTCATGATTGGCTGTTTGCTGCCCCGAGTCAAATGAGACCACCCTCATGTTTCTATGACAATTCAGTCCGGAGATATCCCTTTGATCTCTTTCAATGGATGTCTATGGAACTTGTTGCTAAGGTGCTCTAAATGGTTGCTAGGGCGTGGCTTGATAGCTTCACAATGATCCTGAGAGATTGATTGGTCATCTGAGTAAAATGAGCCCGCCCCCTTGTCTCTATGACACTGTGATCCAGAGCTATTTTCAATACAATATCCCTATGCAATTTACCATAGTAGGTTAAACGCATGCATTTCATGGGCCGTCCTGCTCCATAGTAAGTCAATGGGGCAACTTTGGGGGGCTCTTGTGCCCCAGGGGTGCAACTTTTACCCCATTGTGAGGTATGTTCTTACAGAGCCTGCCAGCCTCTTCAAATGTGGCAAACCACAAGTTTCTGCGAAATCCTCGCTCTGAGCTATGATTCGTCAAAGTTTGTCGTAATGTTAAGTCAATACGATTTTTGGGCCGCTTTTTCGCCCCTGGGGTGAACACCGTACCCCCGATCGCTTATAAAAGTCATAGCACACCATTCCCGATTAATCCGCACGATTTGATGCCTCATTCATGGGTCTGTGACAAAAGCTGCGGGAGGAGTAGCGCGCCAAAATAACGGCGGAATAAAGAAGAAGAAGAAGAAAATAAGTATGAGCAATAACAATAGTGAGTGCTTCAAAAAAGCACCCACTAATAATAATATAATTCCAGAGTAATTAAGAGGTGCAAAAATGTCTTTAACATTTAAACTTAAAATGGTCTTTTCTGTTCTGTGTTTCTTTTTCAAACCTGCGTCATGGCATTTGCTGCTGTATCAATACAGAAGCATCCATTTCGATATCAGCAAGGAGCACAGCCCTATTAAAAGCCATGTTTCATGTGCTAGCAAGTTTCTAGCATGATTAGCATGTTGCTGGCATGATTAGCACGTTATTAGCATGTTTCTAGCATGATTAGCATGCTATTACATAGATTATAAATATTAGAGTGGAATCTTAAATGAGTTTGAATGAGTTATAAACAGAAGGGAAGCTTGATCGAGTCTCAAAGGATTCTGGGAGTTTAAGTTTGAATTTTGACAGTTGGAGTTTGAAGAGACTTTTCTTTTCTTCTCATCCTGTATTTGCATTAAACACAATATGAAACAGTGACGACTTATAGTGAAATATCACGTGTGTTTTCTAGTGTGGATCATGGAGGAGAGTTTATGATCACAACAGGACTCCACAAATGTAAGTCACACAGACACACAGACACAGACAGACACACACACACAGAGTTTAGTTGTTAGTAGTTTAGTGTGTAATGTGTGTGTGTTGTGTTCAGATGGCTGTGATCTCACTCTGGATCCAAACACAGCAAACGCTCGACTCGTTCTGTCTGAGGAGAACAGGAAGGTGACGAGAGTGGAAGAGAGACAGTCATATCCTGATCATCCCGACAGATTTGATGATGATCCTCAGGTTCTGTGTTCAGAGAGACTGACTGGACGCTGTTACTGGGAGACTGAGTGGAGCGGAGGAGATGTTCATATATCAGTGTCTTATAAAGGAATCAAGAGGAAAGGAGGGAGTGACTGTAGGTTTGGATGGAATGATCAGTCCTGGAGTCTGTTCTGCTCTGATCAGGGATTCACTGCTCTACACAATAAGAAGGAAACTGATATCTCAGCAGCTGCTGGTGTCTCCTGTAAGAGAATAGCAGTGTTTCTGGACGAGTCGGGCGGCTCTCTGTCCTTCTACAGCATCTCTGACAAACACACACTCACACACTTACACACATTCACACACACATTCACTCAACCTCTACACGCTGGATTTAGACTTTATCATTATAACTCTTCAGTGTCTCTGTGTCACATTAAACATTAAACACGTGACTTTAAAATATTGTAGCGGAGCCTGCGTGACGTTTTTCAGGCGACCGTTATTTTAGAATGTTTAGTTTGTTTCCATGGAGACGCGTCATGCTCGTCACGTGAATAGCGCTGTATGACACATGGATCGCTTTTATTTCCTTTTTTGATTATTAATATTCACAAACGTACTCGCTATATTATGAAATATCTGATATTCTGTATAAGTAAATGTATTTGTTAGTTTAACTCTGTTTCTAATGACCGTGTTAGTTGATCTGTAGCGGGTGATGGGCGCCGCCATGTTTGTTCTCTGAATCCGAGCTGTGGGATTAACAACACGTGACTTCATCCTCTCCTCCAGAAACACCTTAAAGTCAGTCTCCGGTTAAACTGTACACTTTAAATCTGTATATGATATCAATAAAACATCTGGTCAGATTATATTTGTAAGGATCATTATTGCTGCTTCAGAGACATCAGCGTGTATTTTACAAACTATATATGTATGGTTTTACTAGTACTTGTGTATTTTAATGTCTGAAACCTAAAATAAGCATTATATGGTATGTGTTAAAGGGTTCAACATTAAACACACACAAATACACACACACTAGCACACAGTCTGTAATGATGTGAAAGTGTGTGTTTTAATCTGAATCTTCAGGAAGTTGAATCTCATCAGTTTCCTGTTTCAGATCATCAGGAGATGTTTCAGAGACACACAATAATCACACACTAACAGACAAATATACTAGTGTTTGTGTCAAATAATGTGTCATATTTACACTCTACATAATATTAAAAGAGTGTTTATGTATTTGAACTTTTTGAATTTATTTTGACTCCTGAAGCACAAACATTATTAACCCTCTGAGCCTCTTCATATCTGGCTCAATTTTCATTAGTTATTTTTACCATTAAAATTAATTCATATATTTTTGTTCAATAATATTTTCTGAGGAGATTTTATGATACTAATATTTATAACATCTTTATTAGCTATTTTTCCATTAAAATGAATTAAACTGAGCAACTTCGTTTTTGGTTCACACTTGGTTCTTGAAATGTAGACTAAGTGTTTTTTTTTGTTTTGTTTTTTTCAGGAAAATCAATATAATATATATTTTTTTAAATCTGAGCCTCTTCTTTTTTATATATATATCTGGCAAGGAACAACAGATGAAAAATAGCCAATAGGGCTAACTCTGGCTTATTTACAGTTTTTTTCAGCTGCTAACAAGCATTGTTCAATAATGAAACACGTTTTCAAAACCGTTCATACAGTCTGCATTACCAACATGAATCTTGGCCAAACAGTTGATCTCAGCTCCAAAACTCACTCAGACCAGCAAAACACTTCATATAGTCTCAAAATAAGCTTGTTTCCTCGTAACACTGGGAACAATTCTCATTCAAAAAACATACATTTCATTCATAACACACTGATTTAAAAACACTAAAAACAGGGAGCGTTACATAATCAATTAACTTTTATCTTTGAAGTTTGAATGATTTGTCACATAAGTATTTCATTATTGGATAAGAATAACATCTTTTCATTTTACTAACTGTATTACAGCACAAATAATTAATGTGAAAAGCAGCATTTTCCATGCTATTTCTTTATATACCAAAAACAAAACCCATCAGCATTTACAGAATTTACTTATAAAAATAACAATACATATAAAAAGTTAAGAAAAAAATATATAATAAAATAAATTCTGAAGCAATAAAAAACACACATAATCAGTCAATAATGAGGCGCTGTGCAGTATTGGAGTCCCAGCTGCTGCGGGAGTCTCTCTGTGTTGAGTTTGGTTTCCTCTGGGTTTCTCCCACAATCCAGAGACATACAGGACAGGTGAACTGGAGACTGAACGTGTGTGATGGACTGGCCATCTGTCCAGGGGGGTTTCCTGCCTATGACCCAGGAAAGGCTCCAGCCTCCTCATGATCGTACATAGGACAAGTGCTTTGGAAAATGGATGGATGTTCAGTACTGTGAGGGTTGTACTCCTCCCTCTCTCTGCCACTCTTTTTTCCCACCAATGTGTCTTCCCTGATCCATGTTTCCAAACAAAATCATTCCAAAGCCATCCATTTATCAAAAGATAACCAAAAAGAAAGAAGAAATAGGACTAAAAATTTGGCTTTCAGCTGAAATTGCATTTAGTTGTGTTTGGAATAATTATTAAATTTCATAATAAATATTCTGCTAAGATTTTATATTTCAATATAATTCCTGCAGAAATGGACAGTTTGCCATCGTTCTGATTTGAATGTGCTTTTATCAGTTTTGAAAGCAGTTTGTTAGCATCTGGAAAATGTGCTGAAAGTGTATAATGTTTTGCAGGTTGTGGAGTATGAATAACAAAAGAGTTTGTGGATTTTGAAAAATGTGGTCATTGCATGCATTCTGTCTGAAAGCAATGAAACATGATTCACAGTTTGATCCACATATACTTCTGTATCGCTGAACAGCTTTGAAAATGTGCTTTCAGTATTGAACAATGCTTGCTTGCAATTGAAAAAAAACTAACTTGATTAAGCACTGTTTAAAAAAATCATCGTAACGCCTGCAGGTGTGTCTCAAACTGGATGGAGAGGCATACCAGGATGAGTAAGGTAGAGCTTCTTTATTAAACAAACTGAAGGCAACCTCAACAGGTGACAAGTGCAAACCTGAAAACATGATCTGAGGGAGTTTTTAGTGAGTAATCAGCTTGGTGAAATTCACTCCATGTCTGTGACCAATATTTACTGAGCTTTGATGACTGATGATCTGAACAATTCAAAATAGTTCAAAGTTAATTATTAAAAAGAATAGCTGAACATAAGTTCACAAATAAAATATATTGTTGAAATTATTACTGCCTTGAGTTATTATTTTTGAATAAATGTAAAATGCTTAAAAACACTAACTTGATGAGATTCACATGGCTTTGATAGATAATATTCATTACATTGTTAATGTAAAAATATTATATATATATATATATATATATATATATATATATACATATAAAAAAATATATAATTTTTCTGAAAGTGTAAGTAATGTTATTTAACCAAGAAAATGTGACTGGGACATGAATTTACATTTGATTAACCCTTTCATGCATGTGTCCATATTTGTAGACAGTTAATTTAACTCTATTTAGGGTTCATTTATCATGGTAATGTTCTCCAAACCCCTTGAGGGCAGTGTCAGTAGATATTGGAACAGTGGCTACTATCTTGGACAGGTAAATCATTTTTAAATAAAACTGAATTTTGTAAAAAATGAAAATGGATTTCAATTTTAGCATCATATTAAAGAAATAAAATTAATCATAAAAAAATCTAGATAATGTTTTCCATAATTCATGCATGAAAGGGTTAAAAAAATCAATAAATAATAACTTTTTGCCTCATTTCAGAACACCACCACACACCATATATACCAGTGATTCTATAACTGAAGGTACAATTATTTCCAATTTCTGTTTTTTTTTTTTCAAATGGTTATATTTCTAATTATTTAAATAATTTTTTACTCATTGTTATGAATTACAAGATGTTACAGTCCATAAAATATAATAATTTATGTAAACCGTGTCTAAAATAGCTGAAAATCATGATTTAGTCAGTGCATTTGTTCCATCATGAAACATTGTGTAATCAAAATATTTTATTGTACTTTTCTTTTGGTAATATTTAATTCACTTTATTTATAAAAGCTCTAAATGGTCATTTACTTAATTCTACAACATTAAATTGTTTAAAAATATTTTTTTTCTTATAAAAATGTGTGTCCATAAATCTTGCGTCAACCATGCTTTACCAGTAAATTACAAGATACAGGAAATGACATCACGTTCACTCACTGATAAGATCTGAAGCACTGAAAGGTCTGTGTGCTCTCTCTGAGAAAATATTTTCATCTAAAAAGTTCTTACACCAAGAGTTATCTTGCAGAATTTCAACACTGTTACAACAATATCAAAAAGAAAACAGAGTTTATTACTGACCACATGAGCTTATTTACAAGTCTATTCATCATGTTTTCATTTGTGACATGTGCTCTTAGCATTTATGCTAGCAAGTGGATTTTTGCTAAAAATTATATAAAATGGTCAATTCTGTTACTTTTCAATTCTGTTACTTAAATGGTCAACTCTGTTTATGAACTATTTTCACAAAAAACAATACAATTGTTGTTTAAAATCTCATAAATATTATTGAGATATTTTTGCACCCTTATAATATTAAAAAATATATATTTTTTTTATTGGATATTGTATATAATACATATCCAGATGAACAATATTAGCTCCTAGTGGGTGGTTCTGTGAAGACATGGGTATTTTTCTCATTTTTAAGGTATGCATAGGTGAAATATCATCTCAGTTTCAAGTGATGTAACGTAAGGACTGTTTATCTCGTGAAACCAGAAGGATTTTCCTCTTATGATTCATTGTTATTTCTACACGTTGCCTAATTGGTCTGTAACAGAGTTGACAAACAATACCCTAAAGACATCTGTTTTTTCATTAAAAGTAAAAAAAGGAAATAACTTGTGTTTGGCAAGCACTGAATTATTAAAACTGAACATGTTTTCAATAACAGTTTTTTTTCTTAACTTTCTGAAATGGCAAATGTACATCATTATATATAGCCTAATAATGCTTGATTTTGTCGGAATTGTGATGTTTAATTTTTTATTAATAATATGTTGATTTTGGCCAATTACTTCATTCATAAATGTAGATTCTTTAATAAATCTCCCACTTTATTACTTTAAATCCCTGAAGATCATGCGTTCTGAAAAAGCCCTTAAACTATGTGGCCTTTTGAACGTGTTTTTTGATGATTAAGCCCCTTGTATTATATTACTGTATTATTTATTTTTCTGTATTTATTTGTTTTTTTCTTTCTTGGTTTTCCTGTTATGTTTATTTTGTTTATCTGTATTTTTTGTTATGCTGCTATTTGGACTTTTTTTAATTGTATTAAGAATTTTCTGACTGTTGTTAATTGGTGTTTTTGTAATTTTAAGCAATAAATAAAACATAAATAAAAAAATAAAATAAAATAATGGTTGATTTTGATTTCTTGGTGACTTTAATTTGTGAAAGTCGTACTCTTCCTCGCGGTGTCTTATGGGTAACATCCGCCGCGCGCTGTTCGCCATTTTGTTGTGGAGCTCAGAGCAGGGGACGCAGCACACGTTATTCTGTAAATGAGTAAACATCGTCTCTTATAGCGGGTCAGAAGTAAAGCCGAGGCACGATGCTGTCTGCTGCCCAGTTGCTGGATGAGTTGATGGGTCGGGACCGGAACCTGGCTCCGGACGAGAAGCGCTGTAACGTGCGCTGGGATCACGAGACCGTAAGTAGAGCTGACTGCTAACCAGCAGATTCATACAGTAACATTATTCACACACACGCAGCTCTGCAGATCACTGAAGCACTTCAAGAGCTCGTGTAGATGTGTTTGTGTGTGAGTAAGTTGAACTGACCCATGTGTGTTGTGCTAGTTTGTCCGGGGTGTTGTTTGTGTCTGTTAGCATGCTAAGCTCGTGTCTCATTGTTGAACACATGCGCTAAACACGCGCCCTCATCTTCATCTGTTTATATTGTGTTTTTCTCAGCTAAAATAGCGCTTATTAGTTCAAAACAATCGCCAAGTTTCAAACTTTTACGTGTAACTCGTTTGTGCTTCATGTATGAATGACTATTACTTTTATAAGTGCTCTTAAAACTGACACAAATCCCATAGATCTAAGTTTAATGAGACGCATCTGGAGATAAAAATATCATGGACTGTATGTTAGGCTCTTTTGACTTGAGCCAGTAAGAAATCATATTAAACACCACCGAAAAATTTAATTGTTACAGAAGTGATGCACCTTAAATAAATCTAAATGATATGTAATTCAATGTACATGTTATTTGCGATTTAATGAAGATGTATTATACTGTAAGTTTATATTAAATGTAATTAATTGAATGTAAGAGTTTTTTTTGTTTTGTTTCTTTTTAACCAAATTGTACTTTTTTTCTCAATGTGTTATTTTATAATCACTTCTATTGTCTAAATATATTTCAAGTATATCGCTCTAAATGTACTGACACCCTGGATGTCACAAAAACAGTCATAAGGGTATATTTAAATAAGCTTTCCATTGATGTATGGTTTGTTAGGATCTGACGATATTTGGCTGAGATACAACTATTTGAAAATCTGGAATCTGAGGGTGCAAAAAATCTAAATATTGAGAAAATTGCCTTTAAAGTTGTTCAAATGAAGCTCTTAGCAATGCACATTACTAATCAAAAATGAAGTTTTAATATATTTATAGTAGGAAATTTACTAAATATCTTTATGGAACATGATCTTTACTTAATATCGTAATGGTTTTTGGCATAAAAGAAAAATAAATAATTTTTATCTTTTGCTACAAATATACCCCAGCGACTTAAGACTGGTTTTGTGTTCCAGGGTCACATTTATGGAAAACTAATAGTAATATTTACTGAAACTTCTTTCTCATGTATTAAATGTATTTGTAATAAGCTGTAATTTAGTACACTTTACATGTATTCATTTTAAATGTAATAATGAATAACACTACAGTTAAAATCATAATCAATGTGCTTTAGAATGTTATTCAACGCATGAAAATAAGTGCACTTTAAAAGATTATTGAAACAATGATTTAACATGTACTTTGAACTTTTAATTTCTCATTATTACAAAGTGCAATTTTTAAGAGTAATTAAGAAACATAGTCATTGGGGTGAACTCGAAGTACACTTAAGTGACCTTTTATTTCCTTCGGGTAAAGTATACTTGTAAGATTTGAAGTATGCTTGTAAGAAGTGCACATGCAATATAATCAAGCAGAGTTATTTTTCACAGTTGATTAGTACTACATTTTTGATTTAGTAACACCTGAGGTATTTTGGCGGGACTAATGCTCCCTTAGTGAGCGGCTAAGTCTTGTACATTTTGTCATTTTAAAATGTTAAATGAAGTCACAATGGATGTATTTTTATCTAGTTATGATCTCTGAAATATGGCATCAGCAAGAAATGACTTATTTTGAGTACTCTCTCTATAAAATGAATTATTGGTGACGGATAAATTTGTTTCTCAGTTTTAGCAGCTCCAGCAGAGCTCATGGCCTCTTCATGAGGTTAATGCTGTTTGTCGTGTTTTGAGGTGACAAACCACAAAGTTGTGAAAAGAGATCTTGGAGTACTGATGAGGATTTAACACAAGTGTTCTCTCTTTTCTTCAGGTCTGCAAATACTACCTGTGTGGCTTTTGCCCCGCTGAACTCTTCACAAACACACGATCAGACTTGGGTAAGGACAGCTTCTCAAATACATGCATCTCAGTTTATTCTTGTGATCCACATTGTAATGTATCCTTTTGTTTTCTAGGTCCTTGTGAAAAAATCCATGATGAAAATTTGAGGAAAATGTAAGTTAGTATTCTGTATTGGGTGAATATCATGAAAACAACCAGATCCCAAATCAGATGGTAAAACAAAGTTTTTTTTTTTTGTTTTTTTTAGAACAATTAAGTTTTTTTTTTTTTAATTCTGATATTAAATTTCTAAAATTTTCCATTAAAATTTAAAAAAACGAATTATTTTTACTGTAATACCTGGGCTGATTTTTTTATTCCCGTTGTTCTCAATGGTGATTTGTAATTGCTGTTAAAATTACTTTATTAAATTTTAGATTTTCATTTAGATTTTTTTTTTAAATTATAATTATAGTTTAGGTTGTCATAAACATGTTTTACAGCAGTGGTTCTCAAAGTGTGGTACAAGTAGAGCGCTAGTGGTGCTCAGCCTCCCTCTAGTGGTACGCAGAGGAATCACGAAATTAAATTTAAATTAATGTTAAAGCACAATACATTTTAATTTAATCTTTGTTTGAGTAAAGTTTGTTGTTGTTTTACCCTGAAGTACAGTGCAGTTTTTATTTTGCTTTTGTACAAAACATTTTAATTTATTCATTAGTTATGTTTTTTTTATTTACTTGTATGTAAGCATAGTGCAATGTTTATTTTCAAACTGTGTATTTACAATGTTAAAGTGGCTGACAACAATAAATATTGTTATTAGGAATAAAACTGCTGTGTTTTTGAACTGTGCTGTAGCTGAACAGTTAGGCCTACCACGCTACTGTATTTTAATGTTGGTCATTATGGTGGTACATGGAGAGCCAAATATTTTCTGAGATGGTATTTGGTATAAAAAGTTTGAAAACCACTGTTCTAAAGCAAAATTCGTATTGTTTCTAAAAATGATCTTCATTTTCTTTAAACATAATACAATTTAAAATTTTACCCCAAAAGTATTAATGATAAATAAAAGAAACATCTGGACATGTTCTTTAAAAGTTTCCTGATGTGGTTCTGCATCTTATTTGGAATGAGTTTTCTTCAGTATAGCCTTTGACTCCTGACTGTTACACGTTGTCTTAGGTATGAGAAGAGCTCCCACTTTATGAAGGAAGGATATGAGCGGGACTTCCTGCGGTACCTGCAGTCTCTCCTGGCCGAGGTGGAGCGCAGGATTCGGAGAGGCCATGCACGTTTAGCGCTGTCCCAAGCCCAGCAGAACTCTGGAGTAAGTATTTCCATAGCCTTCACAGTCTACATTTTTATATTACCACATTTTGGAACATATTTATTGCTTACTTCAGCAAGCCAGCTGGTTAGGGCTGTCTATTAAATTCATATGCAGTTTTTATAATAATAATATAGAAAAAGATGTTTGTACACTGTGTGTCGAACACAGCTCACTCTGAACTCTGATTTCCAGGCACCGGGTCCATCTGGGAAGAACGAGGAGAAAGCTCAGGTCCTCACCACGAAGATTGAGGAGCTTGTTGTTCAGGTAGGTTCTGCCTGTCATAAGCTGAGAAATAAGCATGAATGTGTTCAGAGAGGCATATAGATGTGTGTTTGTGTGTGTTCAGATTGAGGAGTTGGGCTCGGAGGGCCGTGTTGAGGAGGCACAGGGCATGATGAAGCTGGTGGAGCAGCTGAAGGAGGAGCGGGAGCAGCTCAGTTCTACTCCTTCAGTGAGTAACACATCCAGGTTTAAGCAGACATGAAGCTTGTTTTTGTTTAATTGTAGAAGGCACTGACATGTTTTCTTGTTTGTCAGACGATTGAGAGCTTTGCAGCTCAGGAGAAGCAGATGGAGGTGTGTGAAGTGTGTGGCGCTTTCCTTATAGTTGGTGACGCTCAGTCCAGAGTGGACGATCATCTAATGGGCAAGCAGCATATGGGATATGCCAAAATCAAAGCCACGGTCGAGGAACTGAAGGTGAGTTGACTGTCAGCGTTTAGTTATTTTTTGCGGTGGGAGGGTTGTTTAACCCTTGTGCGTCAATTTAAAAAATAAGTTACACCATAGGAGGACACAGGGCCGGCGCCAAGGTGGGGCATTTGCGGGCCGTGCCCCCCCACCTCTCCCCTCCTTGCTGAACACGATCGATTTCGAAAGTGAAAGTACCAATAAAACAGCGCACATAAGAAAGGGATTGCACGCTTTAGCGAGCGTCAGCAACTGCACGCGATCACAGATTGCACCCTCCCCCCTGATGGAGGTGCTCTGGCGCCGGATCTGGGAGTACAAAAATGTCCTTGTCAAAAACCTGTCATAAAAATGTGAAGCTTGGGAGTACAGACTTAAATTTGGTCTCATTTCAAAGAAGACCCTTAAAGTTGTTAAAAAATATATTTAAACCAAAAAAGTTAAGAGATTTAAGTTTTATGAAAATGATTTATGAGCAATTTTTTATATAAAATATATATTTTATAAAACATTTTGAATTCCAAAATTGATAGAAAATCAAAACCATCCATCTAAACAAGTTGTGTTCCAAATTTGAGGTTGATATCTCAAAAAATTAGCTTTTAGTAAGATTTTATTTGGGTGAAGTGCCAAACTTTTCCCATTAGATTCCAGCAAAGCTCCACTGGCATACACGGCAGTGATTTGTGATATGCAGTACAGTATAATTTCTCTCTCTCAAACATTACATGTGCGCTCGCACAATTTTATTTAGGACACGCATACCAACAAGACTCTGACATCCATACCAACATGCCCACACAATTATAGCTGCATAATTTATCCAGTTGACTCTATAATAGACTATTATGCATAAGCAGAAAACAGGAATAAAGCGAGTATTTGCTTTATATGCCAAACTTGAAAAAATAGCACCATCTAGTAAAAATAGTGAACATTTTGAATTAATTTTGAAGCCTTGCCAACAGAATGAGAGCCTATTGACATATATTGCATCATTTTATAGTTAAATGGCCCTGGGATTAAAAATTTTTTTTTTCCTTAAGTACCGGAGAGGAACTGCTTTTTTGTACCTAGTGTAAAATAGATTTATTAAAAGAAACAGGGTGAAATATTAATTCCAATAAAAAATACACACCTGTGCCAAAATGTATGCATTGGCATTAACACAGGCAAAAACGATAAAAAAAAAAAAAAAAAAAAAAATTGTGCTGCCAAATGATTAATCGCATCCAAAATAAGATTTTGTTTACATGTTTGTGTATTGAGTATATTTAAGTATAATTTAATATACACATGTATGTATATCTTTAAGAAAAACATGCTAAGTTTAAAATATTTTATATAATATCAATTATATGGATATAAAAATATACAAGGACATTTTCAATATATATATAATGTTTATTTATCCATAATAGATATACACAGTATACACACACATTATGTAAACACAAACCTTTATTTTGAATGCGATTAATCCCGATTAATCATTTGACAGCAGCAAAAAAAAAAAAACTGAAAGACTAGTCTATAAGGACGCACAAGGGTTAAATAATCTTTTCTGGTGTTATGAATATTCACAATTGTTTAGGTTTCAACCATCAACAAAAAAAAAATTGTATTATATTATTTCTGTTAAATCAAAAAATTGCAAAACAAATTCAAAATATTTAGACAATGTAAGAGTGCTTTTTTTTTTTTTTTGTCAATAAATCAAAAATCGGTAATGTTCAGACCATGATTTTCTGTTTGATCCCACAGGAAAAGCTGCATCGGCGCTCAGAGGATCCGGAGAAGGATGAGCAAGGCAAGAAAGAGCGGGAGGACCGGGAGCGTGAAAGGGAGGAACGCGAGAAGAAACGCAAAGAGGAGGAGGAGAAGGAGAAAGAGCGAGAAAAGGAGAGGGAGAGAGAGCGGGAGAAGGAGAGGGAACGGGAACGTGAGCGGGAGAGGGATCGGGATAGGGAACGGGACAGGGACAGGGACAGGCGCAGGAGGAGTCACTCAACCAGCAGACACTCCAGCCGTGCATCAGACCGCCGCAGGAGCCGCTCAAGAGACAGGAAGAGGTCCAGGAGTAAGGAGCGTGACAGGAGGCGCAGCAGGTACACAAGTCACACAGCTCCTAGACACACATGCTTGACGGGTGGTTGTGCAAAAACAGCCTAAGAAAGTATTTGATGTCAAAATGGCAAATTTAAGTGGTATTTTAGAATTATATATGCTATTATGGTATTTTTTTATATAGATTTTGATTTTATATTTTAAGTTTTTTTTTTTTTTTTTTGGTCTATAATTTTGTCTTATATTTCGTTATTTTTTTTAACTAACACTTATATATTTCGGCTTCATTTCAATTAAGGAATAAAAAAAAAAGTTAGATTTAGTTAACAATACTGGTTCAACATGCTTTACTACATCTGATATTCACCTGTGGTGGCAGTTGTGATTTCCTTAACTTTTTACCGATGGATGAAACCTTACACATCAACAGGAGCCGTGACCGAGAGAGGAGGCGCAGCCGTGACCGCTCAGACAAGAAGCGACGTTCTCGCAGCAGGGAGAGGAGGAGGTCCCGCAGCTCTGAGCGCAAGAGTCACCGGCACCGCAGCCGCAGCAGAGACAGAGAAAAGGACAGAGGAGACCGAGACAAGGACAAATCCTCTAGGGACAAAGGTGTGACCATTTTAATTTAAGTTTTTGATCAGAGAAAGTGAGTCTTTAGCCCGATTCGGACGGTAATTGTTTCTCATATGGACGTCTGTAAAAATAAATTTACATATCACCTCAGTGATGAAACTCATGGATTCTGATTTATTCATAGTGGAGGAGCAAGTTCTGTGATCCTACGAACTCGGAAACACACTGCTTACGTGGCCAGTCACATGATTGTCTGCTCTAAATAAAATTAATTTATTCTTATTATTCTGTAAAATGCATTTAAAAATATTTATGTAAAATGTATTCTTATTATTACAAACATGTTTTATAATATATAATCCTATTTGTGACCCTGTACCACAAAACCAGTCTTAGTCGCTGGGGTATATTTGTAGCAGTAGCCAAAAATACATTGTATGGGTCAAAATTATAGATTTTTCTTTTATGCCAAGAATCATTAGGATATTAAGTAAAGATCATGTTCCATGAAGATATTTTTTAAATTTCCTACCGTAAATATATGAAAACGTAATTTTTGATTAGTAATATGCATTGATAAGAACTTCATTTGGAGTAGGGCTGCCACTAACGACTATTTTTATTGCGATTAATCTATCGACTAATTTATCGTTCAATCTAAACGATTAATTTCCCACGCAAAAAAAATCTACAATTTTATTTAAGAATATTTTATTATACCAAATGAAATCCAAATGTCTATGAAACCCTTTTTTAAAGCATAAGTGCAACATGGAGTGCAAGAAGCAAGTGTCCATCTCGGTCCAAATCACAGCATGACAACAAATCCATGTGTTCTAGTTTACTACTAATAAAATTATAATCTAAAAAACACTTTTTAAAGGAGTATTTACCAGAAATATTATTTACCAGAATTTATTTAGGTGAAAAATGTGTGCAGTATTTCTGAATAAATAAAACTTTTTCAAATATAAAATCAATTAATTGGAAATGCTTTTGATTATTAATTTTATGGAACCATTAAAGTGGAATCCAGAAAATAATTTGGTACAGATAAAACTGTAAAACTCAATTAATTAGACAGGATTTTTGATTAATAGAATTTTATTTAACCATTAAAACAGAGTGTAGAAAAATTAAAATGGAAAAAACGAATTTGGAAATAAAACTGATTTCATAGGGCTCTATAATTATAATAAATAGAGTATTAAAAATCTGTATTATAAAGAATAGAGCTAATGTAGATTACGCATTGCAACAAAGGCCTGCAGGGGGCGCCGATGGCCAGATGATTGTTTTTACACATTACTGTTTAATATTGACCGAGCACATTTAATTCAAAAATCCACTTAATCTTTAATATTTGGCCATTTCTTTAGGACAGAAATGCTATAGCTGCTGTAATTACATGAATATGTGGACATTAGGGGTGTAACGATATCACAAACCGAACCGAAAGATCGCGATACACCACCCACGATACGAATCGCGTAACTCTCGTGGTGTACCGTGGTACTCTCACGCCCCCTGCTGCCCATTGTTGAGGTTAATGGCACTTATCTCTAACTAGTAATTTAAACAAATTTTTCTTTGCTTACATTTGATTAAATTGTATTAGTTGTGACTAATAAGAGCTTTTTAAATTTTGTTCTAAATATTATATTCTAAAGTTACTGATTTCCAAGTGCATGTCATTTCACGTGACTTGGGAGTGAGCGTCACACTCGGTTGCTAGTATATGCAGGATGGCTGCTTCACATAGTACTGAAATTGCAGATCCCCCGGACACATTTAAGTCTCCTGTGTGGGAACACTTTGGTTTTCCAGTGGAGTACAGGAATGGAATTCGTGTCTTAGACAAAGCGCACACAATCTGTCGTAACTTCCACAAAACTCTCTTATACGACAGGAAACACATCTCATGGTGCGTTCACACCAGACGCGAATGAAGCGTTAAACGCAAGTGATTTACATGTTAAGTCAATGCAAAGACGCGAATAGACATCCTGTGGCACGATTCGCGTGAATGAGCCGACCGCATTTCAGTCAGAATGTGCTGCATGATGGTGTTTTTGAAAAATAACTTAAAACTTAATTGAACTTCCAAATGTTTCTTAGAGTGGACAAGCCAGTGTTTATTTTTGACTGGAGTACATTGGAGTTTATTTCATTTTAGTTTACTCTGTTAAGCTGGCTGCACTAAAGAGAGAAATGTTTTATTCTGACTAGTCTACATTGGAGTTATTTTCATTTGTGTTTACTCCGGTATGCTGACTGCACTAAAAATGTGAAGCCAAAGTTAATAAAGAAAAAGTTTCATGATAAGTCAAGTTATTGTTATTATTGAGTTAAGTGAATCTATTGTTCCTTAGCATTGCTGGTAAGATGACATGAACCCTACCCCCACAGCAAACCGGACCGAACCGTGGCTCCAAAACCGTGAACCGAACCGTGCCACTGGTGTATCGTTACACCCCTAGTGGACATCAAAACCTGTAAACTCAGAGTGAGGGTTTGAGCTTTTATTTTGAAACCGCGATGTACTCTCCTGTTTGTGTAGATTTATAAATGATTTACCTTACAAATCTGATGAAATGGCACACGTTGCGTTCCCAGATGAACGTTATAATAAACCCAAACTCACAACATCATGCGGAGATGGAGTTTGAGACGCTCCACATGTAAATAAGTTTCTGTGGAGCCGCTGTGTGATGTAACCTACACGCATGTAAATAAAGCGCATATACGGTGTTAGAACTGCATCGCATATAATTAATTAAATCATAGCGTTTGTGAATTCACAATTATGCTTAATTATGATTTTTAAATGTTGTTAATATAACATGCAGCCTTGGAAAATAGTCTAATAATGAGTTTTATGCACTGATCTATTATAGATCAGTAGTTTTATGGATTCTGTTCCGTGAAATGCGCCGCTTCCGGTATTTTGCCGGTTAGTCGACGCAAGCAAAATGAAGTCGATGATTTAAAAAAAATCGACTAGTAGACTAAAATCAACGAATCGCGATAGCCCTAATTTGGACAACTTTAATGTCGATTTTCTCACTATTTAAATTTTTTTTGGCACCCTCAGATTCCAGATTTTTAAATAGTTTAGTATAGTTTAGTATCTCGGCCAAATATTGTCCTATCATAACAAACCATACATCAATTGAAAATGTATTTATTCAGCTTTCAGA
Source organism: Barbus barbus (assembly GCF_936440315.1). Taxonomy (NCBI): domain Eukaryota; kingdom Metazoa; phylum Chordata; class Actinopteri; order Cypriniformes; family Cyprinidae; genus Barbus; species Barbus barbus. The sequence goes on along the minus strand of NC_136732.1, from coordinate 9,527,561 downwards.
TGATGTATAAATCTCAATTTCAAAAAATGGACACTTAAGACTTTGTGGCTTTATTTTTTTTAATCTCCTGTTTAAAAATAGGAAAATAGAGCAGTATATATACGTTTATAATACACATTTTAAAATTGTATTGCAGCTGCCATAATAAAGACCCATTTCGAATGTTTATGTGCTTTTCTCTTTCTGCTCCCAGTCGCTGTGGTTCAGCAGTTATGAAGTATTGTTCTTTTAAATACTTTCCAGCTTTTCAGAAATATTTATGCAAACTATACCGAAGTACGAAGTTCGGGAGTGCTAAAAAAGGGTTTAAACACTGAATTTTGAATCAATTTCTTCTCGTAAACTCAGATTTTAAATGGTACTTAGGGTGGTTTTGTTCTTGTTTGTAATTTTTGTGTTTGCTGTTTTGATTTTGTTGTATCATTGTTTTAATTTGTCAGACAATTTTGACATCTTGGCCAGTTAGATTAGAGAGATTTATTGGAATGAATTTAATGAAACATTTTAAGGTTTAATTTTTCTGTAGTTGCATGTGCATTTATTTATTTTTTTCAAACATCAACAAACAACTTTTGATTGTATCATTTTGTTTGCGTGTTGTTTTTCATTTTTGGTTTGTATAGTTTTTTTTTTTTTGTTGTTTTTTTTTTGTTGAATTTAAACTGACTTGAGAGACTAAATCAAATATGGCTAATATTTTTCTGAATCTCCCAGATACCATGTCTGTTTGTTTATCTCACAGGGCACAAGGACTCTTCAGATGAGAAAAGGAGCAGCAGAAAGGGCTCGGTTGAGAAGTCTAATGAGCTCTCCAAGCCCGAGCCCGTGGAGGCGGAGCCTCCCAAAGCGGAAGTGAATGGCACCGCGCAAGAGCTACATTCTGAAGGTGACACACAGTCCAATTAAAACTGATCTGATACGACCTCAGATCAGCCCCAGGTAAGTGCACCGTCCCGTCCGGCCCGGGTCTTTCCCCCTCTCCCATTCCCCCCTTTTTCTTTCAGTTCTGTCTGTGATTTTTCTTCCTGTTTTTTAATAGTGCATCGTAAGTATGCACTGAAGATGGGGACTAGGCTGATGAAACGGAAGAAAGTAGAAAGAAACAAACCCAGAGGGAAAGGCCAGTGTAGCCCTGAAAAACATGCTTGGAGGTACCTCGTTTTGTATCGGTCATACATCTGTCTCTTTAGACAAGTTCTCTTCCAAATTTACGTGTTTTTTTTTTTGCTTTTTTTCCCCTAACTCTGCCTTTACTACCTCAACCTGTTTACTCTATGCTCGCAGTAAGATTAAACTAGTTGACTGAACTTTGTTTTTCTCACATAAAATGATTGTGTGCTCTATGTACATGCATAAACACACAGCATTTTACCATCTGATGTCTATAAGGTGTTAAGTAGTAGTCCAAAGAGTTCATTCAACTGCAATGAATGCAGATATGTACTTTTTTTTTAGTTACATGGATATGTTGCACTTTTAATACCGTCTGTTCTTAAAGTTGAGATCCGATAGTTTGGGATGATGGAAGTGTAGGGTTAATGAATTATTGCAGCTGACTTCCACACCTCACACAGCGTTGGTGTTGTGAGCGACCCCCCCCCCCCATGAAAAGCCAATTTAAAAATCAAGGATACTGTCAATCTGTGCAGGTACTCACCCAAGGTACTCCTTTCACTACCCACATCCATTTGAATGCTGTTGCCTGTGAACGTGTCTCAGAGCTTGATGTTTATTTACCCTATCTCTTTTCTCCCAGTTTTAAATGTTCTCAGTTTTGCTTTCTGTTGGTTTCAAGTGCCAATGGTTTACTCTACGCCGTAACGGGTGAATGTCAGGCTTACAGATGAGCCCAATTGATATCCCACAGTAACCTATCAAACCAGATCAAGCTCAAAACTGTTCTCTCTCCTTGTTTGTGTCGCTTATTTTCATTTTGCCTGTTCGATAACAAGTAATAGGTTTGAATTAGGGCTGGGTGATATAGCTAAAGAAATTGATGAAATTGAACGTATTTAACACTCAAATGGCCTTAAAGTTTTTTAAATGGATTTTTTTTCTTTTTGTCTATAATAGAAGCCACCCATTTGTTAACGTAGCATATACGTTACAAAATTCAAAATCAAAGTACTGAAATAGTGGAAATGTAAAAATATTTCCATAATACCCCCCCGCACCCCACCCAAAAATATCAATTAAAATCATTAAATAGACAAAGTATTTTTGCGAAATTAAGCAAAACGGGTAATATTGACAATACTGCGCCTAAAATGTAACACCATATTAACTGTTAAATCAATAACTTGCAATCATGCAGATTTTTGGCATAAACGGTACTCTTGCTCAAGTAATATTGCTGAATTATATCATATGACATTTATACATAAAATAAATGTTTATAGTCCAGATTTAACTGAGCATATTAGCGCGAGACCGCAATTTCATGAAAGTGCCGATGGGAGGGAAAATTGTGTGTGATTTACTAACATTGCGCAAATTAAAGAACACCGACGCAGCCAGATAATTTTCATAATGACCAGCGCAATCTACCAAGAGCGGCGTTGCGTGATTCATTTGAATACTAAATAACTGTCCACGCCTTTTTAGCGCTTATTCTTCACAGCGCGTATTTAGAAAAACCTGACGGTACTATTTTAACGCCAAAAGACCGTTTGTGCTAAATAGTAAATCAGGCCCTAAATGTGATGTATAGTAAATGCTACAAGTATACGCAATTTTTTTGCCCTCACATCTTCAATTTTATGGGCATATGACTGGATTCTCATAGGCTACATCACGCAGTTTTTCGTCATCCTGCCTTGTTTTGGTTTTTTTCCATAATTGCACCAAATGAATGCATTAATTTGTCAGTCCTAATATACACTAACAGTACACAGGAATCAACATTAATATGTTGATTCACAGTTTTGAATTGATTTATCAGATCAATCAAACTGTTCAAATTTGTATGCATTTTTGTGATATCGCTGCTGATTCTATCAGGGGTATTGGATATATCGCTCAGCCCTAGTATGAATTAGCTTGTGTTTTAATGCAGGTGTGTCTTTTTGAAGTAAACTTTTACTTTCTCTCTAGTGTTTTGTTTAAATTCCCTACTTGTGTTGTCCTTAAAATAGCAGTGCATGCTTTCAGAGCAAGATCAGCCACCTACAGAGAGTCACAGTCTGGCCGTATAGAAGAGGGATATCAATTCTTTAAATATCTCATGGTTTTATTTGTGTGCTTGCCTTCAATCATTTGTTCTTGCAGCTGAGCAGTTACTCTAGCTGCTGTTGTAAATATAAGCCTTTATAAATCTGTGTAGAACAAAGATAAGTGATCAAATGTATTTATTGCCAATTGGACATGAAAAAAAATTTGTGGTTTGATCATTTTTAAAACTCTGTAAATAAGACTGTTAATCTGGTGTAATGCTTGTGCTGTAAATGTGTCTGGTTTCACACACTAATTGAGTTTCTCTGACCATTTGTGTACATCAGGGGGAGTTTGAACAGCTGCAAGAGGAAGACTTGAAAACCTCCATCCGGCAACTCACCTCCGCTGCTTTAAAACAAGGTGAACCACAGATGTAGTGGCCTAAATGATAAAGATGTAAATGTAAAACGGTCCCGTTTTCAGCGTTTCCACAGGACCTTTCGTGTTTTGATTTATGTTTGTTTGGTTTTCTTTGGTCTTACTGCTATGAGCTGGCGTAATGCACATGCAGGCCCACCATTATTTCTGTTAGTATGCATTCAGAATGAATCAAATACTTGTGGCATGTTTGCTCTGTACAGTCCGCTCTCATTTGACACGTTGGAAATATTGACGATCAGTTTTGTTCAGTATTTTGACTGGAAGCCTTAAAGGTCTCTCAACTGCTTTCTCTCTTGGTTTTCCCCTCTGTATGCTAAATCCCAAATCTTTATACGATTTTAGTTTAGAGAAGTGTTATCATTTTGTTCCAGTTTTAAAAACCTGTATTTGTCATGAATAAAAATGAAGAAAAAAATGCTGTGTTCTTTTTTGAAACGATGTGGAAGCATGTAAAATTGAGCTGACCCGCTCGTTTGAGATACCAGAATGTTTTTCCTTCTTAAACTTGTTTAACGATAAAGTTTGCCGCTTTTTAGTACATCAGGTTTCATAAAACAGGTTTACCAAATAAGCCAGACTCATTTCATTTACTCTGACTTCATTTGAACCAAATCAACGGACAATAAGACTAACTGAAATAAACCTGGCATATTTGGTAAACCTGTTTTATGAAACCGGCCCCAGAGGTCAACAATCTTGATCAAATCTGACAGACACAAAATATTTAGTATGTCCAGGATTGTTTATTCTACATGATTAAAGTATTTCATCACTTTAACCCCCGGTTTCACAGACCAGGCTTAAACTAGTCCCAGACTAAAATGTTATTCTGAGCTGTCTCGACTGAAGTAAACTTGCACTGATTGATCTTAAAACATATCAGTGCCTTTGTTTTGTCTCAAGGTGCACACCAGTAATGTTTTCTTCTAAGGGATGTTAATCAAAATTACTCAAATGTACTAATTGAACTATGGCCTTCTCCTGGTTTAGTCTAAGCCCTGTCTGAAAACAGGCCTATATGTGTCTCAATGTATGCAAATTCATGATTTCCTGGAAAGGCATGATGGTTCACTTGGTGATTATTTGTTTGAAGATGGCCTGCTTAAAAGGAAATGGCTGAAATCTGCAAGACTTTGAATGCACACAGCTGCAAACTCATTACCTTCGTGTACCAGGGTAGATTGGGTACTGTTCAATTGTTAAACATCTTAACGCTTCATGTGACGCACAACACATCTCTGATTGAGGGACCTGTGAATTTAAAAGAATCCTCTTGGTTTAACAAATGAACCAGTTTGAATTGAATTTGAACGGTAAAGTTTTCTAAAGCCTAGAGTTTGCAGGCATGGCATGCCAATAAATCTGCATAAAATCTGACAAAAGCATGGTAAAATTTAATTTTTGTTCAACGTTTTTATGCATTTTTTTGTTGTTGAATGGATAAATCTGATATATTTGAGTGCGAGGAGGGATATATTTCAGTAACTCAAAGCGGAGGAAAACAGTGTCTCGTGCAGTTATAGTCATGTGTTATTTGTGATCACTGACACTAGATGGAGACACTTTTCTGGTATCTTGAATTAAAACAAAGACATGAGCAAATATTATGACAAATAAAATGTGTTGCATATTTGATGCCTTTCACACCCAGTGCAAGGGAAATCCTCTCACACTCACAGGCTGGATCATAAAGCATATCCGTCTATATTTATATTAATGACTGAGTAATCAAGTACGCCAGTCTCTAAGTAACGATGTGCAGTATTTATGGAAATTACACCTCATTATGAAACAGACGTTGAAAAGTTCTGTCCCTGGTTCAATTCTAATATAAACAGTTTTTCGACAAGTTGACACTTTCTGCTCGTAAATCTCGAATAAGGTCTAGTGTTTTCTTTGAGAAATACAGTGTTTGAAATATTTTGGTATGGATACGCGCCTCTTGTCACCGATGTGGCGAAGTTTGTGCTCATGAATATTAATGAGTTAATGCTGCGTCCAATCACATTCCTAATTAATATTCATGAGCTAAACCTAATATGCCATTGTAGGACTGACTTCCGGCTTAACTTTTCAAACGGGACAGGGGACGCTCCCTATCCTTTACTATATAGGATTATTATTCCTTTTAATTCGTAAGGACTTGTCTAATTAAAACCGGACTGGATAACAAATCAGCATTATTTAATAGTTAACTAACTAAATGTTTTTTTCTCTTAAACGTCGCAATGGATTATATTTCTGAGAGGACTGGAGAAGTTTGCACGCGCGACATGTGTTGCACTGAAGAGAGTTATTCTGACAGCGGAGCACACAGACTGATATATAGCTGCTAAACTTACATTTGCGATTGAATCATTGCACTCGTCCACATGCTAAAATGATCTCGGAGGAAAGAAGCAATCACATCTCTAAACAAGCTCTCGGGATATTGATCCGCTCGCCCAAGAGACGCCTGGCAATGCTGGGCAGAAAGACCAGCAATGGATCTCTACAGTGAGTTATTCATACACGTTTGTTTGCTTTTAACACAAATGGCCCTCTGAAAGCATTTTAGGGCTTCAACACACTTAAACAAGGGTGACATGGATAGCATTAAATAAATCAAGTGTCAGTTTGTATTTTAAGTATAAGACAAGAAAAACATTTGTTAATATAATTATGCAAGATATAGTGTGCATAATGCACTTTCTCATGCATTTAGCCTGAAAAACGTTGCTCTAATAAAAAGTGTAAACAAAAAACATTCATAGTTAACATAACTTGAACAATACTTCATTTATTAATCTTAGTTAATGTTATTTTTAACATTTACTAATATATTATTAAAATGTAAAATTGTGTTCAATTAAGGCATAATGGCAATGGCTAGTTTATATGTGTGTGTGTGTGTGTGTGTGTGTGTGTGCATCAGTTAAAGCAGTGCATTAATATTGAACAGTGATTAAACTGACCTGGAACTACCTGTGCATTAAACAGTTATACTGCACACCTGCCAACCAATCAGAATCCAGTATTCAGACAGACCATGGAATAACATTAGTTCATCAACAATGAAAAACTATTTTTATTAACTAACATCAACAACGGTCAATAAATACTGTAATAAATGTATTGTTTATTGTTCATGTTAGTTAATGCATTAAGTAATGTTAACAGTTAAGTAAAGTGTACAATATGTAATAACATTGTAGTAATATTAAATTATTTACATATGAAAATATTGATTTATTATTGTTATTATTATCATATTAGCTCATGTCTCGAAGAAAATCACACATAAAAGTATGCCTCAGTGAAATAACCGACTATAATTAATGTAATAAAATATTTTTTTGTAATTGTATATACATATTTAAAGTAAAATTGTTTTTATAGTTTTAATCTTTATACGGTTTTGATTCCTTTGTCACAAATACAAGTCTAAATCTGTATTATAATTTGTAAAGGTGTTTAATCGTTTTTACTAAAATATGTTAATTATCTCATGAGCCAGAACCCTTCTTGATACTTTAATGAAAACAATATTACACATTTTAAGAGTCCAGCCTTTAAAAAGTGTTAGTATTGATGAAATCTTGCAAGGTTGCTACCAGCGAGAATCTGTCATTCATGTTAACTTCTAACCAAGAAACTAAAGATAACATAGATGCTAGATGATAAAATAGAGGGTTCACATACATCTTCGCTATAGACAGTATATGAAAAGATTAGTCAAACCTCAGTATTTATTATGTTTCTAACAAGGTGAAATAGTCACAGTAGTTTTTCCCAGGCAAAGGATCTCAGAACTCTCTTTTCTTAGCAGGGGTTTGTATTTGATCCGCAGTCTATTACACTCATTCTGTCGTTGTATCTAAAGCAGACTGAGTGCAAGCTTTTAAAGTCATCTTAACCTGTCACTGCTCCGGGTGTGTGTTCACGTGTGTGTGTGTTCACTGCTGTGTCTGTGCACGTTGGATGGGTTAAATGCAGAGCACAAATTCCGAGTATGGGTCACCATACTTGACCGTATGTCACTTCACTTCTCTCTGAGGTCCAACACGTCTGACAGCACGGCTCAGTCTGTGGAGAGCACTGGAGTCCGGCAGCCGGCCAAAAGCAAGATACGCCGACACAACAACAGACTGACCACGGTGTTCAGCCGAAGCCCTGTTCTGCGAAACAGATGGCCGGGTCAGGGCAGCGGGACCCTAGAACTGCAAGCAGCGGACGACCCCGCGGAGCTGTCCAGTCAAAGGACTATCCCAGGGATCCTCAAGATATTTGGCAGTGACATTTGTCAAGGAACCAACTACAAGAGCGTGCTGGCCACCAGTCACTCCAGTGCCACAGAGCTGGTCAAAGAAGCTCTGGAGAGGTGAGGGATGCACTCTCGTCAGATTCAATGTGTGTCATCTTTACAATAAATTTCTCCATCAACAGGCCGCATCTCGGTATTTCAGCCCAAGAGATTTGATATATTACTACTCTAGCATAATTTTCGGTCACAGTGATGTGTGTCCACACTGCTGACCTGTTTACCTGCTGTAGTTTATCCACATTGTGTGCACATAGAAAAGAGTCAAACACAGTCAAAAGATAACATTGGAAAGCACTAAGGGCTGTACGCATCAACAAATAAAATAACTGTCACTATAAAGTTTCAATAATCGTTCTAATTGTATGATAACAGTGAAGTCCACACCTCAGCTACAGCGATAATGACACACAGAAACCATATAGTTTGAATCACTTTTTCAAGCTGTTGAACAAAAAAACATTGACAGCCAATCAGAATCCATCAGACTTTAAAGAGCTCAACCGTTTAAAGCAGTAGGCAATAAAATGGCAGCACGCACATACACATCGTTACTTAAACAGCCCATAAAGGGGACATAACACGCAGAGTTTCGGCCAATCTCATGTTAATCTTGAGTACCTACAACAGGGATGGACATCTTTGGTGACATTGTTGATTTCGTGGTCTAAACGGCGACTTGCGTAACCCAAATCCCATTGATGGTGTGCTCTTGCTCTCGCTCTGGTTGATGTGTGTACGCTCTTCCGGGAGAAGTGCCCTTCCGCCCTTTATGGCGTCATACAGGGCCACACTCGAAAAAAAAAAAAAGTCTGAAGAAGTGTGTTTGGCTCAGAAACACTCTGTCATACATCCAACTCATTTCTTTTGCCATGTTTAGCATGAGAATCCCACTCTTTAACATTGTAAAAACGTCAGAATGCATGAAATAGCATTAGACCTCCCCTTTAACTGTTGTGGTCAATGGTTTTGGCCATGAAAGTTATTGATCCAGCAAAATATTTTCATTTAGTTTCAGTTCATCAGTACTTCAAACCCAAGACTTGAAATACACGTAATGTCATTGGTCTCTTCAACTGTAGACTCGTTATTAGTCCAGCAGGTAAGGCTGACTGAGCTGTTCTCTTGCCTCACAGGTACTGCTTGGAAAAGGAAGACTCCAGTGCTTATGTGCTCTGTGATGTGATTGGCCAAACTGGATTGGACCATGAATGGAAGACGGAGTGCTGTCGGGTTGTCGGTGACCACGAGAAGCCCCTCATGTTGCAGTCACTCTGGAAACCCAAGGAGGGATTCTCCAGGCGTTTCGAGATCCAAAAAAGAGCAAACGTGGAGGCGCAAAGTGCCAAGAATACAGACAACATCACTGCAGGTATTGAAGCAGTTTATTGTGTGAACGTATCAATGGTTTAGGGCCTGTTCGCACCAATGACAGTATCTATAACAACTAACTTTTAATAATCTTTCTAATTATGTGAGAGTAGTATCCTCACTACAGCCAACGAATCAGAATCCATCACCTTTAAAGTGGCAGTTGACAAAACGGCGCTCTTATAATAATCAGAATGGTATGCATTGGACTAGACGCTGATATAGTTATCGTTGTAGTTATTGTTCTTGGTGTGAACGGCCTTTAGAGATGTTTTGACTAGTTGAACTTTGATCTGTGTTCCAGTTGACACAATTTAGGATTGTTTTAACAGAGTGAGGTGCCTCACGGCTTATCCCAACAAAAGCCTGTCAGCAAGAAGCTTAGTCAAATTGCTCTCTCAGAAGTATGTTTTATTGGGATAGTCCCATCAGCTCTCACACTGAGCTTTCCCACCGCGCTCCAGCTGCCAACATGGAAATGGCCGCTTGTTTTTCTTTCTGAGCGTGCTTCCTGCACTCTTGAGGGTCTTTTTTTTCTTTGGCATGGGGCTGTGGTGTTCCACAGGGTTCCCTTGAGAATCGGTGACTGGGGAAGCTCGGCCCCCATCGCTGTGTGTTCTGGCAGAACAATGTAGATGACCGCCCATTTCCACAGCTGATAACGCCCAGAGTGCTGCTGGTGTGAAAGCCTGAGCTCCGAGAACATTTCACAGCAGTCTTCAGTTCTGTTTATGCGACGTCACCAGTGTTGGGGAAAGTTACTTTTAAAAGTAATGCATTGCATAAATGTGTTACTCCCTAAAAAAGTAACTAATTGCGTTACTTAGTTACTTTTGTATGGAAAGTAATGCGTGCCGTTACTGTTGAGTTTCTTTTTCTCATCTGGCCTGAGCTTGCTTGTTTTCAACATAAAAAAGTTATATTTGTGGCAAATGTAAAAACCCTTTCATACCAAAATTGCTTATTAGTTTGGTTGAATTGTATCATTGAATGTCGGCAGCACTGGTTAATAAAATGGGATTAAATACATAAAGGATTTTTGTGTTTACATATTTAGTTATTGCAGGTGTGCGTCATATTCTGAACTTGCTTTTCATTGATTGTATTAACTTTGAGGAATACTAAATCTGTGCAAGTGAAATAAGTAGGATATGCATTTAGTCTAGAACTACAGTAACAATCATGTTCACACCGCACACACAACACCTCTGCACTTAAAGGGGTCCTATTATGCATGAATTTTAGTCAGTGTGTAGTGTGTATGTTTGGGCATAAAACGATCTACAAAGTTACAAATCTCAAAGTCCACTCCAAAGAGAGATATTTTGTTTTTTTTTAAATCCCTTTTCAAGAACTACAGCGAACGGCTCGTTTGGACTACAAAGTTGTTTGCCTGTATTTATATGACATCACAAATTGTAAATCCCACCTACAGAAATTTGAATGGAGGAGCACTGCACGTTTCAAAATCGAAACCCAGTGCGGGTGTTTTTATATCACTGTATTTCTGATGGAAACCAACTATTTTCAGAAAATGTTGGATGTCATTTTCATTTAATCTTGCATGTAATGTCTGATAAAGCAGCAGAGCTCTGTTTTGTGTACAGCGTTACGTTATTGTGTTAATCACATTTACACACTGCCTCTGAAACTTGACTGTCATAAAAAAATTCGGATCAGGTTCGATTTTCTGCATTTTCACATCTGTAACAAGCATTTTGATAGGAAAGGATGGCGAATACAAACCCCCCCCCCAGAAATAATGCATACGAAAATGTCGGACTTAGTGTGCAAGGTCCTTTACTCCCGATTTCTCCCAACATGGGGAAAGGAGAGCTGTTAGTTAATAAATGGGAAAACATTCAATTAAAAAGTAAAGTTACTTTACTAGTTACTTGAAAAAAGTAATCTGATTACAAAACTCGCATTACTTATCCGTTACTCCCAACACTGTTTATCTCTCCCATCGAGTCATCTTATAGCAGATCATCTGAACAAAATGTGGCAGATTTACAACTTTATTTAGAAGAATGTTTGAAAGCTTAATCCTAATACATTTAATTGTATTTAATTTAATCGTTTTAGGCAATTATGAGCTTATGCTGCTTTAAAATTGTTCATGCAGTAAGAAGTCTGACTAAGCCATAGTCAGTGTTATTATCCTCTTAAGCAATTGTTGTCTATAAGTTTTTAGAATGACAATGTAAAATTATATACATTGTTATGTGCAAATCATGTATTTTTAAAAATTGTATTACCCCAGGCCTCAATGCCCAAGCCCGAAGGCTGCTGCATGCTCGTGCACGGGTCACCTCTATGTTTGTGGATGGGACGAATGAGGGGCTGGATGCTCTGGGTATCTGGAGGAGCTTGAGTGACATGGACGTCTCCACTATGGGAAAAGAAGCCAGTGAGACCCATAATACACCTCTACAGGAGGATCCAGAGGCAGAGGCTGATAAAGAGGCTCACCGCCTCAACGCAGAGAAAGAGGAGACGGAAAGCAGCGACGACAACAACACGCAGTACTCCATCCACTTGCCCTTTGATTTCCCATATTTCCTTCTGCTGCAAGGATATAACCACAGACAGGTAGGACCTTCAGTGATGTTCTTGTTTTGTGTATTTGGATTAGGGTGCTAGTTATGGTTCTGAAACTGTAGACATCCATGGTTTCCTTTAAGATTTTTAGTGGTGTTTTGCTTAAACTTATTTAAAAAATCTTATTTAGAGATAATCATTTTTTTCAGTAACCTTAAACCTAAAGTATTAAACGTTGGAGTGCATCCCTTCCCACACTTTATGTACATCAGTGATTTATCAAATCATGTGACTTTTTGATGAGAACTTTAGTTTTTTTATGGTGAATTCAGTAGTTTGTTGCTAATTTAAACTATGGTGTTTCACTAAACATCCTCACACTCATTGGCTGCCACCTCTGAAGATACGCTGGCAGCATAGTGTAGTGTAGTAATGTGAAGAGTGAAAACTTGACAATGAAACATACTTTACTAGTGGGGACAACAGGAGACTTAGTTCCTGTACAGCTAAAAAAGCAGAAAAGTTCAGAAGACAATAAAAACAGGCAAAGACTAAAAAGAGTGTAAACATGCCACAAGGGAATTTGTGGTATCTGTACTTAAAGTATACACAGAACAGTGATTGCTAACGCTAGCTAAAGAACCACTGGATGCTGCTTTTGAAGTGGATAAAAAAATCTCACATTTTACATTAAAGGAAGGGCCTGAGACATATATAGACCTTGAATTAATGGATCAATTTGACCCATTTCAGTCTTTGAGTTGTTGAAAATAGTGGTTAACCTATGATGTTTTGAAATTTTTTGGCTTTTTCTCATTTAAGGTTATGAACTTTGCATACAAAATTTGTTATGATTATGAGGTTTTGTCAATTTGACCCAAATATTTAATTGTTAAAACCAGCTGAAAACGTTTTTTATGTATTTGGTTTGAGGGTATTATATTTGTCCATTACACTGCATTGAAGGATTACATTTTTATCAGGTTTTTGCACACCCTGTTGAACAAGTGTTATTTGATACTTTTTTGTTCTTTTAGCCTTGATATCTTACCAGCATCAGTCTGAGATGCTACAAGTGTATCATGTAATAGTCTAAAATTGCTATATTTGTCAAACAAGAAAGCACAATGTGTTCAAATGTCCCTGACACCATAGAGGCTTTCCCAAACCTTACATAAGTCATTGGTGCATTCATACCATGTTGTTGACACTAAGTGCAGTAAAGTCTTGACTTAAACAGTTTAATCTGGTCAGGAGTATCCTGGCTGGTAGCCACTTACGTTAGAGAGAGGTGGCGTTTTCTTCAGGTTTGGCCTAGGTCAGAGTGACAGGATTTGGACAGATAGGCAGACAGATAGGTGATCATGTGTCTCTAAGCGTCCTGGGACTGGCCGGCAATGGGTGAAGAGCTAAACTGGAGCTCAACACGAGGGCTGCCTGCAGCAGCTTACCTCTCACACAGGAGGAGCCGAAGTGTGTGAGAGAAACACACTGAATCCCACAAGCCCTTAATAAGCCCAGAGATCCAGGCAACAGATTAAAGGCAACAGTGAAGTTAAAATAGATTGAGGCCTGTGCACTCATTTTGAATTTCAGTGCTTGTATTTAAAAATATAGTACTTTTATATACAGTATAAACCATAAATGAGTATATAAATATTATCCACTAACTTTTCACAACCACAAAGGGTTCAGATACATTTTGTCTTTATTTGGAACAGTATCATTTCAAACTTTTTTGTTAAATGTTTTGTGCTTGTGTCATTTGATTCCATCACACCACAACAGTTGAAATCAATTTGATTCATTAAATAACAAAAAAAAATCTGTAGTTCCACCCAATCATCCATCTATTTTCCAAACCACTTGTCCTGGGAGATGTGGGAGCCTCCAGTGGATAAATGGCCAGCCCTATGCTGCAAATAGTTTCCTTAAAATGAAGTAAAGGGACATTCTCTCTCTTCAACACCACAGATACAGTAATTTTTCTACTGTTTGCTGAACATGTTAAAGGGATAGTTCACCCAAAAATGAAAATTTGATGTGTATCTACTCACCCCCAGGGCATACAAGTTGGCATACATATGTTGTTTTTGACTCTCAAAGCCGTGGATCCCATTGACTGACATTATATGACTGACAGACTGCAGCGGTTTGAGTTAAACATCTTTGTTTGTGTTCTACTGAAGAAACAAAGTCACCTACATCTTGGATGCCTTGGGGGTAAGCAGATAAACATCAAATTTTCATTTTTGGGTGAACTATCCCTTTAAATGTAGCAATCTGCATGGGAAAGCCAAACATGTTTTCAGAGACAGGAATTGTGCTACCCTGCTATTCCTCGGTCAGCGTTGCTGAGTATGCATTGTCAAGGGTGTGCGAGTTTTTGTATGTACACACTACACTGGAAAACCATAATACAATGTGACCACAGAAATAAACAGACATATTTAAAATAGACATGAAATGCCATTCACAAGCCATTTTTGAAGCTTTTTCAATATGGAATGTTTGCAGTTGAAACAGAATATTCAATGAGAATCCATCTACAGTTGATATGATTGTGAAAAGTGAGTAAACTGGAGCCATATAAATGGTTTCAGAAGCAGAGAAAGTTATTATAATTACAAACATTTCATTCTCTTGCTCAAAGCGTATGCATGTGAGAGAGCGATAAACGGGTTTGCGGTTCTAGCAGTAATTATATGCACATTGTGTCGTTTAAATGCTGAACTATAATCAGGAGTTAAAATTCCAGCGCCGTGAGCACTGCACTTTACTGAAGGTAATAATCAGCGTTGTTTATTGTAAGCCTGCGGTGAGCCCTGGCAGTGACACGACTCATTCTGCCCGGCACTGCTGTTTCTCTTGCTTTTGGCCATAGTCCCTTGAGCCTCCACTTTTTTAGATGGAAATGTTAGTATTCCTGTTTCACAATGTCTACACCGGATTTTCCCCATCCTATTATAATTAACAAAGCAGCGTATACTGGAAACACTGGACTTGTAGTAATTAAATTAAAGAGAAAAGAGAAAATGTATTAATTAAATTAAAATAGACAAGTCTCATATGGGGTTGTTTTTCCACGCACAAATTATATGACATGCTACTAACTGTATGTATCTGAATTCAGGGAAATATCGATTATGCGATTTTGACATCAGTGATTTGAAATGTTCCAATAGCTAAATATGATTAATTATGTTGATTAAGCAAGGCCTCTTGACATTTACACTATATCTGGTCTTGAAAGTGGGCTTAGATTGATTATTTTTTCCACTTTAATCATGATGGGGTACTCAGTCTATTTCCAATGTGTGTCAAGCAAAAGAGTTTTGTAAATGGGTGAATGAGAGTGAGTTTACAGCCTAAAGTGCTTGGGAGATTATCTTGGGTTCAGGGATTTAGATCAGCTCTATGTCAGTCACTCATAGTCCTGAGAGGCGATTCTTCAGAGCAGAAGAATCATGTGGTTTAGCAGCACAAAGTGGATCAATCAATTAACAGTGCAATCTGCTTTGACACCTCGGTTTAAGCAGATGAAGATTTAGACAAGGCCATCTTTATATGGGATTTCCTCCTTCTGTTACAATCAGTTGTCAGTGCACTGGGATTACATAACATATTGATTCTTGAGATATGAAACAAAACATGTCTCACACCTTTAACAGACACTAATTTACAATATAACAGCATTTACTCTTTAAAATTGATCTGAGGTGAATGAACGTAATTTAAAAAAATAAATAAATCCCACTAAAAGCACCTGCCTATAAACCATAATTTAATACTTAATATAGATTACAATATTAGAATTAGAAACATTTATCTTTAAAAGTAACATGGTGCTGAAGAGGTTCACTTTAAAAAATAAAAATCTTTTGTAATGTCTCACAAATGTACCTCAAAACTGCACTTTTTGTCAAAACTACAGATATTTATAAAAAGATTTATAAAACTGGCAGTATTTAACTCTAATAGTGCTAGTTCAGCAACATTAATTCTGATAAGTGGTATAGTTTAAATGTATACATATATAATGTTAGATAGTCACACAAATTGTAAAGCAATTGTTAGGGTGTTTGAAATTATTTCACTCATTTTATGTAGGTTCTGATAGTAGCTAAAAACTGCATTTAATGCAAAATATTATTATATTGTTAACACCTTAAGAACAGTACTTGCAAATAATTCATAATCAAATGCTAATGCTAGAGTTTTCAATATTTATAATAAATATTTAACATGACAGTGCGTAACATTTTTATATCTAGACCATGTTGAACCATATTGAGTGTTAGGCAAGGAAAAAACTTAAAGATGCAGGAAGCATCACCAAAAAAGAAGGCGAATACATGTTTTACAGATTTATCCCAAATTATCAAATCCTTGGAATATAAATAAGTTTTCCCCACCCTGTTTGTCTCAGTCAGTCAGTGAACTCATTGTAAGTTAGTTTTGTTTCAGATTCTGTTGGCGCACAATTAATAAAACCACTCTTCTCTTCTTAGGACTTTCTGATCTATCTGATGAGTGGGAACAGTTGTATATTTGGCTCCTCCATTGAATCCTCCACTGGTAAGAATGAGGAGATCCTGAAAGTGGACGTCCTACTCTTTGCCCCTGACATCCTACCTCAGCACTGCTGCGTACAGCGTCTAGACGCCACCATTGACCAAACCAAGGGAAGTAGCAATATACGAACCCTGCTCAGACCCCTCCACAGTGCATACATTACGCACAACGGCGTCCTCCTTGATGACGAGGTTGAGTTGTGTCCGGGGGACCTGGTGGGGCTTGGGCAGCACTATCTCTTTATGTTCAAGGACCCTACAGCCTCAGGAGCCTTCCAGACCCCATCCTGGATGGCCACCCTGTGTCCTCCAGCCACAGCGTCACCCTGTAAATTGTGTGGAACATCCGTCAGAAAGAGGAGGGCTCAAAAAATGGCCGCCCGCTGGAGGGACTTGGAGGGCAGTGTGCTGTCGCTGTCCTATCAGGTTCAGCATGAAGATCAGGTCTTGGGGAAGATTCTCAGTATGGTGGACCCAGGAGGGGAAGAACCCAAACTTACTCCAGCCTTTCTGCTCTGTTTGTGCATTCAGCACTCTGCCACCAACTTTGAGTTGGCTCACCTCCGGAAATTGCTGCTCTCTATCGCTAATCAGGTCCAGCTCACCGTGTGGGTGAGTGGGAGTTTATAGAGAATGAAAAGCAGCCAGTAAATACCATTAAAAAGAAAAGCACCATGCTATTAAATGTTGTACCATAGTAATACGATGGTGTTTTTGGACATGAATACCATGATAGTTCCTTGGTATTCTTTAAAATACCTTTGAGTACCACATAGTACCATCTTACTCTGCAGGCTGGTTTGAGACCCCTTTTGGATAGCTAAAATAGGTCATTGTTGTGATCTGAGATTAAAGGTTACGGTACACTTAAACAGATCTGTTCTTCTGACATGCTTTTTTTTTCTTCTCCTCTACAGGAAAGAACAAAAGAACTCGCAGCTCTGCAGCCAGACATGTGAGAGAGCTTATTTCTTTCTGCAACCATTCTTCTTTCACATGCCTCTTTGAAATAAGAGCAGGGAACTTAAAGGACAGCAGTAACTAGCTCATTATCACCCATGGTGCTGTGGGTGCTCAATTCACTTTTGTTTTCTCTGTGGCACCCAATCATGACCTGAGACAGGGCCACTTGAGCATGTCATTAACTGTTGAGGTGTCCAGTAATAAATCTGTCTGCAGACACACAGCAGTGTTAAAGTGGTTCAGACTCTGATTGTCTCATGTGCAGATTGTAGATTTGGCTAGCAGAGAGCTGGCATTTTCTATCAGTTGATGTTTTTCGCTCCGTCTACATCCTGATTTTTTATCTTTTCCCTCCATATTGTGGTGAGCTATACAGATTAGTGGTTAAAAATGGAAGTACTAAAGGGTGGCAAATTAACCGCAACATCATCTTTTATTTTGATAATGGTTTGCTTGCTTCTTTTTGGGGCTATTCAAAGTCAAGAAGCCAAAAAAAAGTTTTTGCAAGTGTTTTCAAGTGTATAGAAAGTTGTGAAGCCAGTGGCATCATTGCCCCAAGTTAAACCAGATTTTCTTTGTCTTATTTAATTAGTTGTTAAGATGTTTGGTTGATTGGATGGATGGATGGATGGATGTTGGATGGTTGGACAGACAGACAGATACATAAATGGTTATATGGATGGTTAATGATTGAGTTGGTTAGGGAGAAAAATTAATAGATGTATGGTTGTATAGACAGATACATTATATATAATTGGTTAGACATAATGTTATGGTGATTTATTGGTTTGTTGGTTGGACAGACATGTAGACAGACAGAAAGGTTAATAGATGGTTGGCTAGTTAGACAAAATGACAGATAAATGTAAAGTTTGACAGACCAATCAATGGATGGATGTAGACAGACAAATGATTTATCAGTTAGTTAGTAGGATATAAATTTTGATGAATAGAAACATAGCTGGATAGATCGTTGGTTAGACAGAAAGATAGTTGGTTGCTGGGTTGGTTTGACAGACAGATAAAAAAAAGTTACAGAGGTAAATAATAGATGGATTATTGTTTAGACAAATGGATAGATATATGGTTGAACAAGCTTATAGATTGGTGTTCATAGACAGATGTCTGGTTGGTTGGATGTACAGATATTTTTATATATAGATGGTTGGTTGGTTAGTCAGACAGATGAAGGGGTGGCTGTTTAGATTGCTGGTTGATTGGTTAGACACATTGTTTAGATATATGAATGGTTGGTTGGTTATACAGATGATCGGTTGGTTGTTTGTTTGGACAAAGAGATATATAGATATATAAATGGTTGTTTGGTTGGTTGGCTTGGAGAATCAGTGTTTGGTTGGTCTGATAAAGAATGGATGATTGTTTTTTGGAGAGGCAGATAGATGGATGGATGAATAATTGAATGCATAACGTGTGAACATTGTGCTTACTATGCTACAGAAGCACCAGTGAGATGTCAGCAGAGCAGCATGTGTTGAACATCAAGGATCTGATCCCAGGCCTGCAGCCGCTGGTGCTGTGGATGTCCAACTCCATTGAGCTGCTGCACTTCATCCAGCATGACGTCCCTCTGCTCCTAACATGGAGACAGCAGGACAGACAGGAAATGGACAAAGGTACAAGCCTTCCCTCTGTGTTGTCCTAAATTATACAAAATGTTTTCGATCACTGTGACACATGGCCTCTTTTGCTCGTGGCTTTAGTTAATGGTTCATTTCAGCTTTTGGTTTCAGAACAATAGAAAGCTGGTACTTGAGGTCTTCTGTGAATGTGCAATAACATCATGTCTCCATCGGCTCAGAATCGATGGATTATCAGATCCAGTCCACACGTGCTGCCAGTGAGGAGGCCATGACCGTCCTAGAGGAAGTCATCATGTTCACCTTCCAGCAATGTGTCTACTATCTCACTAAAGTAAGTACAAATGAAAGACCATTATGTCTGTCTATTGATTAAATTATTTAAAGGTTAAGTACGGTATTTAGTATATTACTACTAAAATTATAACCTTTTAGTAATTGTTCTTGATAGGTAATGTTTATATTACATTTAAATATGTTCCTCCTAGCCCTAAAGGATGTAAAATATGTAAAACAGGACATAACCGTGTAAACACCATTTTGCACTTCCAGTCTGTAAGCCAAAATAAAGTCATAACAAGGCAGTAGAGACATAGGGATTGGCCATAGCCATTGGTGAGCGAGATAACTTGTCCTCTCCGCCCAAAGAATAAAAAACAAACACATTAACAGTGTATTTTCTCAAGGCTCAAGTTAATGACAAATCCCTGCCTCTCTCAGACGAGCGTGGAATGTTTTGGAACACGATGTTGACAACATTTATTTTCGGGCTGGATTTGTCTGTAGTTGTCCTTGATGAATGTCTTAAAGACATTGTTCAATCCCACTCAAATTGTTAATTTTTTGTCCATTGTTATTTCCTCCATGGAACATAAGGAACATTTATTAGTTTTTGATTTTTAACTGAACTATTTTTTTTTATGTTTGATGTACCTCCTTGGGAACCAGCCAATGTTGTTATTGTTAACTAAAACAAAAACTATTTAAAGTAAAGTAAAAGTATTGAAATTACTAATACTAAAATTGAAATAGCTGTTATTTAAATATAAAACAAAATGCACATAAAATTGAAACTAATATTAAAATAAAAAACAGACCATATGAAAAGTAAACTTAATTCAAAATAATAAATTCTACTGTATATAAACAGCGCTAAAATAGCACTTAAGGAATAAAACTCATTCTCGATTGCATTTCGTCAGAGTTACATCTGTTCAGTGGAGCAGAAAATCCTGCAGGTGATGAGGTCACCTTGAAATCCGGGCTAGTTGAAGACAAGAAATTCAGAATATGTGACGCACTTGTTGCAGATTAACTTTGTGGATGAATAGTAAATGGAAAGGTTATGTATTTCACAGTCCAGTCACTCCAGTCTTGTCCTAGAAAACAACTGTTATATCAGGGGTTTAGAGGACTGTCAGTGGAGCAGACAGGAAAGCTGTAGTTACCCATCCTCTGCCTGACGGGGAAGCAGCTGTGGACCTCCACATTTGGAGAGTTCATCTGTTTCCTGAGCAGGAAATATTCTGTTCTCGTCACCAGAAAGAGAGAGGAGTGTCCAGTTAAAGCAGTCATAACTAACGCCCATCAGGAAATGAACAGTTACCAGGAGTTTAGTTTCTGAATCATTACCATAGAAATGCCTTTGAAGAAACCAGTCTGACATCTGTTGCCTGTGATGCCAGACTGTGTAAGGTGATTGGTTGGTGACAGGAAATTGTATTTTCATGGTAAAAGAGCATACAGATCATTAAATGCATTGTAATAAGGAACATTAATTTCTATTCTATTAGCACATGTTGGGAATGGTTTAATCATAGCATTTAGGTATTTCCATTGTATATCAGTTGTTGTGAATGGTGGGATCCAGGCATCATTACAATGAATGACATGATGGCATGGCTGTGACCAAAAGGCAAGGCAAGAATGCGTCAGTCAGTGATGAGTCATGGGGGCGGGACCTTTGGCTCTGGGTAGTTTCTCAATGACCTCATGTGGCTGAAGTGCATAGAGTGTGATGAGTGTGAACCACTTATTTCAGCTTCATTAACCTTTGCTGTGCCCTGACATATTGGCATTGTGTGTGTGTGTTTTCTGGGTTTTATTGAGGAACAGCCACATTTACCACTGTTCAGTGATTTTTTTATGGACAAAATCCAGTAATTTCAATAGGAATCCACGCGATTGGCAGTTTCACGTGAGGGTGAAAAATTTTGTCGCACAGATTTCGCGATGGATTCAAGGTAGTCACGGATTTGCTGCTTGGTTTGAAAGTTCTATGTGAGCTGTGCTTCACTGATTTCTACACTATTGACAACAGACGATAGACTTTTTTCTTACGAAATTTCGCAGTTGTGACCATGCCTTTACATTGAAACCTGGTGTTTTATTTGCAATGGATGACCATAGTGATTGTGAGCTGTTTCATACATCACTACACTGTTGACAATTGACAAACAACCTTTTTCCAAAAAAATGTCATTTTACTCACATTTGCGATAATAAAAGTAGAGCATATAGATTTCAAAATAAGAGTCCCACAGTGTATTTCGGGCTTCTAATTAAAAGTCTCGCAATATGCATAATGTTATTTTCCATGCTTAATATTGGTATTATGCCTTTAGTTCGAAATCTCACGTTTCACTTGCAGTGGATGCTCATAATCTCTTCCCTTTCCTTATTTCCTTGTGCTTAAAGAAACAACTTCCTGGTGAATGTTGTTTGATATTTTCCTTTATTTTGGATCAGTATGCAGTGTTTTTGTGAGCTCTGTGATAAAATACGCTCCCACTGGGCTCTCAGTCTTGCCTGAGTTCCCGTCTGGTACAGTATCTGCTCGATCCTTATTTGTTTACAGAATCCTTTTATCTGTTCCTGAGGGGGAGCAGTGGTTTAGTCAGTGGGAAAAGTGAGATGCGTCTGCTGCTTTAGTCTTATCTGAATGATTCTCAGGACTCTCACTGGTGCTGTAACAATGGGCAGTCAGGGCAGAGACATTCTCCAGAGTCCAGTCACAGCCGCATATCACCCCGCTGAGAGGAAGCTAGCCTGTGCTGTACTTCCTGTTGGCTCAGACGCAACGTTCAGTAACTGCACACAACACTCCTCCTGGCTACGTGACCTGCACAAATAATATGACCTGTATTGCTCTGTCCTGTGCTTTCTGTAATGTTTTAGGGTTACGTTTACACACACATTTATGGCGTTACATATTATATATTCGGCTATACATTGAGGATTTAAAATATTAGAAATATATATTCAGGATCGATATATATTTATATATACAACCACTAAAAGTATTTTTTTTTTTTTTTTTTTTAATGTTTTTAAAGAAGCATAACATTAGCACAGTAACATTTGTAGCCAAAAATACATTGTATGGGTCAAACTGATCAATTTTTCTTTTATGCCAAAAATCATTAGGATATTAAGTAAAGATCATGTTCCATGAAGATATTTTGTAAATTTCCTACCGTAAATGTATCAAAATATATATTTTTTTATTAGTGATATGCATGGCTAAGAACTTAATTTGGACAACTTTAAAGGTGATTTTCTCCATGTTTAGGTTTCTTTGCACCCTCAGATTCCAGATTTTCAAATAGTTGTATCTCAGCCAAATATTGTCTGATCCTAACAAACCATACATCAATGGAAAACTTATTTATTCAAAAATACAAAATTGACCCAGATGACTGGATTTGTGGTCCAGGGTCACATATGCTAGTTTGATGCTCAAGAAACATTTAATAAATGTTGACAACAGTTCTGTATATTTATTCATTGTAGAAACTGATCCATTTTTACAAGTTCAAAAGAACTCAATTTATTTGAAACAGAAATATTTTGTAACATTATAAATGTCTTTACTGTCACTTTTGATCACTTTTCCTTGCTGAATAAAAGTATTAACATCTTTCATAGAGAAAAAAATCTCTCTGACCCCAAACTTTTAAACAGTAGCATATATTTAGATTCAGAGCTATTCAAGATTTTCAAATTATATACATTTGAATTTAAAGTATATATTTAGAATTTGGATTGATACTTATATTTTCAAATATTTTTTATTTTACTTATGTATTTTTAATTGTTTTTAATAATTAATTAAAAATAATAATTTATTTAAAATGATGTATTCTTGTTTACAAGTCAAGATTTGTCCAACTATATATTCATATTTACAACTCAATATTCAGATTTGAAAATCTATATTAAGATTTACAACTCTATATTACGATTTGACGATTACACTCATATGGCTACATTTTACACAAAATCCTACTACATAATTTTCATATGACTTGGTAATTAGTATGATTAAGTACATAAATTAAGTATTCATTTTATGTTGCAAAATGAAGACTCCTGAAGTATATGTACTGCAGTAAGTGTTATATATGGGGTCAGTTTGTATAGAGTTTCTCATAATAAAGCTATCATATCATATATATATATATTTAAGTGAACATTTTTCCCATTCCCTCTGTTAGAGTATGTATGCCATGTTACCGGGGCTGCTGGATAGTAACCCTTTCTCTGAGAGCAGTCAGCTGCGCATGCCTGCGGGAGTCAGCCAAATCCTGGACGTCCTGAAGGAGGCACTGCACCTGCTCAACACTTTCCAGGTGCACAGCGAGATCACATCTCAACTGCTGACCTACCTGTTCTTCTTCACCAACGCCTCGCTCTTCAACACACTCATGGAGAGAGGTGAGCACACGCACTGAAGGTCCTTCTGAAGACCTGTTGCACAAGCTGTTCACAGTGTGAGTGTGGTGTGAACTACTTGGTTGAAACGTCTGTTCTCACTCCAGTGGTCTTGATACTTCGTTTGGACAGGAATTTTTCACAAGGGTTTGAATTTTACAAAGTTAATATTTGCACCTAGGTGTAAATAACACTGGCTGCATATCACAGTTGTTTGCATTATACTAGTTTCCTTGAGCCGGACAAAATTATGACTAAATGTACATTGGTTTAGTTTGAATTGAGATTTTGACATTTTGTGAGATTGTGACTTTTACTAAAAAGCTATAATGAATAACATGTTACCTCTTGCACTGATTGAGACGTTGATGTGTTTTAAGGGTCTGGAGGTGGCTTCTACCAGTGGTCTAGAGGAGTGCAGAGCCGGGCCAACCTGGATTTGCTGATGGACTGGATTCAGAGCATTGGCATGGGAGATTTGGCTGTTGACTTCTTCCAGAGACTCTCCTCAGCTGTCAATCTGCTCGCAACTCCCAAGGAGACCCTGCTGGAGGTCAGAAACCCTTTGAACTGCTTTACACATGCTTACACAGATACAAATGCAAAGTATTTACAGATGTATTGTACTAGAGATGTGCCTTTATTCTGCAATTCTGCTGCCATGCTCATATACTCACACAGTAAAATGCTCTTACACCAAAAAAAACAACACTAACTATACAGAATAAAAACATTCAATTTAATAAACCCACAGAAGAACATAATGCCATAATAATAACAGACTGATTTATCAGCTGATAAATTAAACAATATTTGTGCATTTTGTAAATGGATATTTTGCAGACAGTATTGAAGCCTTTATGTTTTTAAGACCATTAAGATTAATAATGCATCCTAATGAGAAGAATAAATGATTGATTGATTTCGTGATGAGAATTGTGTTTCATTGCATTCAAATGCATTTTCATTTTCTGTAAGCAAAATATAATTTCCTTAATTTTGGGTCAAATTTTGATTTGTATTATTTGAGGTGAACCTACCCAAAATGTTGTTTCCTAGTGTCACGTATAACCTGGAAATTTCATGGAATTTTATTTATTTTTATTTATTTATTTATATAGAAGTCATGAAATTAGTAAAATCTTTATATAGTGAAAAAAAAGTTTATATAGTGATATGGGTAACACTTTACAATAAGGTCCTACACTCACCTAAAGGATTATTAGGAACACCTGTTCAATTTCTCATTAATGCAATTATCTAATCAACCAATCACATGGCAGTTGCTTCAATGCATTTAGGGGTGTGGTCCTGGTCAAGACAATCTCCTGAACTCCAAACTGAATGTCAGAATGGGAAAGAAAGGTGATTTAAGCAATTTTGAGCGTGGCATGGTTGTTGGTGCCAGACGGGCCGGTCTGAGTATTTCACAATCTGCTCAGTTACTGGGATTTTCACGCACAACCATTTCTAGGGTTTACAAAGAATGGTGTGAAAAGGGAGAAACATCCAGTATGCGGCAGTCCTGTGGGCGAAAATGCCTTGTTGATGCTAGAGGTCAGAGGAGAATGGGCCGACTGATTCAAGCTGATAGAAGAGCAACTTTGACTGAAATAACCACTCGTTACAACCGAGGTATGCAGCAAAGCATTTGTGAAGCCACAACACGCACAACCTTGAGGCGGATGGGCTACAACAGCAGAAGACCCCACGGGTACCACTCATCTCCACTACAAATAGGAAAAAGAGGCTACAATTTGCACGAGCTCACCAAAATTGGACGGTTGAAGACTGGAAAAATGTTGCCTGGTCTGATGAGTCTCGATTTCCGTTGAGACATTCAGATGGTAGAGTCAGAATTTGGCGTAAACAGAAAGAGAACATGGATCCATCATGCCTTGTTACCACTGTGCAGGCTGGTGGTGGTGGTGTAATGGTGTGGGGGATGTTTTCTTGGCACACTTTAAGCCCCTTAGTGCCAATTTGGCATCGTTTAAATGCCACGGCCTACCTGAGCATTGTTTCTGACCATGTCCATCCCTTTATGACCACCATGTACCCATCCTCTGATGGCTACTTCCAGCAGGATAATGCACCATGTCACAAAGCTCGAATCATTTCAAATTGGTTTCTTGAACATGACAATGAGTTCACTGTACTAAAATGGCCCCCACAATCACCAGATCTCAACCCAATAGAGCATCTTTGGGATGTGGTGGAACGGGAGCTTCGTGCCCTGGATGTGCATCCCACAAATCTCCATCAACTGCAAGATGCTATCCTATCAATATGGGTCAACATTTCTAAAGAATGCTTTCAGCACCTTGTTGAATCAATGCCACATAGAATTAAGGCAGTTCTGAAGGCGAAAGGGGGTCAAACACAGTATTAGTATGGTGTTCCTAATAATCCTTTAGGTGAGTGTATATTAGGTGACATTACTGCATTAACACTGAATAATAATGATCAATTAATTTGTTACAGTTCTTATTAATCTTTTTAAATATGTTTTAATAAAAATACAGCTGTTCGTTGTTAGTTTGTTAGCTCAGGTCAATTAAATAATATTAACAGATACTATTTTTTTATTTTAATATAATAATTTGAATGTATTAGTGAACTAATGTAGTAATTACCTAATGTCATCAAATGGAACCATATTGTAAAGTGTTGCATAATTTTTGGTTGTTATACTCAGAAATTTTCCATCAGTTAGATTTTGCTCTTTTGAGTAAAATTGCTTGCAAGCCATAGTGCTGTGAGAAAATTGTTCTCTTGAATTGCTTTTAATGAATTAGTCAAAATCTGAATCTGAATGATTCATTAGTGAATCAGTCCAAATAAAATAAATGCCCATATTAGGAAATGCATTGGTCATAAAGTATGGGAAACCTGGGTATCGATGACTACCAAAAGAAACTGTGTACTGTACTTGCTTGGTGTGTCAAAAATGGTGCTGATGCATTCCTATATTGTCTGTTCAGTTTCCTTTTGACCAACATCTTGTTCTAGTTTCACTAAACTGTGAATAAGGCAGCTCTTTAGTTGCAAAGAAGAATGAATTTGGGTTTGACAGCAAGGTGTGTTGGAGGTTATAATCTGGGTTTGACTGCTGAATTGACAGGTTGTGAGTATCAGTTATCCTGATAAAGCCCTTTATTGGTCATCAAGCAGCCACTAGGACTATAAAAATGATGTGATGTTTCAAGAAACGCTAAGAAAACCTGTTTCACAAGCCAACAGCATTGCCCGAGGTATCCGGTTAATTCAATAAAACCGCACGATGGCATCAATCGCATGACAAAGGTCATATCTACATCTTGAGCCATGTAGTTTTTCAGTACATCACATAAATAAAACCTAGTTGAGCTTGTCCGAACATGCCGATGGATTCATCTGTGAATGGTCTGTCATGTAATCCTACATAATATGCATTATTCAGTTAAGTCATCAAAGTTGAATCACTTTGTAATTCACAATGTAGACCGAGCGCCGCAAGCAGGAGAGACGTTAGTACCTGGATGAACAGGAAATAGAAGAACTCAAAACAGCTGTTTGTCTGGTCCTAAACCTGTTAACTTCCTTCAGAAGCCATTGTTTACTCTTTTGTGCATAAGGAAATTAGTTTCTCTTGTAGCTTATCATACCATAAAACAAAGGCACAATAACAGAAGACAGTACAAAATTTACAGCATGCCACCTAAACACATCCTGTGCCGAGGGGGGTTACAGGTCTCGTGAAGCGGCTCACGGCGGTTGAGAGTCTGACTGTCGTTTGACTGGTGAACTTTGACCTTTAAGGCTCTTAAACTGGCAAAGTGTCACACAGCAGACGTGAGAGCCGGATTACAGTTCTGGGTGGGAGGTACTAGCATGATCTCACTGTCTTGAATGAGCTGAGTTTACTTTAAACACACTCCAAACAAACACATACGTGACTCACTCTCACATGACCGCTCTGTTTATTTGTTCTGCATTCTGCCGTCAACCATAAATGCACTTTGAATAGTTTGAAGCTGTAAATGAAGTATGTTTTTCAATAACATTTCAGTCCTAATTGGATTAAAGGCGTTTCTAATCCAACTCAACACAGTCTTTCTGCCTTTTCTGAAATAGTATGCTTTAATTTATTGGGGTTTTTCTGTATCTGTCTAAAGCTGCTTTTTCATTATCTCTGACAATCCACAGAAAATATATTTATTTCTAGTGGAAAGTAAATCAGGAGCTGCGTGAACAGGAGGTCTGCTCATACAGTATACATATGCAAGATTTTCAGATTTGATTCGAGCTTCTGGTGAATTTAAATATTTGAACTTCTGTGGCTAGACTGTGCAAGAAAGTGTTTCCTAAAAAAAAGCCTTATTTTTCCACTAAATGTTACTCTTTAGACACTATTTCCATAATGGGTGATGGAATAGTAATGTCCAAAATAATATCCATCCATCTATTCTTTAAACTTATCCTCTGTAGGGTTGCGGGATGC
Organism: Barbus barbus; assembly: GCF_936440315.1. NCBI lineage: Eukaryota > Metazoa > Chordata > Actinopteri > Cypriniformes > Cyprinidae > Barbus > Barbus barbus. The sequence continues at coordinate 9,499,424 of NC_136732.1, read as the reverse complement.
TTTCAAACATATATTCACAATTATTTTATGTGGATATATATATTTTTCCATGGTGAATAAGCGGAGGGTAATGGCTGCTTCACAACTATGTGCGACAGCCACTAGGAGACGAAATGCAACAGTGTTGGAGCCAGTTTAAGACTTTTCACACTACATTTAACTCTAGCTTAATGTATTTTTACGCCGTGAGTATATGTGAATTTTAACGTCGAATTGAGCAATGTTTCACATATTTCCACAAATGGACAATCTGTAATTTAAACAGATTGCGTGCTGGTCAAGGATTAGTTTACCCAAGATTTTGCATGCCATGAAATTAACAGTTGTAAATAGTTTCCATTATCCTTCAAATTGCGCGAATTGAAATTGCGAATTGAAAATACGCCTAATGGAAACACGTCAATTTCACAAAAACGGCCATATATCACAAAAGTTTTTATGCTCGCATGAGGTGCTTTTTTCAGGCAATTCGAAAAATGAATATTTTGCAAAACTGCAATGGAAACATTTTTTTCCACATTTTCAGGTCACTTGGAGTATGTAAAAAGTCGTATGATCCTGCTTCAGCATGCTATAACCTTATAAGAAACACGTCATACGTGGCTGATCCCATTAATATTTAGATAACATTAATATTTACACTGCATTGTGGCTCTGACATGGCCACCAGAACTGATCTAGTCAAGGCCACTCTAGTCAATGCTGGTGTTAATACCAGTCGCGCCATGATATGTTTCAGAAGCGCCCCCTGTAATGGAAACGCAGCTAATGTGAAAGGGTATTTTGCCTAGCAACACCTTATCAACCAAACAGACAACCTTAGTAACCATCTAGTACTTAGCAGCCATACAGCAATACCTTAGCACTTTCCTAGGAACACAACACTCTACTACTTAGAACATTTTAGCAACACCCTGCCAGTTGCCTAAGAAAGTTCTAGCAACAGTCTAGCACACCCTGACAACTACTCAGAACACTCCAGCAATCACTAAATCTATCTCACTCTTAATGCTGTATAGATCTTAAACTACTTCAAATGCACAAGGGTGATTTAACCTTCAGACTTCTAGGTTTTTTAAAACTATTTTAAAGATTTCGACAACTCTAGCAACATTAAAATTTGTCTTGAAGAATTGTACCATTCTAGCTAATAATACTAGCACATGAAGCACTTGTCGAGACAAATGAGACCGCATATGCCTGTCAGTATCATCCAGTGTGCAATTATTGAATGTTAACTTCCTCTATCCTGTCAACAAACAATGGTTGCATGTCACAGTTACTAGGAGACTGGTTGTTAAGGTTCCACCCGTGGCATGAGGTCACAGTTTGTGGTTTGTAAAACAACCATTTCTGCACATAGTTTCAGATGTCTTTTCCTCTTTTCCGTCCATCTATTCTGGGACAGCCATTCGGACTCTTCAGCCCAGACCGTTGCTTGTGGGTGTTCATAGCAAAGAAAAATCACAAAATGACTTCTTAATGTCTCAGTTATTTCTTTTAGACAGCAATGAGGTCAAATGAAAAGCAATTATAGACATTTTCTTAAGAAAAAAAAAACTCTAGCAAATGTGCTCTAGACAGTGTCTTAAACTGCCCTCAGGTTTGTCAAGTCTGCAAACAAAATCAGAGATCTTAAATATTTCTCATCAGATTTATCCAAGATGATCTGAGCAGCTATCCACATGCATTGTCTATTGTCTCATTTGTGTCTATGTTTAAGGAAGCTCACGAGGAACTACTGAAACAAATTTGATACACCCAACATCTAGACCTGTTGTACTTATGGGATTGGGTTCTAGTATATCCTTTTCATATTCCAATTATACTCCAAAATGGTGTCACATCAGTAAAACGGGTACATTTATCCAGACCTGGCTTCATTAAATATTTATCATTCTTCTAATGCACATGGTTCAAAGCAACAACGCAACTGTTTTGACTTTAGTCTGTCTTGTGGCTTTTCCAGTCTAATGTGACACCACCCATCACGTGTTTGAGGCTTTTCTCAAAAATGTCTATGCATCAGCTAAAACTTTCTCACTACATTCACCCCAGTTCATTACTTAGGTTTATGTAACTGAGAAATGCAATTAAGCAATTATCTGTAAAATTTGCATTCATTATTTAAAAGATTGTCTTACATATTTTAAAAAACACTAGTGTTTTTGTTTTTGCACAAGACATGTGAACTGTATTCTTTATTCATATTAAACCGAACGAAACACTGAAATATATAAACTAAAATATCATTAATAAAGATGAACTCTGAGCTGAATTAAACTAAGCTGTAACTGTAACCATGTGCCACACATATCCTGTCAGCTTCGGCAGAGGTCTGTTGTGCTGGTGAGTTTGTACAATGTTCATTCCCAGCCACTGTTTCCTAAATTTTGTGAAGAGACTGGTTTAATTACATACAAGTACTGGATGTTGTTTTGTTCTGGATTCAAAATGACACAGAGGAAAACACTACCCTGTTATTAAGAGCGACTATTCTTAAAACACCACTGAAGGAGAATGAAAACAAATGTGGAGTGTTGTTTGGTGAGCTGTGCTTTAAGTGTTTTGGCTGTATTTCCTTTGTGGTATTTTAAAAATGTTTTGTTTGTTCGAGAATAGAGTTTGCTTGTCAAATCAAGGCATATAAACTCAGCAAAAAAAGAAACGTTCCCCTGACTTTCAACTGTTTTTACTTTCAGTAAACTTAATGTGTAAATATTTGTATGAACACTAAAAGAGTCAACACCATAAGACATAAACTAAAAATGTTTCACAGACATGTGACTAACAGAAATAGAATAATGTGTCCGTGAATGAAGGGAGGCTCAAAATCAAAAGTACCAGTCAGTATCTGGTGTGGCCACCAGCTGCTTGAAGTACTGCAGTGCATCTCCTCCTCATGGACTGGACCAGATTTGTCAGTTCTTGCTGTGAGATGTTACCCCACTCTTCCACCAAGGCACTTGCAAGTTCCTGGACATTTCTGGGGGGAATGGCCCTAGCCCTCACTAGGGCTGAACCAGAATATTCGATTATTCGAATATTCGTTGGGTGGGTTGGCATTCGATCTTCAATTTTGAGATTCGAATATCCTTTTTTTTTTTTTTTTACACCTGGCATCCCCCGCAAAACGGTTCTCAACTTGTCCGCCTGGCTGAACATCTGCACCAGCCAATGAAAGACGTTCGTGCTGACCTATAGCATATATCATGAGCCCGCTTATATTATGAGCGCGCTTGCTGCACATCTACATTGGAAATAATGAACTTAAGCGCGCAAAAGACGCGACATGTGAACGGACCCTCTGCTATCACAAAACCGAATGCGATGCATGCGTTTTCTTTCTGTCAACTGTCCCGAGATGCGAGCGAAAGTCTTGGGTCAGCGTGCTGTAGCTCTTGTAGTGCAGACGAGATGCGCCGATATGAAGCCGCTTTGAGACCACAACGAGAGTGAAAGAGAGAAGACGCGGTCCAGCTGAATCACTCACGCTGTTTTCAAATGACTGATTTAATCTGATATTTTGTGTGGATTTATTTATTCATCTAACCTACATGCTATATTTAATAAATGTTTGCAAGATTTTCCCTCATTATAAACTCGAAAGCTGCGGGAATGAGTAAAACTATGCGATATGCCTACACACAAATTCAGGACCTGATTAAATATAATTCTATTATACAGAGATTAAAAATATATATGTAAAATAAAATTCCATGACTTCTACTAAACTTTTCCAGGTCTAGAAATGGCTGTTCGCTTCCGGCTCGCTCTGTTAGTTTATTAAATGTTTATTAATTATGAACGTGTCGCATGTCCATATTGCACCAAAATGCAACACTGCACTCCCTTGGGTCCGCAGCAACACACCTGCCGCGTGTGAAGTCATTGGATGAACATTTCTCGACACAATAAAAATGCAAACAGGCAGACAGACGCACAGAGATTCCTGCCTTTATTAGAGAGAAGAATATGTTCAGCCCCTCCCTCCGAAGCTTCGAATATTCGGTGTTGATTCCTATGGAAGCTTTGAAGCTCAAAAAATGGTATTCGGACCAGCCCTAGCCCTCACCCTGCGATCCAACAGGTCCCAGACGTGCTCAATGGGATTGAGATCCGGGCTCTTCGCTGGCCATGGCAGAACACTGACATTACTGTCATGCAGAAACTCACGCAGTATGGCTGGTGGCATTGTCCTGCTGGAGGATCATGTCCGGATGAGCATGCATAAAGGGTACCACATGAGGGAGGAGGATGTCTTCCCTGTCCCGCAAGGCATTGAGATTGCCTGCAATGACAACAAGCTCAGTCCGATGGTGATGTGATATACCGCCCCCAGACCATGACGGACCCCCCACCTCCAAATCGATCCCGCTCCAGGGTACAGGCCTCGGTGTAACGCTCATTCCTTCGACGATAAACACGAATCCGTCCATCACCCCTGGTGAGACAAAACCGTGACTCATCAGTGAAGAGCACTTTTTGCCACTCCTGTCTGGTCCAGCGAAGGTGGGTTTGTACCCATAGGCGGCGTTGTTGCTGGTGAATTCTGGTAAGGACCTGCCTTACAACAGGCCGACAAGCCCTCAGTCCAGCCTCTCTCAGCCTATTGAGGACAGTCTGAGCACTGATGGAGGGATTGTGTGTTCCTGGTGTGACTCGGGCAGTTGTTGTGGCCATCCTGTACCTGTCACGCAGGTGTGATATTCGGATGTACCGATCCTGTGCAGGTGTTGTTACACGTGGTCTTCCACTGCGAGGATGATCAGCTGTCCTTCCTGTCTCGCTGTAGCGCTGTCTTAGGCGTCTCACAGTGCGGACATGGCAATTTATTGCCCTAGCCACATCAGCAGTCCTCATGCCTCCCTGCAGCATGCCTAATACACGTTCACGCAGATGAGCAGGGACCCTGGGCATCTTTCTTTGGGTGTTTTTCACAGTCGGTAGACAAGTCTCTTTAGTGTCCTGCGTTTTTAGAACTGTGACCTTAAATGCCTACTCTCTGTAAGCTGTTAAGGTCTTAACGACCATTCCACAGGTGCATGTTAATTAATTGATTATGGTTAATTGAACATGCATGGAGAACATTGTTTAAACCTTTACAATGAAGATCTGTAAAGTTATTTGGATTTTTACAACATTATTGTTGAAATACACAGTCCTGAAAAAGGGACGTTTCTTTTTTTGCGGAGTTTATCATTATAAATGATGTACTCTTGCAAAATGAATAATTGTATAACTATTTTATTTTTTATCAAAAATACAAGAAACTAGTGTTTCCACCCTATTATTCTCATTATTGCATAGAAATTAACTGAGACTACAAGATATTTGACCAGAGTTACATTTCTCTGTTTGTTTTACTTGAACTTGGTACTGCTTTTGACAATAGAGAACACAACAATATTCTATATTGTGTTAACATTTCTAAACAGGCACTTGCCTATTTTAGATTCTACAAGTTAATTTGTGTAAATTTAACTGTGTAAAATATGGTGCTCCGATGCTAAAGAAGGGTATTCCACAAGGTTCAGTCTTAGGTCCTTTGGTTTTCCCCTTGTACATACTCCCTTTAGGTGCTATTATTAGAAAACTTGGCATTTCATTGTTATGCAGACTATACACAGCTTTCATCCAAATTGATCTGTGTGATCTGTGAATGTTTGCAACAACTGATGGCAGTTTTGATCCAACACTTACATTACTTATGCCCTGAATAGAGTTAACTGTGCTGAGAAATCTGTGTATGGAGTGGTTTGAAATTGCCGTTACTCACTGAGCTCAGTACAGTTTGTCCCAAAAACTAGTTTTATGTGTGAATTTTTGACCCAATCACAACCAGGTCCCTTGCAGATTAATTCTTCTATGCATCTGTATGTGTGTTTACAGGCATCATGGTGCACTCTGAGAGCTGAGTTTGTTCATCTTAACCCTGCACAACTGCATCACATGCTGAGAGAGTACAACACATCTCGGATGTGCCCTCCGTGCTGGACGCCATCTCCAGAGGATTCAGCAGCTGCCCTCAATACCTGTGAGCCCAAATATGAGCACACACATATTTCATTTTGTAACTGGATTATACAATTTCCAATATTTAACCATTGTCATTTCCAAAATCTCTTATACCAACAGCCTTATTTTATAAGATAAGGCTTAAGTGATGTCTTGAATGCTTTTCTTTAGCTTACTGAGATTCTCTGTTCCTCTGCCTGAGTGCCTGACAACAAAAATGTTTTTTTCTTAGCTAATATCCTGGAAAGTTTCGACAACCATCCTCCTCTAACCCTGCCCAGCAGCATTTTTAATCTGGAGCTGGGAAATCCCATCACAGAGCCAGGGCTGTTCACTCCTCTCCGGCATCTGCAGGAGTTTATCCAGTCTCTCCCAGACAGCCAGACACAGTCTGATAATCAGCCCTCACAGGTAAACCTCCTCCATGCTGTTAACTCCCTACAGACGCCACAGAAAATGCAATGGTTTAAAACTGGTTTGACAGTAGATTTCGGAATGTTGGCCTGTAGTTTAGAAATGAGCAATTTTCAACTAAAGTCAGTATAGTTATTCTGCTATAGTTATAAACCTACCCTAGATTTCTTAACAGTGTTGCTTAAATGATTGCTATTTAATTTAAAAAATGGTAAACACACCAGACTCCGACAACTGGCTGTTTTACACTGAAGACAATAGAATTGCATCTTCCTTCATTCATTCTGTTTTCTTTTACTTACAACAAAACTGAGCATTGACTAAATTTCTTAATTACTTTCCCTGAGAATCAGACTTTTTAACGTACAACATCTATTCATAATTTTCATTAATAGTTTTAGAATATCTTACTCTTGCTTTGAACAAAACCAAACAATATTTATATCTTACTATCTTAATAGAACCTAACTGGCCATCATTTAAATATCTTAATAAAACAGAACTGACCAATATTACATACCAATAACACAATATAGCCAGATCTAAATCTGGAGGATCCCTCGTATAATTGTTACGTAGTGTCATATCGCCCAGCCCTAAAACTACTGCATTATTAACTACATGACTTTCTATAAAGCTGCTTTGAAACATTGTGTATCTTGAAAGGTGTTATAAAAAAATTAATTGACTTGAAATATAGTGTGTCAATTATTTTTGACATTTCGGATGCATTCAGGGCTCCTGCAGTAACTTGACTGAAGAGACAGCACCTGAACTAATCACCTGCCAAGACTCAGAGGAGAAGGATCAACACCATGTCAGCTTGACACCTCAGTTTCGGGGGTCTCACAGTAACCTGAGCTCATGTGAGGCTGTCCTGACCCAGAAACTCAAGTGCCTGGAGCTCCAAAACAGCTTGTCAGGAAATACAGACCTGGGCTACCACAAGAGTCTGGCCCTCGACCCCTCCTGCCTGCTGACGCCTCCCAACACCCCTCAGAGTCTTGAGCAAGCTGAGCTTGAAGCCAGTCTGCTGGAGGGGGCGGCACAGCAGACGGCACGCCAGCACAGGAAAGGTAACATCACTTCACCATGACCGAGCAGATGCTAAAACACATGCTGAACTGCCTCTCTCCACCAAAAACCTTTCCAGTTACAAGGATTATGAAAAAAAAAAATGGGAAAATACAAGGTTTCTTGCATTTGCAAGTAGTTTTACAAAGATTTAAACCTACTTGAGCACTAGTACTACTCATCTTCTGTTTGTTTGTCAGCTGTACTCTTAGAAATATCTCAGATGTTTTCATCCCATAGCGTGCTGATTTCAAAGGTAGGGTGTATTGTTTTTGGAGGCGTGTGGGAAGTGCTGGTGTTGATGTGGATTTGGGTTTGTGTGCTCTGGCTGCACAAGGAAACCAGCCCCCTCTTCTCTCCAGAATGCTCTCCCACATGTAATATATTTATACAGTGAGCAATGTTCAGGTGAGGTCACTGAACAACTTTAAGAGTGAGTCTTTGTAACTGGTGTTAACTTTGTAACAGGTTAATATTCTGAACTGGCATTCCTGAGCACTTTATTTCTTCCGTAGAAGTACTAAAATAATTATTTATTATTGGAAATTAAGCAATCAAAATTACGCCTCAGCCTAAATATGATAAATCATAGAGCTTCTGAAGCACTTTAAAACATTGTAGCGAAATTTGTCGGAAAACAATAATAACTCTTGCTGTTTCATCAGTGACGATAAATGATTTCCATGATAAAATCATAAAAAGATCATATATTTTTACAGCATCGGAAAGTAATAAACAGGAAGCTTTGTGAAGCAAAATAGGCAAATAGTAAATAGGTCCAGTGATGATAATACCATGCTAATGGATTATTGCCATATTCATATACCATGGTTTTTACATTGTACTTCTGAGAATACCCTGGGATGCCAAACAAACTTGAAAAAAATAAACAAATAAAATAAAATATTGGCATGTTTTTTAACCATGGTAAAATATTGAATTTATTTACAGGTTGGCACACACTCTTGAGTGACTTTTTTGCATTTATAAAAGAGTAGCAAAAACAATACGAAAGAATTATGCCAATATTCAGTATAATTGCAATTTATACCTAAAAAAAAAAAAAAAGCATAACTAGGCATAGTTCATCCAAAAATGAAAATTCATAATTTCTTCACCCTGTCGTTTCAAACCCATAAGACTGTTAATTTTCAAAACACAAGTTTAAGGTAGTTTTAATGAAACCTGAGAGATTTCTGTCCCTCCACTGAAATTTTATTCCACCAAAGCAGACAAGCCCCAAAAAGGTCATAAAGGCATCATAAAAAGCAATCCATCTGACTCCAGTAGTTGAATCCCAATTTTATGAAGCAACATAAAAACTTCTTTCCTAAATTATCTTGACTTTGCATAGGGATCTGATGCACATTCACAAGAAACAATGATGCATATGTGTCGTTTTAACGTAAGAGTGGACGTTTTGACTGTATAGGTTAAAGTCTCAAATTACATTTTTGGTCCCAAAAATCAGTTTTACTGGTAGTCCACTGTACGAATATTTTTTGGGTATAATATGTCACAGTTTACTTTATTTTGCTATCCTCACTTACATAAATGAACTATAGTGTCCTGCACCCACTAGTAAGAAAAAAAAATCTGTCTGAATAATTTTTGGTTTGACTGTAGATAAAGAGTGGTAGAGCCCTACATGTGGCATCCTGTTCCCATTGGTTTCCCGCCTCCTTCTAAAGACTAGTGTGGACTTTCCTTATCAAAGGAACTCTGTTTCGACCACACTGGTTTTGGTCACTAATTCATCCCGCTTTTTTGGTTGTGGCACAAATCCTATAATCTGGTTCAGGAATTACAGAGAGGTGGTGATGTCAGGAGAAAAAAGAGCATTGGATAAAGCATCATGGGAATTTACAGTTGGCTTGCTGGCTGGAATCTTAATCGGGACAGGCATTGTTCAGGATGCTGGCCGGGTGGCCGAGCGCTGGAGGAAAACCCCCTTTTCCACCAACCCAGAGCAGATCTTTATGGGAACATGAAGAGACATCATAAAATCAGGGTTCATACTTATGTATCATATGCAATATGAAGAATCGACTGATGTTTATGACAAACCAAACCTGCTGTGAAAATCGACATGTCAGTTTTTTTTTTTTTTTTTTTTTTTCAATTCGGATTTCATTTTGACTGTCAGGAAATAAACACAGTTATAATAATCTTGACAATCCTGGAAACAAATTTCATGTTCTTCATACACAATATACTTTCTTATTTTTTTCTTCTGAATACGAGGTGATGTATGACCTGGAAATTCAGTGGCTTTTGGTTTGTTTGTGCTTCTGAACTAGTGAAGTTTCTGAGCTGGTAATGAATTGTTTGATTTTATTTTCTCATTAGAAAACGGCATCACAGGAAACCAAAGAACAAAGGAGGATGAGGATGATAGAGATGAAGTGTTCACCGTAGAGCTGATGAGAGGACCTCATGGTCTTGGGCTGGCGCTGGTGGATGGAATGGTGAGACTAATCTTTTTTTCTTTTCTATTTATCATTCTGTACTTGTGTACTTGTCTCTCGCCCTTATGCTAGTGTACGTGTGTCTCCTAGACGATGTACATAATGGCATACTACCCTACTGCTCTTACTCTTTCTGTGATATATAGCATGTAGACTGTGCACAGTATGTATGTTTTTATGGAATACCTGCATGATGGTTGATGCAGATTAATGGTAATAAGAATTTATCAGGAAAATGACCTGGATATGTTTTTGTTTGACACAAACATTCTCTCCATTTACTGGAGAAGGTGTGACATTTTAAGCAAAAGGCCCCTCTAATAAGCAGATTACATATTGTCTTTTATGGTTGTTCCTTCATTGTGATTATGCTGTTGAAATGACCCTGTTTTATATACAGAAGGATGGTACTTCATATCCATTTCTTTGTGTAAACGCACTGCTGTGTAAAAAACATGCTAGTCAAATGAAAACTGTGATGCAGTTTGAGCACTTGCTACAACATCTCAACAGCTTCGAAACTAGGCCACTCAACAGCTGTTATGACTAAAAATAATCAGGGCTACACTAGCTCTGTACACTTAAGTACATGCAGGCTTTGTTCCAAAACCTACCTTGCTGTATACAGCCTACATACAGTCGTGGTCACAATTATTGGCACCCTTGGTAAATATGATCAAAGAAGGCTGTGAAAATTGATCTGCATTGTTAATCCTTTTGAACTTTTCTTTTAAAAATTCACAAAAATCTGACCTTTCATTGGATAATAAGAATTTAAAATGGGGGAAATATTAATTGGCCACAATTAACGGCGCCCTTCTATTCAATACTTTTTGAAACCTCCATTTGCCAGTTTAACAGCAATTTTCTCCTATAATGCCCGATGAGGTTAGAGAACACCTGACAAGAGATCAGAGACCATTCCTTCATCCAGAATCTCTCCAGACCCTTTAGATTCACAGCTCCATGATGGTGCTTCTTCTCTTCAGTTCACCTGGGGTTCAGGTCAGAAGCAGAAGCTTGGTTTTGTGCTCCGTGACCCAGTGATTTTTGTGTTGTTTTTGAGGTTTGTGTTTGGATTATTGTATGGTTGGAAGATCCAAACATGGCCCATTATAACATTAACAGAGTCAGTCACTTATTGATTTTTTTATCTGTTGGTATTTGATAGAATCCATGATGCCATGTGTCTAAACAAGATGTCCATGACTTCCAGCAGAAATATAGGCCCACAACATCAAATATACAGCAGTATATTTCATTGTACACATGGGGTACTTTTTATCCCCGTGTTCACCAAACCCATCTTGAGTGTTTGCTGCTAAAAAGCTAAATTTTTTGTTTCATCTGACCATAGAAGCCAGTCTAATTTGACGTTCCAGTCCTGTCTGATAACTGAATATGCTGGAGTTTGTTTTTGGATGAGCTGGGAGAATTTTTCTTGAAACCCTCCCAAACAACATGTGGTGATGTAGGGGCTGTTTGACAATTTTTTTAAGGTTTTCTGACCCCGAGGCTCTACTATTCTGCAGTTCTCCAGCTGTGGTCCTTGGAGAGCCGTTAGCCACTCAAACTCTCCTCCTCACTGTGCATTAGGACGATATAGACACACGTCCTCTTCCAGGCAGTTTCATAAAAAATTTTATTGATTGGAAATCCTTAATTATTGCCCTGATGGTGGAAATGATAATTTTGCTCCATGGGAACACTGCTCTAGCTCTTTTCTTAAAGCCACTTCACTAATTTGTGAAGCTCAATTATCTTTTGCTGCACATAAGAAATATATTCTTTGGTTTTTCTCATTGTGATGGATGATTAAGGGAATTTGGGCTTTGTTTTCCCTCCTATTTATATTTCTGTGAAACAGGAAGCCATGGCTGGATAATTTCATGTTCATAATCACCCTGGAGTGCTCAAAATTGTGAATATGAATGGGAACATACTTCAGAGATATTTTACTCATAAGAATTTCTAGGGGTACCAATAATTGTGTCCAACGTGTATTTGAGAAAAACATTTATTTCATAATGAGTTTTTCCCCCATTTTCAATTGTTTTAGTTCAATACAAGGTTAGATTTTTGTGATTCTTTTTAAATAAAAGATCACTAGGATTAATATTGCAGGTTTATTTTCAAAGCCTTCTATAATCATATTTACTAAGGGTGCCAATAATTCTCACCACGACTGTAGACAGCATCTTAACCTTTGAAGGGATACTTCACCCAAAAATGTAAATTCTGTAATTTCATGTCATGTCATTACTAACCCATAAGACCTTCGTTCAGCTGAGAGAATTCTGTTCCTCCACTGAAGATCCATACACCCAAAAAGTTCATAAAGACACTGCAAAAGTAATCCATATGAGTCAAGCAGTTTAATCCAAGTCTTCTGAAGAGACTCTTTATATGAGTTTTATATGGTTACACACTAATATTTTATAAAGTGGGCCTATTTTATTGAATTATATGTATAATACATAGTTAGCATGTTCAGACTAGGTTTCTTGACTGAATTTGTCACATTGTGTTGTGGGATTGTCTTCTCTGCAAAGGACACATAATGCTACCTTAGATTTTTGCTAAATGTGTTGCTACCTTAGATCTGGTTTTGGCCAAAGATGACGTGGGCGATGGAATAATCTTGTAGTTTTTAAAGCCTTCACATCAGAAGTGATGCCCTAGAATGCTGCCTACATAGGACGCTCATTAGCTTTTGGAACAGAGCCATAGTCTCTTAGGGCTGCTTTGTTCTTTTCTTTGGAGAGTTTGGCTCTGTAAATGACTTGGTATTGCTGACTTAGGTGTTAGCTATGAGGTGCATGTGAGGGGGGTAGTTTTACGAGAAGCTGCTGAGGAGGGATGAATGGGTTTGCGTTGGACACTGAACGAATAATGAGTCCAGAGCTTGACTGAACGTGAGAAGCTCTCCTGCGTTTCCCAGAACTGCACTGTCATTGAAAATATAGAGCTGATGTTAAAAATAAGATGAAGTTAGAACCTGATGACTGTGTGGTTGAGTCTTCAGAGACAATAAAACATTCTCCATGTGAGTCAGGACACTCTCAAACAAATGCAGCAGTTCAACTAAACTGATACCGAGGAGAATCAAACTAATTCATTTCCCGTTGCTGTTGAATCATCATGTAGTCATGGCTAATCTTGTGTGTTGATAGAAAACTCCTCTGCGAGTGAGTGGGATCTACGTGAAGTCAGTGGTGCCTGATTCCCCAGCAGCCCTCAGTCAGAGACTAAGAGTGGGCGACCGCATCCTCGTTGTCAATGGAGTCAGTCTGGTGGGAATGGACTACCACAGGTGAACACCGGACACTTCTCCAAACATTCAACATGCTGCCTTCCTGCTGAACATGTCTTTTTATACGTTTCCTCTTTCCTTTTATTATGTGAAAAACATTTCTTGATCATTTTACCTACATTTTTACTGATTTGGTTAAAAAAGGATTAAACCTCTAATTGATAAAAACACCCATAAGCTGTTTCAGAACAAATATACTGAATAAAGTTAAAAGGCTGACAAATATTTAGAGTTATTTATGCAGTTCTGTCTGGAGCAAAATTACACACTTTATCTTTAGCTTATAACTTAAACTAATAAGAAATTGTCCACATTAGTGGATGCTTTTGATACCAATGCTGTCAGTCAGGGTTATATTAAAAAAAAAAATTGATATCTTAAAATTATTTTCTGTATTTGTATAAAGTAATTTTCCAAAAAGTAATTTAGTCCTAAAATCAAAAGAAAGCTTTAGGACCACTACAATGTTTTCACATTTGAAATGAACAATAAAATGTCAAAATTATTGATTCCGAAATATTTTTGGATTATTTTTTTCTCATTCACTTTAATCCCAATTTAAATTGTCACAAATAATAGCATGAGTTGTCTTTTTTTCATTTTGCCACAGTCTTTTTGTTTAATACTTCACGATTTAAATAGTACTGCATTGTTCATTATTAGCATTCATTTATTTGTTGTTTTCTTAAAACATATAATTATTTCTTTTGATTTTGGAGTCAAATGACTTGGAAATGTTCTGAACATGTTTGGAGAGGTTCACTTTATACGATTGAATCGAGATGTCTGAGGTTTCACAGATGAGATCAATGTTCTTGACACTGAAACTGATCTGTTTTTTTCTGTCAGTGGACGAGAACTGATCCGGACGTCCAGCGACTCGCTGCGGTTACTGGTGGCCAAAACTGAATCCAGGAGCAGCAGCAGGAGCTTCATCACCAGATGCTGAGAAACAAAACAGACCCGTCTGGACGATTGACTATCATTGGACTGATCTTTCCTCATTGCTCCATTCAGTCAAATCTCAGGCAGTGAAACTCAGATTTATGCTGAAACCAAAGGAAAGGCAATTCAAATGAATTCATTAATGTTGCTGTTTGTGTTGTTTTCTTTGTCTTTGGCTGTTGGTGGCAGTACAGACGTCTCAAATGGCCAGGACAATATGTTGATATCTTATTTTAGCATTTATTTCACACTTTTCTTTCTTTTTTTTATGTAACACAGTTTACCAGATGTTTTCTCGTGTTTTATTTTTGTTTAGTGTCTGTCATTTTCCAGTTTCCTGAGAAATAGTTGTGGTCCAGACGGAGTTATTTCAGTTTCCCTAAAACTCAAACTGGAAGAGAAAGAGAGTCTCATAAATCCATTTTGCTCATAACATCCAAATACTGCTGTAAATATCTGTCAGAACTACATTAGTTTTAGTCAGTTTTTAATATTTGGCCAAAGTATCACTATTAATGTGGTTTGCGTTGTTGATGTTATTTTATATTGATGTAATTTCATATTAATATTACTTGATGACGATCATAAATGATGTTCTTCCTCAGTGCCAGAGAAACAGTGTTATATTGTCATCAGTGTTCATGATGGTGTTAAAAACAATCGGTTATAATATTTATATTGATAACTGTTCATGTAGAAGTGTAATAAATATTATTTCATTTCTTTTTAAAGAAAAGAGAAAAACTGTTGCTGTTTATTTTCTTTTTAAAAAGTTTGACTTTCAGTTTGTTTAATATCCATTCATTGTATTAACATTTTCTATGCATATAAACTATATCAGAATATCCCATAATCCTTCTGGACAAGATGATCATGCAATATTACATGCACAGTTTTCCAGTAATATATTTCCTATTGAACAGGAAGTTGGATGGTGCAAAGCAATCATTTTAATAGTTAGCAGGTGTTAGAAATTTAAAATACACCTGGAAAAAATTATGATAATTTTGTCAATATTTAGTGAGAGTATAAATAGTTTCAAAACTAACAGACATGGACTAAAGCCACAGACCTGTAGGCTGGATTTCAGAGGGTCTTTATCTGGTCTATCTCTGCTGGTCTGTGAGTCTGCAGAGGTTTACAAATGAAATCTAAATAAAGCAGCACACACTTCAGTGTAAAGGAGGAGCTGCAGAAGAGCATGGAGGAGCTCAAGGGTGAATCTGAATGGAAATGCTGCTCACCGCAAAACTCAACGCCATTTATAGAGCTTTTATTGAGCGAATGCAGCAGCAACACACACATACAGACTTTAACATGATCTTTAGACATATGCACCTCTTTATATGTATTGTTAGTTTTTTTTTGGCTGACCATTCGCTGTCTGGAATAGCAGATTGTACTACTCTCTATGTATAGTATGCATTCACATCATCTACTACTATACATTTGCTAATGTGCTGAAGAACTCAATGCACCGAATACTGTATCCCACAATACGTAATATTTAACTTTATTTGTCATTTCAGGTGGATGAGCAGAATGATCAGCTTTGATTTAATTAAACATTGTTACAAAATTACACACATGCACGCACACACACATTTACATTTAGCAGACACTTTTATTCAAAGCGACTTACAAATGAGGACATTAGAAGCAATCAAAACCAACAAAAGAGCAACAACATACAAGTGCTATGACAAGTCTTGGTTAGCCTAACGCAGTACACGAGTACACGTAGAACGTTTTTTTTTTTTTTAAAGAAAACGAGTAGATAAAAAAAACAAAAAACTAGGTTTCTATTTTCTATATTCTAAGAAACAAGTAGAATAGAAAAAAGAAAGCTAGTGTTAGTTTTTCAAGAAAAGCTAGCAGTTAGAGAATAAATTTATAATTGATAGAGGGTCAAATGTGTTTTTTAAATAAAAAGAAGACTGATAGATAAAATAGAATTAGAATAGAGAATGCTAGAGTTAGAGGGTCAAATAAAGATGGAAGAGATGTGTTTTTAGCCATTGGCTAAGGGTTCAGCTTCTCGGATTGAGTTGGGCAGGTCATTCCACCAGGTGGGAACAGTTAATGAAAAAGTCTGTGAAGGTGATTTGTGCCTCTTTGGGATGGCACTACAATGCGTCGTTCACTTGCAGAACGCAAGCTTCTAGAGGGCACATAAGTCTGAAGTACTGAATTTAGGTTAAGGGGTTCAGGTGGTTCTGTAGACAAACATTAATGCCTTGAATTTTACGTGAGCAGCTATTGGTAGCCAGTGCAAATTGATGAACAGAGGTGTGATGTGCGTTCTTTTCGGCTCATTAAAGATTAATCTTGCAGCAGCATTTTGGATTAATTGTAGAGATTTGACGGAAATGGCTGGAAGACCTGCTAAGAGAGCATTGCGATAGTCAAGTCTGGACAGAACAAGAGCCTGAACAAGGAGTTGTGAAGCATGTTCCGAAAGAAAGGGCCTGGTCTTCTTAATATTGTATAAAGACACATATATATCAACATATATAAACACACACACACATATATATATATATATATACACACACGCACGTGACAGCAGTCTAACAAACTACTGTTTGATATTGTAAAATAATGACTGCTGTTTCATTACAGAAATCACAACAAAAGTGCTTTAACATTATTATACAATATTTCTTGAATTAAACCAACTCACTGAGACATTATAATGTGTTTTCAATGAATAGTCATTTAAAATAATAATGATAATGATTAATAACCCTCTTTCTCCCAACAGCAGGAGATGGATGAAGTAAATATTTAACAGCTGTGGCTGAATGATGCTGTTAGTCCAGACACAGATCCAGTCTGGAGACTGATCAGACAGAGGATGAACGAGATTAATTCACTTCATCAATCCTCAGTGATGCGGTGTTCATGTATTCATTCACTGAATGATGTTTGTCTCGCTCTCTCTCTCTTTCAATTCAATTCAATTCAGCTTTATTAGCATGACTGTGTAACACAGTGTTGCCAAAGCATTAACATAACAACAACAACATAAATAACAACATAATAATAATTAAAATCCATCTAAATAAATGAAAAGATAAAGTAAGTCAGTTTCAAGTTAACATTGTGAATGGTTAATACATATTTTGCAGCTAGTGCAGCTGTGTTATCTTCTCCAAGTAAGAAGGGCATTTTCTCAGTATAACTAAGTTCAGTAAATGATGGGATCAGGGCTTCAAATCTGGGAGAAATTGTGATATTTAGGACAAATCAGCAGAAAGTGTTTCTCATCCTCTGTTTGCTGTAGATCACAGTGTCTACAGATCCTCTGCTCTCGCTCTGTCCATGTTCGTCTATGTCTTCCTCTCTCTATTTCTAAATCATGGTTACTTAATCTGTATTTGGAGAGGATTTGTCTTTCTTTAAATGGTTTAATCAATAAATAATTGGCAACTTTAGTGCTTCTGTTTAGGGTTGAGTAGCATTGGAGTTTATTTTTAGAGATTCATCAAGTGTCTTTTAGATTTTTGTCAATTTCTTTAATAATGGTTTTGGGGTTGAAGCTGTAGTCAGCGAGGAGCTGGGTTTTATGGACTAGCTGAAGAGCGAGTGTCTTTAGACCCTTACAGAAAAACCACATGAATTTCACATGTGCAAAAGCACATGTGGCCACATATACATGTGATTCTGCACATGTAAAATTTTACGTGTGAAAACATGTGAAAATCACATGTGAAGCGTGTGCTTTGCACATGGGAAATGTGTTTTTGGAACATTTTCATGTGAATTTCCATGTGAATCCCATGTTAATCCCATGTGAAACCCATGTGATCACATGTCAAACACATGAGATCACATGTGAAACATGTATATTCCCATGTGAAACCCATGGTACTTTCCTATATGAATCCCATGTGAAACCCATGGGATCACATGAGAATCCCATGTGATCACATGTGAAACACATATATATTCCCATGTGAAACCCATGGTACTTTCTTATGTGAAACCCATGGTACTTTCCTATGTGAATCCCATGTGAAACCCATGGGATCACATGAGAATCCCATGTGATCACATGTGAAACATGTATAATCCCACGTGAAACCTATGAGATAACGTGAAATACATGTAAATTCTCATGTGAAACTTGTGAATCCCATGTGAAACGTTTGCAACACAACCTGCTTGTGTTGCAATGTGATTGTGAAATGACTTTAAAAACTCTAGTCAATATTTAACTCATGCACAATATACACTAAAATTCACTAAAATTCCATTACGTTTTATTAATCAATCCTTATACACTATTCATACTATGAAGAATAACTACAGTCTAAAGCATTTATATAAATCTTAAAGGGATAGTTCGTCCAAAAATGAAAATTCTGTCATTAATTACTCACCCTCATGTTGTTCCAAATACATACCTTCGTTCATCTTCAGAACACAAAATAAGATATTTTTGAAAATCTCAGTTGCATTGCTGTCTATGCAGGGTCAGAAAGCTCTTGGATTTCATAAAAATATCTTATTTTGTGTTCCAAAGATGAACGAAGATCTTATGCAATATGGCCTTTCTTTTTGATACCACAAAAGGGGAAATTAAAAAATTAAAAAAAAAATAATTTTAAAAATTCAGTTGGTCTCGAGTGGAGGATTGCGTTTATGAGAATATATTTGCTCAACATTTCACTTTAGCTCACCGAGGATTAATGAAGATTGTAAAAATGTCAAGGTTTAAAACACTACACAAAACATGAATCTCAGAAAACTCAAAACTATTACTCATGTATTGTCTTTTATGAGGTGAAGATCTCCAGACCAAAACAATGCAAGAACTTGATTTGTCGTTATGACAGGCAGAAAACAACAGATATATTCACCTCAGAAAAAAAAGTATATGCAAATTTTTTTAGTAGCCATGAGTTGCATGTGACTGAATTTTAGTTTTTGGGTGAGCTGTCCTTTTCAAATAACTGGCAAATTAGTTTGAACAAAACAACACAGATATAGTAACACAGATGTAGTAAAACCAATCAAATGTTGATGAACTGACTAAACAACAGTATGAGTAAAAACACTTTTGTATTTTGATGAAATACATAGTTGTTTGGTATTTATTACCTGGAGAAGATTTGAAAAACACACAAACCATATCGTCTTCACGTTTCATCAGTTAGCTTAGCTACAAAAAGTTACTAGTCTATTACTCACTACGGAGTCCTGAGGAAAAGCAGTAGCTCCTCACTGCAGAACAAAGATCCAGGGGGCGTGGTTGGATCCACATCTAGGAGGTGGAGATTGGTAGGTTTAGGGGTGGAGATGGGTAGGTTTAGGGGTGGGTGGATTTAGGGATCAGGGGGTGGAGACGGGTAGGTTCAGGTATATGTAAGGTGGGAGGAGTTGGATCTAGATCCAGCCACGCCCCCTGGATCTTGTGTTCTGCAGTGAGGACCATCTCGTGACGCGCGCTGCTGGTTTAAATGATAATTTGTCCCATGCCCTCTTTCAATAAATCTTATTCTCAGTCATTCACAAACATATTAACAATGATCATCATTTGCTAAGCAAACTATTTGTTTTTTGTTTTGTCCTTGATGACAAATATTTTATATATCTACAAATATAATAATTCATGCCATCTTTTAAAATGCTTATGAATTAAGTATATTTCCCAAATCCAAGTGGCATCTTAACATGATAATACATGTAGTGCAATAATATGAAAAGTTATCATGAGACCAGCTGACCACGTCGCTACAACGTTCTCCATGAGACTAACTAGTGACGTATTTTGAGGACGTGCTCACAATGTTTCTGGAACGTTAGCCAAGATTCTAAAAAATGTAACTTTACCACGACGTCCTCACAATGTCACCATAAAGTAATGTTGTGCTGCCAAAATTGCTCTGTTGGCTGTGGAGTCAAGACATTCGCAAATATGATCAAAAGATGAATACGAGACAAAACTACAGAATGTCATATTTTATTATTAGCCGTTTCAACACATACATGTTTTACCAAATAAAAAGAGCAGCACTTTTAGAGTTCATCCCACTCATTGATGTGAGCATAAGTATTGGGACAGTTGAACATAAGGCAGATATAACAGATTAAAAGCTATTATTTAGTTGCAGATCCCTTGCGCACAATCACAGCAGTGAGTCTGTGACCCATAGACATCACCAGACTCTTGGTCTCATCCTTTGAAATACTTTTCCCAGCCTTTAATACAGTCTTTACTCTCCTCTCCAGCTGGTGAAATTCATGTTCAATCAGATTTAAATCTGGAGATTGACTTGAGCAATCTAAGACTTTCCATTTCTTTGCCCTTATAATACCTTGACTGAACTGGCAGGGTGTTTTGGGTCATTGTCCTGATGCAATATGAAACACTTCCCAATGAATCTGGTGGCATTTTCTTGAATATTGGTAGGCAAGATGGTTTTGTACCCTTCCAAATTCATTCTGCTACTGTCATCATACATAAAGTCATCAGTAAAGTTGAGAGGGCCTGTTCCAGAGGCAGCCATGCATGCCCATGCCATGACATCACCTCCACCATGCTTTACAGATGAGGCTGGATGCTTGGGATCATTGCAGTTCCCTTTTTTTCTCCACATTTTTGCTTTCCCATCACTTAGATAAAGGTACATCTTTGTCTCATCGGTCCATAAACACAGTTCCAAAACTCTTCTGGCTCATCTTTGTGCTTTTTTGCAAACTCTAATGTTGCCTTTCTATTTTTGGTGCTGGTCAGAGGTTTGCATCTTGCTGTGTAGCATAATTATGTGTCAAAGTCTCCTGAGGACAGTAGATTGTCAGAGTATCACCCCAGCTTTCTGGAAGTTGTTGGTGATTTTACAGACACGTCTTTTAGGGTTCATTTTCACAGCTTTTATGATTTGTCTGTCATCAACTACTGTTGTTTTCTCAGCTGATCAGGGGCCTGTTTCAGAAAGGAGGTTAAGTGAAAACTCTGAGTATGTTAACCCTGAAATTAGGGAAACTCTGGGTTTTCGGTTTCAGAATGGGAGGTATGTTAAACCTGAGAAAGCAGAGTAAGTCTAGCCCGTTTCTGAAAGAGAGGTAACTTATACTCAGAGTCAGTTACCATGGCAACTTACTCTGTGAACCTAACCTGGTCGGGAGCAGGTTTTCTTCGGGAAACCCAGAGTTTCTTTCGGTCTCCTCCCATTTTTTAAAGAGGAAGTGGTATTTAAACACCCCATTCATTATTTCGGTACATTCAATCATTGCGCACATTTCAGTCACGCAGAGCACATCAAATTAAGTGAATGAAATGGCATGTCCTTTTATGGACGATCCTGTGGATGAAGAGGCTGCATTAATCCGTAGGGAGTTACATTTACGTCGGGAGAGGATTTTGAGGCCCAGAGTGGATTTTTTGTCATATCCATATTCAATTTTATTTGAGCGGTACCGTTTTTCTTTACAGTCAATAAGATACATCCATAATCTCATCCATCCTTACATCAGAAACATCAGCCATCGCGGCCGTGCTCTTACATCCGAGCAGATGCTTTGCATTGCATTACGTTTCTTTGCAAATGGTAGTTTTCTGTATAACATCGGGGATGCAGAACATATTAGTAAGGATACTGTTTGCAGAGTTGTAAGGAAAGTGTGCCTCGCTCTCAAGCGCTTTCTGAGAATTTTTGTGCTGTTTCCTGGGCACAAACCCGTGAGAGCCATCAAAGAGGAGTTTCACAGGATTGCAGGTCAGTGATGTATAAATCGGTTTAAATGAGGCTAACATGATAAATGACGTTCAGTTAAGAGCATCTTGCTGCGACCCCTGGAAGTAAACTAATAGGCTAATTAGAATTACTTTTAGGATTTCCGAATGTGGTTGGATGCATTGATGGCACACATATTCCCATCATTGCACCTTCTGAAAATGAAGTTGACTATGTCAACAGGAGGTCCATCCACAGTATTAATGTGCAGGTACACTGACAGCCTATTGTTTCTAATGGTCAAAGACTACATCACAATACTATAACATGTCTCATTCTTTGCACTGTCAAGATCATATGTGATGCTGCACATCTCATTACAAATGTGGAGGCCAAGTGGCCCGGTTCTGTTCATGACTCACGAATGTATCGTGAGTCGACCCTGAGCAACAGACTGGAAAGGGGTAAGTAAATGCACGTATTTCAATGTATGCACTACACACTTACAGGGGAACTTCTATGCAGCCCTAAACCAATGTGAACTTTCTTACAGGAGAGATTGATGGCTTTCTGCTGGGAGATAGGGGTTACCCATGCCGACCAACACTGATTACCCCTTACCCAGAACCTGAACCAGGCCCCCAGCGCCGCTTCAATGTGGCACACTGCAGGACGAGAGCCCATGTGGAGATGACCATAGGCCTGTTGAAAGCATGTTTCCAGTGCCTACGTTACCTCAGGGTAACCCCTGAAAGGGCCTGCGACATTATTGTGGCATGTGTTGTTCTCCATAATATTGCCATAATTAGAGGGGAGCAACACCCTGCCCTACAAATACAAGACCCAGAGGAAGACCCCATCAACCCGGCAGATTTCCAGGATGGAAGGGTAGTCAGGGATATGATATGCCGCAATGTCTTCTCAGATTAATATACATTATATTATACTTAATGACTACAGACCTGTGGCACTAACGTCTGTAGCCATGAAATCATTCGAAAGACTGGTTCTGGCTCATCTGAAGGACATCACTGGACCCTTACTGGACCCCCTGCAGTTTGCCTACAGAGCAAACAGGTCTGTGGATGATGCAGTCAACATGGGACTGCACTTCATCCTGCAGCATCTGGACAGACCAGGGACTTATGTGAGGATCCTGTTTGTGGACTTCAGCTCTGCTTTTAACACCATTATCCCGGAAACCCTTCAAAATAAACTAACTCAGCTCTCTGTCCCCACCTCCGTCTGCCAGTGGATCAACAGCTTCCTGACAGACAGACAGCAGTTAGTAAAGCTTGGCAAATTCACATCCAGCACCCGAACCATCAGCACTGGAGCTCCCCAGGGCTGCGTACTCTCCCCACTGCTCTTCTCCCTCTACACCAACGACTGCACATCTAAAGACCCCTCTGTCAAGCTCCTGAAGTTCGCAGACGACACCACACTGATCGGCCTCATCCAGGACGGTGACGAGTCTGCTTACAGACAGGAGGTTAAGGAGCTGGCTGTCTGGTGCAGTCTCAACAACCTGGAGCTTAACACGCTCAAAACTGTGGAGATGATCGTGGACTTCAGGAGAAACCCCCCTGCTCTCTCCCCACTTACCATCATGAACAGCACCGTGACTGCAGTGGAGTCATTCAGATTCCTGGGCACCACCATCTCTCAGGACCTAAAGTGGGATATTCACATTGACTCCATTGTCAGGAAGGCCCAGCAGAGGCTGTACTTTCTTCGCCAGCTGAGGAAGTTCAACCTGCCACAGGACTTACTGAAACAGTTCTACTCTGCCATCATTGAATCCATCCTCTGCACCTCAATAACTGTCTGGTTCAGCTCAGCTACCAAATCTGACCTCAGAAGACTACGGAGGGTAGTCCGGACTGCTGAGCGAATCATTGGTACAACCCTCCCCACTCTCCAAGAACTGTACTTATCCAGAGTGAGCAAAAGGGCTGGTAAAATCACTCTGGACCCCTCACATCCAGCACACAACCTCTTTGAACTGTTACCATCTGGTCGACGCTACAGAGCTCTGAGCACCAGAACGACCAGACACAGGAACAGTTTCTTCCCTCAGTCAATACATCTCATGAACACTCAATAAATAAACGTAGAACACACAACTAATACATTATCCATTCACCACACTCACTTATTTTATTTTATTTTCTCATTTCTAATTTGCACATACTTCACCTGTACATACATAGTCGCCTATATTATATATTATATATTGTGTAGTTTTTTTATTTTATTTTTGCTGCTTTGTACATTGGTTATTGGCTATTTCCTGTTATTTTGTTTCATTACCTGTGTCCTGTCCTGTTACTGTCCTTCTGTTGCACTGTGGAGCTTCTGTCACTACAACAAATTCCTTGTATGTGTAAACATACTTGGCCAATAAAGCTCATTCTGATTCTGATTCTGATTCTGACATTATATCCACCACCACAGCTAACCACAAAATAAAATAAAAATTAATAAACACAAATTCACAGCAATTTATATGATGTTCTTTATTTCCTACACATTCAAAAAAAAAAAAAGAAAAAAAAAAAAGATGTAATTTTTTTTCAATACTTATTAGAATTCACCTGTGTGACCATGCACTCACCTCTAGCTTTTGCTTCAGAATCTCGATTTCTAGATCTGGCTTTTGGATCTGGCGGTCCAAGTATACAAGTTCTTTGCTGTTTTTTTCTATCTTTTTAATAAGAAGAAGTCTATATAACTCCTTAACTGGCAACTGAAAATACAGTAGATTACAGTTACATCATGTAGTTCTAAAATTCTACAGAATTAAACTGTGGCATTTACTGAAAATCACTGAACTGTGTTCATCTGTGCACCAGAAGTTGATGGACCATCCTCCTGCTGTTCTTCCACACTCTGGGGGAGAGAGATAAGAATGTAATTTTATACTTGGATATAAAACTTAGATTCTATAGGCTACTCCACAAATAATAAGGTGAAGAAATGTGAATGTGTAGATTGTTTGATAGACACATACTATTAACATGACCTCTGTAGGCCTCTCTGTGGCAGCAGAAACTGTTTCTTCATCCCCATCGTCCTGTGAAGATGAGCATTTGAGTACACTTTATAACACTATTTGTCATAATTTCTGGTGTATTGAGTAGGCTGCTTACAACTGCCTGTGGTTCTGTTGGGACAGGAGGCTCCAAAAGACAGATTTTACCGTCAGAATCTGTTGGGACCAACGAAAAATAAATCCCAAAGTAAAAAAAATGGAAATATCACAAATAGTCTATATAAAAATACAACCTCTTACATTTTATGAAGGCACTTAAATCTTCTGGAGTGACTGGCTCTGATGAAGTCCCTCCAGGAATTCCCTCAGCCATTGGCCTTCCAGCATTCAGGCTCAGGGCCATCTCCTCTGCATTTGTCAGAGGTGGTGGTGCAGGTCCTCCCCCCGTTTTGCGAGCCTCTGCCTTCTTTCTGTTGGCTGAGTAGTCAAATGAGAAAGAACATTTAGACCTATGTCAAAAATGCTGATGCACTGCTAGCCACTGGATGCTATTTAGTTATTTAATATGTCAAATGTTTGTAAAGTCAGGTAGACTACAACCATGATATGCTCAAGCCTTACCTGATTGAATTATGTTTTTATATTTCATTTTCAGCTGCTGCCATGTTCTTTTAACACCTGCAGGATTGCACCTGCATGAAAATTTAAATTAGGTTGAATAACATACTGTTCTTCCAGTGTCACCTCTGATATTATAACAGTTGTGCAAGTTACTTGTATTACTAACTACAAATGACATCTTCAACAGTGTAATTAGATTAATGTAATAATTACTATCTCTAGAAAGTATTGGTCTATTTATTACTAATTACTTTCTAAAGCCCATATCAACCTCAACCACTTGAAAAATACAAGGAGAGACAAGAAACTGCACTTTTATTGCTTTCAAATAAACATTATACAATTACATGAATTATTCTTGAAACAATATATCCTTTAAAATTTGATGTTAAAGCCACTATTTGTTTTATAGAGAATTGCTTTATAGTCTATGCAGCATTTAATACAATTACATCAGATTTTACTTAAAATTACGGAGTAATCCCTTTAATTAAATTACAGTTTTTAGATTACTTAATAATAATTACACACAACACTGTATAACACTAATTCAAATGTAAACTTACGCATTGACTCGAGCAGCTATTTTCTCCCAAGCTAACTCTCTGTCCTTTGCCGCTGCAGCCGTGTTGCTTTTTTTTTTTTTATATATATATGTTCGTTCTCTCCATATGCTTGCATAAGCACATCCAGTTCTGCTGGTGAAAAATATGAAGACCTCTTTTTGTCTGGCGCCGTTGCCATGGTGACTCATAATATCTGCGCTCCATTGATAATGGCTTTTTATAATTGCGGTGCACGCACTTAACTCAGAGTCAGTCAACTCAGAGTTGATTGAACTAACTCATTTCAGCTGTTCTGTAACCGAAAACTCAGAGTTTCCCATCTCAGGGTAAGTCAACTCAGAGTTCAAGTTTTAACTCAGAGTTGGTTGAACCTCCTTATTGAAACAGGCCCCAGGTAGTTGTTGGTTGCCGGTGTCGCTGGTGGTTTCCAAACTCTTGATTTCTCCATGCACTTTGTTTTTGCTAGAGCTCTAACTGACTTACTCTTTTCTTTTAGCATCCAAATTGCTTGCCTTTCTCTCAAAGTCAGCTCCCAAATCTTCATCCTGGTTTGTGTGTGTCATCATCGAATGCAAGATTCAGAATACAGAAGTAATGGATACAACTGATACGACACATTCTCTGCTTTTAATATCTGAAGAATTAATGCAACAGGACACAGCTGATCACTTAGAAAGACCTGTGAGGCAACTGTTCCAATACTTATGCTCACATCAGATAGAGGGATGAACTCTAAAAGTGCTGAACTTCTGCGGGAGTTTGAAGAAGAAGATTGATTCTGCGGCTCCACCTCACGACTCTGCTGCTTAGACTCGGGCTCCAAACGAATCTCTACTGCGCAGACTCAGGCTCCAAATGACGTCATTTACTCACGATGGCAGCGGCCATACTGAGATGTTTTGGCTTCACTTTTCTATAATGGAAGGAAGCGGAGACGCGTCGTCCATCTTTTTTACAGTCTATGGTTCTAACCGTGTGTTTAGATTCAGTTATTAACACTCGATCATTGTAGCCATATAGACCTGCATAACTATCGAATAGTAAATCACTCGGAGCTGTAAATCTGTGCACTTTTAATGAGTAAAAGAAACATTCTCTGTGATTAATATTGCTTATGTATTAAAGACTATATACCTAAAAATCTAAAATCAGTAGGCCTAATATAGTACAGTGATTCCTGGTTCTTTTTAAATGATTGAGCCACAAAACCAGTCATCTAATTTGTGCACATAGCCTATAAAAGTATAGAAATCTTGCAGAGAAAATTAACATGTATTGCTTAAATACGCACTAAAGCACATTAATAATAATATTTGTTGTAGGTCAGATTTAATAACAGCTGTTTTAGTAAACAAAACATTTAAAATAGGCCTATATGCAAAATAAATAAATTGTTTTGGCAAGGTTTTTATTCCCATTATCCACATATAAAACCCCAGTTCACGCTGATGGGCTATTTGGTATTATTGTCTTATTTTCACCGCAGTTGTTCTTTAAAATAAAACCATTTGCGGGTTTGTCCTGTGTCTTACTGAACTACAGTAAATTATCATCATAAGTTTTTGCTTATACACCGATCCTAAAATAAAGAATATAGGCTACATATAAATATAATTATACAAAACAGCTAAATCTCAAACAGTGGATTATTTTTATCAACATCGCCCAGCTAAAACTGCTCAGTGTTTAAGTAGGCTATGTCTGCTTCGTGTACTGTGAACTAACGACCATAGTTAGCTAACGATGATTTTGGGAAACGCACCCCTGCAGGTGCGTTACGTCATTCATGTACAGAGCACACGCACACTTTGGTCAGAGAGGCAATAATGCAATTGGGTGCATGAAAATGCACTGATTGATAATAATCAGAAATGTTTCTTAAGCAGCACATCAGTATATGAGAATGATCATGTGACACTGAAGACTGGAGTAAAGGCTACTGAAAAATTCAACTTGGCCTCACAGGAATGAAATGCATTTTAAAGTGTATTAGAAAAAGGGTATGAAAACTGTTATTAAAAAAAAAAAAAAAAAATAAAAAAAAATATATATATATATATATATATATATATATATATATATATATATATATATATATATATATATTACTGAAGAGGAGGAAGAACTATGGTTCTTTGGTGATTGTAATATTGTTTAGGTTTATCTTCTGATAGTGAAGCAGTATTAAAGCACATCACCAGACATTTGTAGCAGGCGCCTCATATAGGACATTCAGGAAACAATTGTACTTATTTCTACAAAGAAGTAATAATGAAGTATCTACTGAATTGTTTCATATTTTTTTATCATGTCTTTATTTTTGCACCAAATTATGGGGAGTTGTATCAATAATGATCATTTTCACTGATAGCATCATTATTTAACAATGGCCATCCTTAATGAGACACAAACCTTCTCGGTTGATTATATTGTGTAATCTATGAATTGATGTGGTCAGTTTTCTGTGCTCATGACTTGGTAACGCTTTGCATGGTTAAAGAACAGGTGTAATGTTCAACATGTTTTGGTTTAGTATTTGTAGAAAGTAACACTGAATAAATGTTGATTCATGAATGCATTGTGTTTTTGTCTATTTTCTATTAGAATGTAATGTTTTTGAATTGGTTTGCACTGCATGTATGTAATGAATGTATTCACTATAAGTCCCCTATAATTAGATTACTATTATATTTTATAAGGTTTCTTTTTTGCACCAAAGATGAGTTTATTAGTTCTATGTGTATTTCAAGGTAATGTCGGAGCACATCCTCAGGACCCGGACTAAAGGTGAGGTGTAAATATGTGTATTTTGGTCGTTAGGACATACTTGGTACGTTGCTGCGACCAATATGATCCGGTACTGTCATGACGTGCCAGTTTGGTCGTTAGGACGTACCCGCCACGTTCCACCGACGTACCACTATAACGTCGCCACGATGTAACTGTGTTAGCTGGGCAGCTATTGTAAATAAAATAAGCTAATACAGTACTGTTAATAGTCCTAATTACTAAGCTCAGATGAGTTAATGTGTTTCTTATAGCAGTTAAAATTTACTTTTAATTTAGTGATTTTAATGCTTTAAAGAGCAATTTTAGATTGTAATGTTCTGCTTACTATAAAAGGTACAGCTGTCATAAAACCAGAGAGAAAGGCTGCATGGCTATAATATAATGAGAGAGTCAGTGGTAATATCATTGCATTTTTATTGGTCAGTGTTAGAGGAGCTCAGCTTAGCCTGACAGTTAGCCTACCCTGCACCAGGTTAGTTTCCCAGCATCAGTTGCCACAGTGACTGAGGATGATCTATGTTAAATTTGCTTTATGGTTAATGGTTAAGTTAATTTATGATTTGCTGTCTGTCTGAACCAAAGAACTAAAAGTGGTCATATTTTTTCCATTGCATCACACTGCATCGAATCGTGTCGAATCGAATCGAAATCGAATCGCACTGCATCGTAATAGGGGTGAATCGTATCATATGAATAATCATATCATCATATTAATTTACCTTATAGATTGATGCCATGTATCTGAACAAGATGAGCAGGACCTCTGACAAAAAAACAGGCCTACAACATTAGATGCAGTATATTTAACTGTGGGCATGGGGTATGAGACCATACAAGCCAGTGCTATTTGAAGTTCCAGTCGTGTCTGATAACTGAATATGCTGGAGTTTGTTTTTGGATGAGTGAGGAGAATTTTCCTTGAAACCCTCCCTAACAACATGTGGTGATGTAGGGGCTGTTTGATATTTTTAGGCTTTCTGACCCCAAGACTCAACTAATCTCTGTAATTCTCCAGCTGTGGTCCTTGGCGAGTCTTTGGCCACTTGGTGGAAATGGGGATTTTCAATGCTTTAACTCTTTTCTTACAGCCACTTTCTATTTTGTGAAGATCAACAATCTTGTTTTGCACATCAGAACTATATTTTTAGGTTTTACTCCTTGTGATAGATGAATAAGGGAATTTGGCCTTTGTATTCCTCATATTTATAATCCTGTGGAACAGGAAGTCATGGCTGGACAATTTCATGCTCTTAGTCACCCTGGTGTGCTAAAAAATGTAAACATGAACAGGAATATACTTCAAAGATATTTTACTTGTAAGAATTTCTAGGGGTGCCAATAATTGTGGCCAGCATGCATTGGAGAAAAACATTTCATCATGAGATTTTCTCCCCACTTTCAATTGTTTTACTTCAATGATAGGTAAAACTTTTCATGATTTTTTTTAATGAAGGATCAAAAAGATCAACAAAGCAGATTTATTTTCACAGCCGCCTTTGCTCATACTTACCAAGGGTGTCAATGTTAGTGGAGGGCATTGTACACACACGTGCGCGTGCATAGTTATTTTTTTTTTATTTAGATATCATGAAATAACATTTCTCATATCGTGGTCAAATATCAACACCCCCATGTTCAGTATTGAACCATGAGAAATCAGGTCACCCTATTTGTAAACCACAAACGAGAAATCGAGCCGAAATCTCATTTTCCGTTTGTTAAACTACTAAACGAATAAATGAGCCGTCTTTTCACTTCTTGTTATTCCATTCCAATTAGGAAATGAAATGATCAAAATGGATTGCCATAACACATTAAGCAGAGTTCATCAGATGAATTGAGGAGGGCAGCAATGCGCCACTGATGTATCTCCTGTACCGCAAATGTTGAAAGAAAAAGAACCTTATAAAGATCTGTTCATTATTTTATTAATGTGGAAAGAACTGTGAACTTTTCCGCATAATGGTGTCAGTCATAAAAATGAATCAAGGTTTTTCGTTTCTTGTTTTTATTTATTTTGCTGTGTAATTTACTTAATTTGTCTTTAACTGGTGATTTGTTGTTTTAACATTTAGGGGATACTAAATGGGACATACGCCATAAAGTATGGAACTACATTGAAGTGAAAAACCTGGCCAGCTTCCCTCGACCTGTGCACAACAGAATTCCCCATTTCAAGGTATCCAGACCAACAAAGGCCCCCTAATGAGTAATAATAAAACAACTTGTATATTTGAACAGAAATTTGTAAAATAAGGATTGTGTGGGCTGTTGGTTTAGGAAGCAGTTCATGACTGTAACAGGCTCACAGATATGTTTACCACAGGCTTTATTTTACTCATTGGCCCAGTTTCACAAACGGGGCTTATCTTAAACCAGGATTAGGCTTTAGTTAAATTAAGATATTTAAGCAACCTTTTCAAAAATGCCTTAGAAAACATTAAGGTGTGCATCTTGACACAGAACAATACACTGAGATATGTCAGAGCAAGATATTTTCAGTTGAGACAGCTCAAACATGCATTTTAGTCTGGGACTAGCTTAAGTCTTGTCTGTGAAACTAGGGGATTGTAACAATTTATATAGCTCAAAATGGAATTGTATATAAATAATTACAATTAATTACAATTATTTATATCGGCTGACAGTAATAACGGTAGCAAAATTAAATTCCCATCAACTGATCTGTCCGTCCAGCGAACATTCAGTGTAAGTTCGTATCAACGCTAAGAAAGGATATTTCCTTGGCCACAGAAAATACTTTCCTATTAATGCATTAGAGCATGTAGCAAGGGTCAAAATCGTTAAGGGACATTTAATATGCAAGGTAGAATCAGAAACTCATGTAATTTGTGCACAGACAACTTTTATTAACTAAACACTAACGCAGACTAGTCTAACAAACACACAAACAAACATACAATCACTCATACATGGGAAAGGCTAATGAGCGTTGATGGATGAAACCATCAGGAAAACCAGAGAATGCAGTTATGGAGAAAGTCATTTAACCACCTGAGTAAAACCATCAGCACCATTTATAATAGGGTCTATAACTTATAATAAACCTCTGTTTCGTTTAGTTAAAGGTTATACTTGCACTGCCTTTGGCCGGGTCGAGTGTCCGGAATACAGTCTCAGATGAAAGTCTTAATGGTTTCACAGTTTTGGACTCCCGATTACGTTCTTCCGGGTTGAAGAGTGATGAATTCCAAAGATGTTGTGAAGGTAGAAATGTTCTTCCAAGTATTGAATGGAAAAAGAGCTAAGAAAGAGATCTGCTGAGGTCCAAGGAGCTTGGTTGAATGTAAAGACAAGGCCGCAAGGCCAGGCACAAAAACGTACCAGGTTACGTATATAACCCAGGTTCCCTGAAGGGAACGAGAGCTGCGTCGAAACGCATATGGGAACGCCATCAGCGTAACCGATGCTCTGAATATCGTCTACAACTAGTCCAATAGAAGGGCGAGGCGTCACGGGCGGGGTTACGTCACAACCAGGAGGCATATAAGCACGTGAGGCAGAGCCCGCATCAGCTTCATGTCATGAAGCAAGCGCTGGCAGGGATGCCGGAAGTATGGCTGCGAGACGCAGCTCTCGTTCCCTTCAGGGAACCTGGGTTACATGCGTAACCTGGTACGTTCCCTTCCAGGAACTTCGAGCTGCGTCGAAACGCATATGGGAACGCTATACCAACGCCGCCAGACTGACAAGTCCCTGCCTGATGTCAGGCCAAGAGAACAGAAGAGCCTGTAGTGGCTCGGATGTCGAGGTCGTAAGCCTGGCGAAGTCAGGGGCGTGGACTATCCAGCAGCGTCGCAGATGTCCTGATCGGTACATCTGTCCAAAAAGGCCTTGGAGGCCGCCATACCTCTGGTTGAGTGCACTCTGACTCCCAACGGATGGGCAAGCCCAGAGGCCTCGTAAGCAAGATTGACAGCATCCATCATCCACCTACCACAGGGCAGCTCTGTGGATGCACGTGCGCAGTGCTCACACTGGACACATACAGTTGTGCCCCTCCTGGCCGGGCTCCCCGAGGGGAGGAGGACAGAGGCCTGGAGTACGACTGGCTGTGGTATGACCGTTGGAACCTTCGGTACGTACCCCGCGCCGAACCGGGCGCAGTCAACATCGAAGGGGCCGCAGACAGGCCCTGAAGGTCACACACCCTCCTCAGAGAAGTGATGGCCAGCAAGAAGACGGTCTTGATGGTGAGGAGTCTATCTGTTATCTCCTCGATATGCTCAAAAGGTGCTCTGCACCGAACCTCAGAACCACAGCCAGGTCCCACGTGGGGACGCGTGAACGTACAGGAGGCCTCAGCCTCAGCGCACCAGATGAAACGTGTAACTAGGGGGTGTCTGCCCACTGAGTGGCCACCGATAAGGCCGTGCTACGAAGAGATAGCTGCCACGTAGACCTTAACAGTGGAGTGGGTTAACCCTGCGGAGAAATGGGCCTGCAGGAACTCCAGAACTGTACCAACTGGGCAGTTGACTGGGTCGAGCTGGTGGTCTCCGCACCAGGAAGTGAAGAGCTTCCACTTCAAGGTATACAGTTTCCTCATGGAGGGAGCTCTGGATTGAAGGAGGGTCTCGACAACCTCGGTTGATAGACCGGAAGCTATGAGTTGCGCCCCTTCAGAGGCCATACCCACAGCTTCCATAGCTCCGGCCGGGGGTGCACGATAGTGCCCCCGGCCTGTGAGAGGAGATCTCTCCTGACCGGTACCGGCCACGGGGTGCCGTCGAGGAGAGAAATCAGGTCCGAGAACCATACCCGGCCCGGCCAGAACGGCGCTACCAATGGTAGACTGACCTCGTCCCGGCGCACTCTCGCCAGAACTCCCGGGAGCAGAGCGATCGGGGGGGAAGGCGTACGGACGGAGCCTCGGCCACGTCTGTCCTATAGCATCCAGTCCTGGAGGAGCTGGAGGGACCAGAGGGGACATTGCGCTGACTCTCGAGTGGCGAAGAGGTCCACCTGTGCCTGGCCACAACCTTCCAAATCTGCTTCACCCCTCAGTGAAGTCTTAACCCCAAACCTTTCACGTGGGCGAGAACGACACCTCGATGCCGAATCGCCTCCCGCTCTGATTGAGCGAGAATCGACCAATCGTCGATATAATTGAGTATGCGGATGTCCTGCGGTCGCAACGGGACCTGTGCCGCTTCCACACACTTGGTAAAAGTGCGGGGTGAGAGTGCTAGGCCGAAAGGAAGAACCCGATACAGATACGCTTTGCCCCCGAAAGCGAACCTCAGGAACTCCCTCTGTGAGTGGGAAGGATGGGTATCTGGAGAGGTCTGTCGTGACAAATCAGTCTTCGGACCTGATTTGAGACACGATCTGCCTGACAGTGAGCATCTTGAACTTCAGCTTTCTGGTTGAGCGGTTCAGAAAACTCAAATCCAGTATGGGCCTCAGCCCCTCATCCTTCTCCGGAACAATGAAGTGCCGGCTGTAGCAGCCGGCGTGGACTTCGTGAGGAGGAACCGACTCGATGGCTTCCTTCCTCAGCAAAATATCGACTTCTTGTTCCAGGACCAGAGCCTGCTCGGGGCGGACCACAGTCACGCAAACCCCGTTGAACGGCGGAGGTGGCCCATCGAACTGGATGGAGTAACCATTCTCTACCGTCGGCAGGACCCAAAGAGACACGTCCGGCAGTCGCTGCCAGGCTGCCAGATGATCTACTAAGGGAATCAGTCTCTCGAGACTGACCTCTGGTGTCAGAGAGATGGCCAGACCGCTGTCTCGCTGCGGAGCTCCGGAGGGAGACGCGGTCTCTGGCAACTGAGGCAAGTTTCTCAGGCCCGCAGTCACTACCGGCGGGGAATTCTGAGAAAAGCACTCGCTGGGACCTGCTGTGCCCTGGAACTGCAGGGTTGACAGACAAATCCCCGGAGGACCCCGAGGGGAGACGGTCACCGTGTGCCCCGGTGCAAGCCGCTTCACCCCAGTAGGGGTCGCTCTCCGCGGTCCTGGGGCTCGCCCGTCAGGACCTGTTGCGAGGAGTTGGTATGCGGAGGAGGCTGCAATTTCGAGAGCGCGCATACCCTCTGCCTTCAAAGATTTCACCCGCGATCTCAACACCTCGGTGGAGATTGGAGAAACTGAAGGCTCTTGTGGCTCCTCACACTGGGGCGAGAGAGGCGGCGAAACTTCGTCATTGCTCGTCTCTTCAACCTCCTCGGAGGAAGAGAGACGAAGCGTTGAGCCCTCATCTCGGGGGGGGGGGGTTAGACCGCTTCCGAACCGCGAGACGGGGCGCCAGATCTAATTCTCTTCTATATGCCCGCCAGCCAGATCAGCCTTTTTTTCCTCTGCGAGCCCCACGAGCGCAGCCGCCGCTCTGCCTCGGCAGGAAGACAAGCGGGGCGTCGAGCCCTCTCTCTGGGGGAAGAGAACCGCTTCCGAGCACAGAGAGCGGGCGCTGGATCTGATGATCCATATGCGAGCCGCGCGAGCGCAGCCACCGCTCTGTCTTTCTTTTTTTTTTTTGCAAAAAGCGGGGCCGACAGCGCGTGGAGAGCTCGCTTTCCTTCTATATATTGGGGCGACAGAGGCGGCGAAACCTCGTCAACGCTCGTCACGTCAACCTCCTCGGAGGAAGAAAGACGAAGCGTTGAGCCCTCGTCTCGGGGGGAAGAGACCGCTTCCGAACCGCAAGACAGGGCGCCAGATCTGACGGATACGGGAGGAGATAGGGACCTGCCCATATAACTCTCGACGGCCAGATCAGCCTGTGAGTCCCACGAGTGCAGCCGCCGCTCTGCCTAGGCAAAAGTGGGGCCAGCACCACGCGGGGAGCTCACAAAGGCTCCCTCCTCGAAGAGAGCCCTCCGAGTGCGGAGTGTGCGCAGCGAGAGCCGCTCACAATGCGGGCAGTCAGCTCCCTCAAGAGCCGCTGCTGCGCGCTCCGCACTCAGGTAGACCACGCACAGATCATGTGTAATTAATAATAATAATAATAATAATAATAATTCATTAGATTTATATAGCGCTTTTCTGCATTTCTAAGCACTCAAAGCGCTCTACATTGTGAGGGGTGGTGTCTCCTCGTCCACCACCAGTGTGCAGCATCCACCTGGATGATGCGACGGCAGCCATAGTGCGCCAGAACGCCCACCACACACCAGCTTACGGGTGGAGAGGAGACAGAGTGATGAAGCCAATCAGTGTAAGGGGATGATTAGGAGGCCATGATGGTCAGAGACCAATGGGGAAATTTGGCCAGGATGCCGAGGTCACACCTCTACTCTTTTCGAAAGACATCCTGGGATTTTTAATGACCACAGAGAGTCAGGACCTCGGTTTAACGTCTCATCCGAAAGACGGTGCTTTTTGACAGTATAGTGTCCCCGTCACTATACTGGGGCATTAGGACCCACACAGACCACAGGGTGAGCACCCCCTGCTGGCCTCACTAACACCTCTTCCAACAGCAACCTAGTTTTCGCCGGAGGTCTCCCATCCAGGTACTGACCAGGCTCAACCCTGCTTAGCTTCAGTGGGCAACCAGTCTTGGTGAGTTCAGTCATGTGTGTCCCAACTCGTAATGTAACGCAGGCAGTGGACTAGCACATAATCTGAAACGCGATCTAGGACCGCCCCCTGTTTTGGTCTTAGCTTTAGGGATGTCTACTTTCTTTTCTCAGGACACACAAGACTAAATAAGACTCACAAAACAGATATGGACTGACAACACACAGAGCGTGTTGCTGAATGACAAAAAGCTGACGCGGGCTCTGCCTCACGTGCTTATATGCCTCCTGGTCATGACGTCACCCCGCCCGTGACGCCTCGCCCTTCTATTGGACTAGTTGTAGACGATATTCAGAGCGTCGGTTACGCTGATGGCGTTCCCATATGAGTTTCGACGCAGCTCGAAGTTCCTGGAAGGGAACTTAGAGGGTCCAGAAAAAGTTCTAGCTCACATCCTCTTAGGATCTAACAAAACCGCAGACTGCATGGGCGTCTCTGAAGTGGGAGTTTTATCTGCTATAGAGGTCACACCTCTGGGGTGTCAAATACCCAATGGAGTCCTGAATTTTTGGAGGGAAAGTTTTACGATTCTTTGTCTCTGGACATGGTAATTTGCATAGGTAATTCAGCTGGGTTAATGCACAAACTTCTAAAGATTCTTAAGACACTAATATGTTGCATAGGTATCAACATGTAATATTCACTCTCAATTAGATCATCCGAAGACGAATTGATAGAGACTAAACATGATGCAGCTAGAGTGATATTAACTAGTGATCTATCATGAGCATGCATAAAATGGTGTACAATACACAAAAACATATACAAGATAGTAATAATATACACAATGACCTGAAGATATGTGTGTTCATTCAAAGAAAGGGTTTTCTATTAATTAATTAGAGAAGATTCACCAACACCATGTCACTCTCCAAAAAGGCACAACAGCGCCTACACTTTCTCCGCCGGCTGAAAAGAGCAAGTCTCCCTCCACCCATCCTCACCACATTCTACAGAGGCACCATTGAGAGTGTGCTGACCAGCTGCATCACTGTCTGGTACGGGAACTGCAGTGCTGCTGACCGCAAGACCCTCCAGAGGACAGTGAACACAGCTGCAAAGATCATCGGTGCCCCTCTCCCCTCCATCCTGGACATTTTCCTTACACGATGCTCCAGCAAAACCAACAGCATCGTGAAGGACTCCACCCATCCCTCCCACAGTCTCTTCCAGCTCCTACCATCAGGAAGACGGTACCGGAGCATCAGAGCCCGCTCCGCCAGACTGCTCAACAGCTTTTTCCCCCAGGCTGTGAGAGCCCTGAACTCAAACCACCCCGCCCCCCTCTGAAACCCCATGCAAACTCCTGAAACATGGACCACCCCCCACCCCAAACCTTAACACACCAAAGGAAAAACTGTATGGAACTTTTTTTTTTTTTTTGTGCAATTCAAAGTGTGCTACACACAGGTGAGTGGGCCTGTACAAACCACCTGTAATAACACATGGACACTTTACACTATGTGCACTATGGACACTTACACACACTGCTGCGTGTGCACAATCCCACAAAAGAACTCAGCAATATATGTATGTTTACATGCTCATGCACTAAAAATCATCCTGCACTGTTCCCCAACCAGCTGTTGACTCAAATGTCTCTTTGCACAGTATTTGTGAAGCATTCGTATAGTTTGTATTTTTTATCTTCTATTTTTTAGTTTGTATAGGGTAATATTTATGTGAAGCATTCGTATAGTTTGTATTTTTTATCTTCTAATATTTTAGTTTGTATAGGGTAATATTTAGTGATCGACCGATATTGATTTTTTATAACCGATACCGATACCAATTATTGGCATATCTATGTGCCCGATAACCGATATGCAGAACCGATATTTATTTACTGTTATAAAGTAAATAAATGACTGCGTGAAGTAAGTCCATACTTCACTTTGGTTTTACCTCCTTTCAGTCATCTTTACAAATTTTTTTTGAGAATTAGCAGTCTTTCATGCAGGGCTCTAGACTCATTCTTCCCACTGATCTCACTTTTGCGCACGAGCACATCATTTGGTTGCAATTTGTTTTTTGTTTTTGCTACAACATTTGATTAATCAATGCATGCTGATGAACTTTTATCATAGTTTATAGTTATATGGTAACGAAAGTTTTCAACATTCAACTCGTTCTTTTTCATCTGTATTATTT
Source organism: Barbus barbus (assembly GCF_936440315.1). Taxonomy (NCBI): domain Eukaryota; kingdom Metazoa; phylum Chordata; class Actinopteri; order Cypriniformes; family Cyprinidae; genus Barbus; species Barbus barbus. The sequence goes on along the minus strand of NC_136732.1, from coordinate 9,460,836 downwards.
GTGATTTAAATTTTGTGAACAGGAATTCCTTTTTTCGTGCGCTTTTTACTTTCAAATTTGCGATCTTGGTGTCACATTTTACAAGAAAAGATCATCGTCTGTTTTGCTTATATCTATACACCTTTAACTTTTTAAGACTAAAACAAAAGATGGATTCATTGTTATTCTTAATTAAAAAGCGCAACAACAATAAAACAGTACGTTGACAATGACAAACTCTTACATAACATTTATCAACAAAAACGAATAAGATGAGGCATGGCACAGGACACACCACATGCTGTACTATATACCGAGTATATTACAGAATGTTTAGCAAACCCTGAGGAAGCAAATAAATATTAATATATATATATATATATATATATATATATATATATATATATATATATATATGGTAAACAGCAAAGATAACAAGCTTCTCAAAACGAAAACAAAAAGAAAAGTAAAACTAAACTGGCTGTAGCTGACAGGACTTGCATGTTTTTTCTACAAGAATACCACCACGTTCACCTTCTCTGGTTTAAGAAGCGGTCTTTTACTTTAGTTTGAAAACAAATCCATCCGTTGCGCTCCATCCGCGACGCGCACCTTCACGCTCGTGCTGACGCAGCGAGTATAAACCAGGCTCTACCCACGCTCGCGCTGAAAGCACCTCTCTTCACGTGATCAGTGAAATCTGACTCCTGCTATAATGTGCTGCGGCTGGCAGCGCGCGCTGTATGAAGCAGACGCTTTGGAGTAGCGCAGACCTGGCACTCCTACAAATGCGACCATGTCAAATTTTAACTCGCAAACAATTACCATTTTGGTCGCAGTCTAGAGCCCTGTCATGTTAAATGTAATCTTCGTATTACAACAATAAAAAACATTTTATTTATAAAAAGCTTTAGCAGCAACACTAATATTAGCAGTAAGCAAAATGAACATAGAAAGTCTAATGTTTTCAAATGGAGAAAATAAATAAAGGACAGGAGTCATATCAACTTCATTTTTAACTTCATTTTTAAAAACAGTTTTTTAAGCTGTTATAATAGGATAAAGAGTGAAGAATAATTCACTGGATAATGTTAATTCACGGAATAATATTCTCTGGAATATTGGAATATAACAAGCATTGTATTTTATTGCATTTCTCAACTGGCATGCTCTAAATTATGCTGCTGACAGCGTGGTTTATATGACTTTACACAGAACTATAGGCTACTCAAACTGCGATCGATCGCGGAGATAATAAATAATTAATTTCCATAGAGTTGTATTAATTTAGATGTTTATAAACTAAATAATGGTTATATAGTAAGTGTTAATACAATTTAGGGTGCTTCAAAAAAGTGAATCTTGTTAAAAGTTACATGCGGTGTCCGAGCTGGAGCATTTCTTGAGCATCAACCGCTGAGTGAACTGCAATATGAAAGCGGCTTCACGAGACTAATGATGAGCATATAGACAACAGAGAGAGAATTACTTTCAATGCTTTTCTTTCCAACATGCAATCATTCATGGCTGTATTATTTAATTAATGCAAAGTTACGTCTTTATTGGGAGAGGACTTGACGGATTATCTATGTGACTCCGACTTCACGAGACTAAAAGACCACAGAGAGAATTAAATTCAGCGCTTTTATTTCCACCATGTGCTAATTCATGGCTGTGTTATTTCAGGCAAAGTTATAGCCTATCTTTATAGGGACAGGGCTTGACAGAGTATCTTATTTATCATATTTCTTAGAGCCAAGTTGCATTTAAACTATATCAGGCATTTATGTAATACATCTAATTTGTGCATTAATGCCTGTAATATTAAATAGTTTACTAACTACAGCAAATCAAGTACCTGCACGCCGTTGCTGTCTTGTCTCCCCTCAGATGCGCTGCAATTGCGATCCTGCGCGCAATTCTGAAAACGTCCACAAGATGGCGGTGTTTATCGGGGAATCCGATATTACAAAACCGATATTCGATTATGAAAAAATGCTTAAATATCGGGAAAAATATCGGTAAATCGATATATCGGTCGATCTCTAGTAATATTTATGTGAAGCATTCGTATAGTTTGTATTTTTTATCTTCTATTTTTCAGTTTGTATAGGGTAATATTTATGTGAAGCATTCGTATAGATTGTATTTTTTATCCTTTATTATTTTAGTTTGTATAGGGTAAATACTTATATATAGTATACTTATAGCTAAATCTATCAGTAGGTTAGTTGTGTATAGGTTTATAGTGTTTTTTACTTCATTGCTGTATGTCTGTATTTATGTAGCACCGTGGTCCTGCGAGGCACGACATTTCGTTCCACTGTATGTCCCCACATGTAGAGGAATGACAATAAAGCTCAACTTGACTTGACTTGACTTGAAGATTCCATTTTATGACATAATGTGTCTTTCCTAAGAGGAAGTGATGCTCTACCTGCATTCCATTGAGCAATAAAACAAGTGTTATCAGATGGGTTGCCATGAAACCAGGGGCCTGGAGTCGTTGACACATCAGCACCAGTATGGGTATTGGGTGGGGGGGGTCTGTGACCATTTGTTAATCTAATAACTAATTGATTTGTTAAATCAAATGCAAAATTGTGTGTCTGATTCGTCAAAATGCTACATAAATCCCCCCATTTCGAACGTTGTTGTCCATCCAATAGACAACAGCAAGCGATGTAAAAAATGCAGAACAATCAAACACGCACCTGCCACCCACGGCTGAGAGACAGTGGTGGCTCTCTGTCTGTTGGTTGTCTCCAGGAGTGGTTGTGGTGCCGTGGCGGATGCTGTCAGGTGGTATGCTGTGGGGATACAGGCTGTAGGAATGTGCGGGTCCTCGAGCTTGTGCAGCAGGTGTTGAGTTGTGTCAGGCAAGGAGTCAGAAGTTTGTCCTTCACAATATTTCTCAGCTGAGTTTTGTTCAAGGAGCTCTTTTGCTAGCGACAGCAGCTCCTGTAACTCAGAAGTAGGCATGTCCAGCTGTCCTTGAGCAGCATCATTTTGGCACCTGTGTGAAGGGTGTGGAGGAGGATTATGTGGGGGACTGTCGTTGGACATGCCGTGGTGTTCGCAGGATGAGGATGGCCTTTTCCATGGTCTCTGCCAGTGGTTGGTCTGGAACCTGGGTCTGTTGCCATGGTGACGGCTCTGTCCTCCGCTGACTTGTGGCTTTCTATAGAAGGGCCTTGCATTGTGGCAATGCTGTGTGCCTTCTGGTGCCTGCTTTGGATTCTGGGTTGTGCAGTTCAGAATCAGTGGGGTCTTACAAACACCTTTGGTAGAGGCCATGTGCTTATTAAAGGTCTTTTGTGTCAGGCCACGCAGTCGTTGAATAGGCATTGTGGGGCAGGCCATAATGCCTATATGGTGACTTACAGTGGGGTGGAGGTTTCGGAGGAAAAGGCTCTTAAAGCTAGTGTCTTCCTCCATCCCAGGTTCACTGCGAGCTCCAAAGTAAGCTCGTCGAAGTCTGTGGTAGTAAGCATGGGGAGTTTCATGACGGCCCTGTTTAATGGCTAGGGCAGCGATCAGTCCGTGTTCAGACTCTGGGTCTGAGAATTCCTTTATGATAGCTTGTTTAAGCTGCTGGTAGCTGGTAGTTCTGGGCTAGCGGTGACCCAGAGCAGATAGAGTCTATCTTGGTGATTCACACTGATCCAAGACTGCAGGTGAAAGTCAATTTCTCTTAAGTAAGCATAAACATCATTCTCTCCTGCAAGTTCTGGTGTGAATGCATGGATATTTCTGGCCATTCGGTTGAGGTCTTTGAGTGTCACTCCATGTGCCATTTCAGCGCTCGCCTGAATCAACCCCTTTCTTTCTGCAGCTGGAGAGGTTTTCAGGAGGCTGACTTGTGAAATGTCAAACAGAAGGCTTTGGCTCCCCCCTTCGTATCTGTGTACAGTAGTGAGGGGATTTGCACTGCTGGCTGTGTGACGTGCAGCAGGGTGCCTTTGACTTGAGTCCATGCACAGTCGGTAGGACTGTTTCAGTTCTCTCTGAACCATGTCAAGCTCCTCGTTAATGTTGCAGAATTGTTGAGTCAAAGTTTGGACTTCATCTCTGGCTGCATGTAGATGGCCTTCTAAGGCCTTAGTTCTGGTGTCCCTCTCATTAAGTTCCACATACGCTGTTTTTAACAGTGTCTTTGTGTGAAACAATTCTCTTTCCAGGTCCTGTCTGGTGGCTTTTTCACTCTGTGCTTGGTGTGCAGCAGCTGTTAGAGCCTCCTGAAGACTGATGATTTCCTTCTGTTGCGCCATTCTGTAAGGTTCTTTGCATCCGTTCTGTACCTTTTCTCGCTGAGCGGGTCACAGTTCCCTGTAGAACTCTGTGACTTGCAAGTTCAGTTCATTTACCTCCTGTCTGAGGCCCTTGAGGGTGCGGGCCAAGGAGATGACGATGCTAGTCAGCTCCTGGTGGTTCAGGCTGGGTGTCAGGTGTCCACTTGTGTCGCAGTCTCGCTGTTCCTTTCTCTACCATTGCAGGTCAGTGGCTGCTTTGGGCTGAAGGATAGTGCTCTGCCGGGTTTTCAGGTGGTCCTGGTGAGCTGGCAGGGCTGGATGTCTGTGGAATGTCTGAGACACACTAGCACACTTGGGGGAACACCAGAGAGTGAGAGGCAGAAGGCAAGTGCAAGTACGTACAGAGGCGTTAGGCTATCTGTATGGGGAGCGACTCTGTAAGCCGTGTAAGGTGTGGATAGCTGGTGAGGGGCAGCTAGTGTGGTAGGGTGCTAAGAACACCAGTAGAGGGTTTGAGTAACTTTCTTGACGGGGCTGTAAGCAGGGGTCAGCTGATGACCTGGCTATACGTGTGGTCAAACTATTACTCAAAGCACTGATGGTTCACAGGTTTGGTCATTATGAAGGTATCAAATAAACAAAACTGAAATAAAACAGGAAGAGACAGAGGGAGAAAGAAGGGCTTTCCTTATTTCGTTTAAGCTAGGAGATATGACTAAGCAGTTGTCACTTGTTCAAAGGAATTTAGCAGGGTCATAAAACCTTGGGAGACTGTTGGCTACACTGTTGGCTACCACTTCAAGGTAAACAAACAGAAACAATGGGAAGTGTTTCCAGTCTGCTCAGGGGCCTGGTGTAAGGAGGGTAATAGAAAAGACAGGATTTAGGCTACTAATAACCTGTACAGCTCATTAAGGGGACAACAGTTGCTAGAACTGCTCTAATCCTATACCAAAAGGGAGGATGTCAAATATCTAAGATAAGGTAAAGGTATAATGAAAATGTCCTAATAGCTTTAGGAAACTAAAAGGAATTTAAAAATAAAAATAAAATAAACAAATTGATTGAATTAATTCTCAGACTTAATTAAAAACAACTTAGCTGAATTGGAACATTCAAGCTAAACAAGGGTAAATAAATAAAACAAAATCAAAGACAGGTATAATAAAGTCAAAATAAAAATAACACAAAGAGGACCAACATATGTGAGGAGGGCCCAACTAGAATCTCAACAGAAGGTGATAGTGCAAACAGGAAATGAAACCAGAGTGAGGGAGAGAGAGAGAGAGAGAGAGAGAGAGAGAGAGAGAGAGGAGTGGTTCAGACGCTACACTTTACACTCACACAGTGTCAGTTAGTCAGATGCTAACAGCTAACAGTTGAGGTAAAGGGCTTAGTTATCTTATATGCCTGTTTGGCTGCTAAAGAGTTAGACTACACTCAGTTGCTTGTTTACAAAAGGGTCTGTGACGTGTGTGCTGTTATCAGATTGAACCGGAAGAGGCTGCTCTCAACTCCCGGGGTCAGACATTGCTAAGAGACCATTGAGATCTTACAACACGCGCAAGTGGAGCAGAACTTGCGCTGCTGTAAACATCAGGGCTCTCAAGTGTCACGCATTGAGCGTGACAGTCACTCATTTCGGTCTATTGTCACGCACTCCCGCCACACATTGTATTTCTCACGCAGAATTTTTTTTTCATAATATATTTAATATACCGCAGCGCCCAACATTTCTCTGGCCGCGCCGCTCTCGCTATGGAACTGGCCGGATTCAAGCGCGTCTCCCCTGGAGTTCTTAGTCGAGCCTGCCACTTATCAGCCAATCAAAAAAGAAATAGGCTATACAATAGCCAATCAGAAAATAGCACTATTGTATCTGGGTAAGATTTAACGCAACAACCAATGAACAACCAAAAAGCATCCTGAATTGTTCACCATCTTCCTCGTTCACCCACAGAGGAAACCACTGGAGCCCCGAGCATCACTTTGAGCACAAAGTAATGATCTCCTGTTACAGCAAATTCACAACTTGTTTGACACAAACAATATTATGACAACTTGACTGCTGTTAGAGAATGTTTCCCAGATAATTAACATCAGTTTTTCATGAGTGTCTGTTACTTAGCCAACAGTTTTACAGCCTGTTCACTGACAACATCTGCTCAGAACAAGTAGTCTAGGCCTAGTCATATTTTCGTTATCACACGATGACTGACATATTGTCACATTATAAATATATCTCTCTCCAATAGGCTTAATAATTTTATTAGCACTAAATTAATTCAAGTGTATTGCATAGTTGATGTTATAGGTCACTTTTAAAATCATGTCATATTTTATAATTCTATCCTGGCCATGGATGCATTAATCATTGCATCTGTCTTTCAAAGATGTCAGGTAAAAGGCAAATAAGCATCCTTTCATTCACCCTGAGAGGAAAGCCCCCCCAAAAAGGGCAGGTTACGGGGGGGGGGGGGGGGGGATGTCACTCTTGCCTGTCTTCAAAATTTGAGAGCCCTGAAACATGCATGGGCACTCACGTTCAGTCAGTTATGACGCATCGCATACAACTTTTTTTCAAAAATCAAAACAGCACATTCACTTCACAGAAAATGGCAATTACTAGTTAGCTAGGCTAGAATTACACTGTTAATTCGCTATTCAATTGCATCACTTCAGTGACTACAAGGATACGCGAAGGTTACAAAAAGGCCTTTCTTCGTTGCCCAGTTTAAATATCACTGCAAGTGGGATTGCTTCGCCACGCAGATTAATTTGTGCTGCTAATCTGAGATTTGTTCATCAGAGAAGATTTACACATTTAAAGATGAAATGGGGATTTCTTCACCCCAAAATCAGATAAATTTTGTCTGGTACCATCTATACAGGCTGCTAATCTGAGATTTCTTCATCAGAGAAGGCTTTCGCTCTACTAACAACAGAAATTAGGGTGTCTTCGCTAATATCAGGTTAGTTCCTTAATGTACGATTAAAAACACGCATTATAGCATTGATAAACTTTATACTGCTCGTAGTAAGGTGCATTCAAGCTATAGTCTATCTGATTTTATCAGAAACTGCATGTGTAAAGCCGGGCTCACACAGTGCGATTTTTAATAGTCTTTTGCGATTGTTTCTTGTCACACTGTACGAACATGATCCCCATGTCAGACTGTAGGATCTCAGTTGTCTTAATGTCAGACTGTACGACAGTCAAGACGCGACAAAAACGGACATACTTTTTTTTTTTTTTTTCTACAAAAATGGACGTACTCAAGAAGACTTGTCCGGAGTTTTACGTCATCAATACGTGACCCACGTTCTCTCGCTATAATGGTAGCTAGCAAACAACAGCAACGTGTAGCGTTAGTTTTATTAATTACATGCCTTGATGTTAAAAAAAACAACGAAAAAGACGACGTGGGTGGAGCAAGTCATGGCTGGGCAAAAGAGGACTTTATGTACTTCCAGTTCTACAGAGCGAACTTAACGTAATTTTGTTATTCGAGTTTAAACATCCTGCCCCTAAATAAATAAACTTTAAGTAAACTTTACTTTGTACATATATTGTTTTTACAAATAATGAATGGTTTGAAGTTGTCGCGCTAATTGCGTCAACAAGTTCAGTGCTCCTATTGGTTCTTGGTTTGACGGTCGTCGTAGGAGATGTCACACTGCAGGAAAGTGTCTGAAATCTTCTGACACTGCCAGAATTTAATCGGAGGAAAAAATGGATCGCAACGGCCATTAATCGGCTGTCGGTGAACATGTCAAACCAGCGAACTAGACGACCGATTTTAGCCTAGGATTATAGGAATCTTTTAGGATTTTAGGATTTTCAAAATTTGTCTCAGACGACCAAATCGTGGCCAAAATCGCACAGTATGAGCCGGGCTTAAGACGTTAATAAAATTATGAGACAAACACACAAGACTGATACTGAGTCTGCTTGTAAATAATGTTTAAACGATTGCCACCATTCTCCACCATTTCTGTAACAATTTATATAGCTTAAAAGGGAATTGTATATAAATAATTACAATTAATTATGATTAATTACAATTATTTATATCGGCTGACAGTAATAACTGTCGCAGAATTAAATTGCCATCAGCTGATCTGTCCGTCCAGCAAAGAGTAAGTTTGTCTCAACGCTAAGAAAGGATATTTCCTTGGCCACAGAAAATACTTTCCTATTAATGCATTAGAACATGTAGCAAGGGTCAAAATCGTAAAGGAACATTTAATATGCAAGGTAGAATCAGAAACTCATGTAATTTGTTCACACAACTTTTATTAACTAAACACTAACGCAGACTAGTCTAACAAACAAACAAACAAACAAACAAACAAACATACAAAAATTCATACATGGGAAAGGCTAATGATAGTTGATGGATGAAGCCATCAGGAAAACCAGAGAATGCAGTTATGGAGAAAGTCATTTAACCACCTGAGTAAAACCATCAGCACCATTTATATGGGGTCTATAACTTATAATAAACCTCTGTTTCGTTTAGTTAAATGTTATACTTGCACTGCCTTTGGTCGGGTCGAGTGTCCAGAATACAGTCTCAGATGGAAGTCTTAATGGTTTCACAGTTTTGGACTCCCGATCACGTTCTTCCGGGTTGAAGAGTGATGAATTCCAAAGATGTTCTGAAGGTAGAAATGTTCTTCCAAGTATTGAATGGAAAAAGAGCTAAGAAAGAGATCTACTGAGGTCCAAGGAGCTTGGTTGAATGGAAAGACAAGGCCGCAAGGCCTGGCACAAAAACTTAGAGGGTCCAGAAAAAGTTTTAGCTCACATCCTCTTAGGATCTAACAAAACCGCAGACTGCATGGGCGTCTCTGAAGTGGGAGTTTTATCTGCTATAGAGGTCACACATCTGGGGTGTCAAATACCCAATGGAGTCCTGGATTTTTGGAGGGAAAGTTTTACGATTCTTTGTCTCTGGACATCGTAATTTGCATAGGTAATTCAGCTGGGTTAATTCACAAACTTCTAAAGATTCTTAAGACACTAATATGTCAAGTCAAGTCAAGTCACCTTTACTTATATAGCGCTTTTTACAATGCAAATTGTGTCAAAGCACTGCACAATATCAAAAAAAAGGAAAATAAAGTGTCAATAAGTTTGAATGGTGTCTTTGCAATAAGGTCGGCGATATCGCTGGAAATGAAGCGTCCCCAACTAAGCAAGCCAGAATATGTTGCATAGGTATCAATGTAATATTCACTCTCAATTAGATCATCCAAAGACGAATTGATAGAGACTAAACATGATGCAGCTAGAGTGATATTAACTAGTGATCTATCATAAGCATGCATAAAATGGTGTACAATACACACAAACATATACAAGACAGCAATAATATACACAATGACCTGAAGATATGTGTGTTCATTCAAAGAAAGGTTTTTCTATTAATTAATTAGAGAAGATTCCATTTTATGACATAATGTGTCTTTCCTGAGAGGAAGCGTTGCTCTACCTGCATTCCATTGAGCAATAAAACAAGTGTTATCAGATGGGTTGCCATGAAACCAGGGGCCTGGAGTCGTTGACAGACACCAGCACCAGTATGTGTATTGGGTGGGGGGGTCTGTGACCATTTGTTAATCTAATAACTAATTGATTTGTTAAATTAAATCAAATGCAAAATTGTGTGTCTGATTGGTCAAAATGCTACAGGATCCATAAACACACAACAAAATTTTAAACCACGGACAACAATATTTTTTGTATGACCATCATCATCATCACCTAAAAAAGTTTAAATACCTAGGCTGAGGCCGTGCAAAATAATTCAAGGCTATCACTTGAACTTCCATTTTCCTTTTAGTCTCTTCATTTTCCCTGACATCACTCTGTCAATTACGTGTATGTTTACTTTTTTCACTTATTTTTTTCATCAACACATCTCCACCTTGTTGCAAACCAACCACCTCATAATTTGTTTGCACATAGTCTACTTTTATTTTAGAAAAAAATCATTATTACATTAGGACCATATGTTATTTTTTAATCTTAAATGTCAAAATTGGTACAATAATAGCTACAACTTGAATATATCTTTATAGAAAAATCTTAACACTGAACATGTTGTAGCGGTGGTGGCCGCCCTAGTTTAGATAAGCTCTAAAGGAAATGTTCGGGTGCCAGTCAGGATTAATTCTAACAATTTAAATTAACCCAGGATAGCAAAAAAAAAAAAAAAAAAAAAAACCACCTGTTACAATACTAATTTACAAAAAAAAAAAAAAAGTCAATGAAAGAACTCTTCACAAGGGGAAGATTTATTCCATGATGTCCATGAGAGAGAGAGAGAGAGAGAGAGAGAGAGAGAGAGAGAGAGAAAAAAAACACAAGTAAAAAAAAAACAAAAAAAAACAGTTCGGTTCAACTTTGAAATCGGAGCAGAAATTGCGTCACGCTAATTCAAGTTCCCAACACAGGCAGATTCACGTCCACAATCATAAATTGTCCATAGAAAGAGAGAAAAAAAAGAAACATAAAACATTGTTCATTTAATAGTTAAGGAAAAACATCAAACAATAATCTTAAAGCAAAAATAACCATTAAACACAATGTGAATACCATAAGCACATCGAATGTGCGAAAGTGACTGTTGTGCGAGTACATGCGTGTGTAGTAAGTAGTGAATGAATGTGTGTGTGTGTATTGGCGGCTTAGAGTGTTGCAGGTTTTGTCAGACACCAGGACAGGTGAATGAACAGCCATCACTTGTCTTCAGAACAGTTTTACTAAAAGCAGACGATCGTGATGTGCAACGCTTGAAAGTCAAGTGAAACTCCGCGACGCACCAGACATCGCTCACAGGAATAATCCCCCCACAGGTAATCCCCTTACTCTCACTACTGCAAACCTTACTGATGGCGGTATGAAAAGCTTCCTTATATCCTCCTTCCTTCCGCCGTTAATGGAAACACTACACCCCAAATATGCAAAGTGAAAGTAAAATGATTTCTGTGGCACGGATTTTCCGCATTGCCACACTCTTCCCCCCTGAAAGTAAACAACAAGAGAACATGAATTTAGAAACCTTCATCAGCTGAGGCTGCGTTTGCCAAACTGAAAGGCCGCTTTGTTTCAGCCCCCATCTTAGTTACCCCTGATCCATCACGTCAGTTCGTGGTGGAGGTCGATGCGTCAGAGGTGGGGGTAGGTGCAGTGCTATCCCAACGTTCTCCTGCAGACGACAGAATGCATCCGTGCGCGTTTTTGTCTCACCGTTTGTCCCCTGCCGAAAGTAATTATGACATTGGTAACCGAGAGTTGTTGGCAGTCAAATTAGCATTGGAAGAATGGCGTCACTGGGTAGAAGGGTCGGGGGTACCTTTGATCGTATGGACCGATCATAAGAATTTGGAATACATTAGAACTGCTAAAAGATTGAACTCCAGGCAGGCTCGGTGGGCACTTTTTTTCGGACCTTTTGACTTTACGCTCTCGTACCGCCCGGGTTCCAAGAACATCAAACCTGATTCCTTATCACGTATTTTTGACCGTTCCGATCGACAGTTTACTAAACGGAAACAGACACATGACAGATATTGCCCCCCTCCCGGAAGGTGCGTCCCGCACCGTAAAATACACACAGGGAAGGGCGCAGATCAGGGGACTCTGGAGGCCATGGTGGATCTGGGGACTCCGTGGCCTTGGCCCTTGGCCTGGCCACACAGGCCGTGACTATATGCCCCCCCCAAAAAAATTTTTATTGGTGAAGTTCCCCTCTAGGAGCCATTGAGGAGCGGGCACTTGAGGGCGCTCTGGAGGAGCGGGCACTTGAGGGCGCTCTGGAGGCGCGGAGCTGGATGGAACCAGCGGGTAAGCAGGAGAGCTGGACGGGACAGGAGAGCTGGACGGGACCAGCGGAGACGAGGGAGATTCTGGGGTTAGAATGGGCGCAGCAAATTCCAGCGGTAGCGCCATATCCAGGAGCGCTGGAACAAGTGTCGGTGGGCCTGCCATACTCTGAGACGGTGGCGGCACAATCATCGCTGCGGGCGGAATCATCGTCGTCGCGGGCGGCTGAACCATCTTCGCCACGGGCGGAATTATCATCGTCGCGGACGGCGGAACCATCTTCGCTGCGGGCGGAATCATCATCGTTGCGGGCGGCGGAACCATCATCGACGCGGGTGGAGGAAGCAGGCTGAATATCCCCGGACCTCCCTTGCGGGGAACCAAAATCAAACGCCTCCTCATTTGTTTGTCTGTCGGTGATGGTCTGGTCTTCTGTTTAGGTCTTCTGTTACGGTACTGTGGTTTTAGAATAAATGCCACGACAAAGGAGTAAACAAACAAAGAAACTTTAATCTGCATAAACACACTTTCCATTAATTAACATCAAGCGGAGACAAAGACTAAGGGAGAACTGAGGACTTATAAAGGAACGGAAACAAAGGAACAAAAAAGATGATTAATATAAGAAAGATGATGAGAATGATAACTAAAGACTGGAAACTAGAACAGGAAATACCAAATAAGGGAAAACAGGAACTAAACGGAAACAGACACGTGACATCAGGTGCTACATTGAGTTTTCCTTTTCGGTATTCAATGACGAAATCAAACTTTTGCAATCGTAGAGCCCATCTAGTGAGACGGCTGGTGATCTTTGGGGAACTTAAGACCCACTGTAGTGCATCTTGTGCTCCAGGTAATGCTGCCATTTCTCAAGTGTCCATATGACTGCTAGGCATTCTTTCTCTGTAGCAGAGTAGTTTGATTCAGCTTTGTTAAGAGTGAGGCTTGCATATGCAACGACTTTCTCCAATCCCTGAGCTTTCCGTTGTGTTAAGACAGCACCGAGTCCGGTATCACTGGCATCGGTATACACGATGAACAGAAGTTAGAGATTTGGATGGCCAAGAATAGGAGGTGATGTGAGATGTGCCTTCAATTTCTCAAAAGCTTCCTGGCATTGGGGTGACCAGTGAAAAGTGTGTCCCTTCTTTTTCAGTGCATTGATGGGTTCAGCGATCTTGAAGAAATTTGGGACAAAGAGGTGATACCATCCAGCTAGTCCAAGAAAACGCTGGACCTCTTTGATATTCCGTGGCACAGGGTAAGATCTGATTGCCTCAACTTTGGATGAGTCTGCTGTGATGCCATCGATACAAACCACATGTCCCAGGAATGTAATTTCTTTAAGGCACTTGCTCTTTTTAAGGTTTATGGTCAATCCAGCTTCCTGCAGTCGATTGAGAACAGTTTGGAGGTCCTTGAAGTGCTGAGCTACTGATGGTGAGTATATGATAATATCATTGATGTAGACAAAGCACATATTTCTTTGTAATTCTCCCAGTACTGTTCCCATTAACCGCTGGAATGTTGCAGGTGCATTTTTTCATCCAAAGGGCATAACATTAAAGTGGAAGAGCCCTGATGGAGTGATGAATGCAGTCTTTGGTTTACTCTGGGGGTCCATAGCCACCTGCCAGCAGCCACTGTTAAGGTCGATGGTTGAAAAGATGGCCGCTCCAGTGTTTCTCCTCAGTCTGTTTTTTTCAGCAGGAGGTAAGTGTGCTTCACTTACAGCACTGTCATTTAAACATTGTGCATCTGTACTGACAAGTGGTGATGATCGGCATACAGGTTGTGGTGGAGGGGTTGAACTTATCAATGAAAGCCTTTGGTTAAAAGTCTTTGCATGTGGTCCCGTCTTTTGACGTTGAGGGCTGATATCTGGTATACTTGCATTGCCAGGTTGAAATTGATTATCTTCTTGTGGGGAGGACTTAAATTAATATTTACTGTCGATTACATTAATTTGTAGGCCACTGAAGAAGATGAAATCCAGTCCCAGAACTACAGCATAGGCGAGTGCTTTAGGGGAAAGGACAGCGACAGGTAAAGTGAAAGTTTTGTTGTGAATGTGGACTGGTAACTGCAGCCATCCTAGAGGCACCTCTGCTTCGCCATTAGCCAAATACAGCGGACCAAGAGACCAAAGTTGGAGGTTCTCTTGTGGTAAGAGATTTTTCCACAAACTCTCATGGATCATGGTATAGCTGGCCCCTATGTCCACGATGGCCTTTCCAGACCACCCACCAATGCAGATGGGAACAATCAGCTGTTGTGGAACGACAACAGGAGAAACAGGCGTTGGTGTAGGGCAGTGCTTCTCAAAGTCCGGACTCCGGTCCGGATCCGGACCCGGAGGGAATTCAATCCGGACCCGCTTCTATTTCATATTTCAAGAACACTAATTATATTTCCTACTTTGATAAACGCACATTAAACTTGTAAATCATTTGTTTATTTATTCTTATTTTTTTATGTCTTTTGGAGAAGGTCCGAAATTGCAGGCGAGATACTGAAACTTTTCCTTCATTGTTGTCATCATGGGATTCAGTGAGCGTATGACGTTTGACATAATCGGGCGACATTTCACTGCTAATATTTTTTTGTTTGTTTGTTTTGTTTTGCTATCACTTATATTATGGCAATTTGTCTTATAGCAGTGCCCAGTGTATATATTTATTTGTGGCGGCTTGTCACAATATCAAAACTGACCGCTACAAATAGATTTTCCAAAAGGCTTATACTTCGTTGAATAAACTGAGCACTGCGCATTTCAAAAATAAAATGATGCGCGGGTGTTTTTATATGAATGTATCTTTTAAAAGAACCGTCCGTTTTCTTCAGAAAAGCTTTGATGTCAATTTTCATTTGGTCTTTCTATGGCTGATAAAGTAGCGCTTATTTGATTCCAGTCGTTACCGGGGAAACAGCGATATATCACGCTCCAACAGCGCCTCCTGCTGGCAGAGAATCAACTTGCATTTGCTAGTCTGTGGGAAACACTGGTGTCTGTCAGCAAACATAAACAAAAAAGCATGCTTCAGAACTGTTTTGAGAAGGTGCTTAAGTTTTGAGCCATGTACTAGTACTATGAATTAGGCTACTACTACTACTATTACTATCTTGTGCCCTGCAATAACCATTTACGCAAACTCTCTTTTGATATAAAGGGAAAAAAAGAGAAAATCGGCCCAAAAAATCAGCATCATATATCGGCCATAGGCTGCCCTGATTTCTAAATATCGGCATTGGCCAGAGAAAAAACATTATAGGTCGACTTCTACTGCTGACACTTAAATTAATTGTTTTGCCGCTTTGCACTTGTTATTAAAGTATTTTGAATGCAAAGGGAACCTTTTTTTTTTTTAAATGAGTGTTTATTTGTTATGTATGTTTATTAAAAACACGTTTTGTAATAACCAATTGTTCCGGACCTTTGACACTGATGAAAATTCAGATTTGGACCTTTGAATGTAGACTTTGAGAACCCCTGGTGTAGGGGATGATTTCTTGGACGTTTTTTTGGTATTAATAGTTCATAAAAATTGTATACATATTGCACAGTATCATAAAATCTCCTGAAATTTGTAAATAATTATAAGAAAATATTATTGAACAAAAGTATATTATAATTTTCCTGAAAAAAGTAAAAAAAACTTTCATTTCAAGAACCAAGTGTGACCCAAAAATGAAGTTTCTCAGAGTTTAATTAATTTTAATGGTAAATAATAGTTCTTAAACATTTTATAAATATTGCATAGTACCATAAAATCTCCTCAAAATTGTAAATAATAAAACAAAAATATTATTGAACAAAAATATATTATGATTTTCTTGGAAAAAAGCAAAAACTTTCATTTCAAGGACCGAGTGTGACCCAAAAACGACGTTTCTCAGTTTAATTCATTTTAATGGTAAAAATAGTTAATAAAAATGGTATAAATATTGCATAGTATCATAAAATCTCCTCAGAATTGTAAATAATAATAAGAAAATATTATTGAACAAAAGTATAGTTTAATGATTTTACTGAAAAAAGCAAAAACTTTCATTTCAAGAACCAAGTGTGACCCAAAAATGAAGTTTCTCAGTTTAATTAATTTTAATGGTAAAAATAACTAATGAAAACTGCATAAATATTGCATAGGATCATAAAATATCCTCAGAATTGTAAATAATAATAAAATAATATTATTGAACAAAAGTATATTATTATGATTTTTCTGGAAAAAAGTAAAAACGTTCAATTCAAGAATCAAGTGTGACCCAAAAATGAAGTTTCTCACAGTTTAATTAATTTTAATGGTAAAAAATTGTTCTTAAAAATTTTATAAATATTGCATAGTACCATAAAATCTCCTCAAAACTGTAAATAATAATAAGAAAATATTATTGAAGAAAATCATAATTTTATGAATTTCCTGGAAGAAAGCAAAAACTTTCATTTCAAGAACCAAGTGTGACCCAAAAATGTTTCTCAGTTTAATTAATTATAATGGTAAAAATAACTAATGAAAATTGCATAAATATTGCATAGAATCATAAAATCTCCTCAGAATTTCAATTATCCTTTAAATTGTAAATAATAATAATAATAATAAAATATTATTGAACAAATATATATTAATTCATTTTAATGGTAAAAATAACTAACTCAAATTGACCCAAATATGAAGTAGCCGTGAAAGCTGGGCCTCACGATCCCTCTGGCTTTTTGGGTTTTAAGCAGGTGGTGTCAGAAAAGTTACCACATGGATAACTGGCTTG